>NC_134409.1:13049242-13404242 GCF_038048845.1 Mixophyes fleayi
TATGTACACAGCTATGGCCTCATAGTGTGCTGGTGATGGCTACACTTTAAATATATATTTTTCCACAGTATTTTGCATTATATTAATAGAAGAGAGGATTTGAGAGCATTGAGAGTATATATTGCCACTGAACTGGATACATTGTGACTCCATACTACTTCCACATCTGCAGTTCATAAAGGGATTCTGCTTCTGTAAATAAATTCTTGCAGGAAACCAGATTTTTCAGAACTAGGATTAGAGGTTGTTTGGTACAATATGTTTGTGTTCTGTGACAATTTGCTGAGAAAGTCTCTGTACCCAGCAAATTAGTATATTTACATTCCAGCGTCTCCCTTAATTGACTTTAAGAGCCTGTTCCTCGTTTTGTCGGTACATGAGTTTTTAAGACATCACATCGCTCTTGATTGACCTCTCCTGATGTTTGGAACCTACGAAGCTCACTGTGGTTCTTTGTCATCCATGCTAAATAAATCACAGTGACAGCTCGCAATAATCTGCTTCATATTGCGAGATGTTATCATTTTATTCTGTATGAACATTTTAAAGAAAATATTCCTACATCTGAGGGGTCTCTTTGGACCTTCAAGGAAATAATGACTGAAATTATATTAAAAAGATGAAAAAGTGTTGAGTGTTCTGCTCCCAGTTACAACGTTGTTCATTCCTATGGGTGGAACATGGCTCAAAGAAAAATAAATACCTGTACTATGGTAATTAAATGAAACAACATGCAACATGACAGTAGCCCTGTCATACCCTCATACCAACATCACTGGGGATCAAGAACTCAATCAAATGCAGAAGTGTCTGGTTCTTTTGTGACACTAAACAACTATTTTTGCAGTTACATGATTTTTACAGACAAGAGCAATGATCAGATCAGTGTAGAGATACCAATAACATAGAAAGACAGGATTTAATAGCTAATTCAATCCATCTTGTCTGTCCATTGTTGTCCAGAACAACCTAAGACCCAATTTGATCATTATTATTATTATTATTATTATTATGATCATAGATTTGTAAGGTACCACAGTGCTCCGCTGCGCCGTACAGTAGGGAAAACAGGACATACATAAAACAGGGACATACAAGGAAGATATAATAACTGCAGACATGGAAACAAAGGGTATGGAGGACCCTACTCATTAGAGAGCTTACATTCTAAGTGGGAGAGGGCACAGCTGAAACAAGAGGAGCGAGTGTGGTTCAGAGTGGAGATTGGGACAGTTGTGAGGGTGCATTAGTGTGAATAGTGTTATTGGGGATAAGGTCACCTCTAAAAAAGAGATGGGTATTCAGAGAGCTTAAAAAAATTTGAAGGCTGTGGGAAAGTCTGATTGAGCGTGGTAGGGAATTCCATAATTGGGGAGCAGCACGGGAGAAGTCTTGTAGGCAGGAGTGAGAGGTGGTTATCAGAGATGAGACAATGTGCAGATCAAACCTAAGGACGGGAAGGAGAGTATTTTTATAAGAATTTGAGATGTATGCAGGGGTAGAGTTATTGAGGGCTTTGTAGGTATGGGTCCTTAGTTTTTTTCAGATTTAGGATAGCCTTTTTTTTATCTAATAAATGTTTAAATTTCCCTAGTGTATTGGCCCCTCTGTTAGGAGGCTGTTCCACCTACCCACTATCCCAACAGTGGACAAACTGCCCCTCTAAGCCGCACGAGGCTCTTTGAATTTCTGAATGCGGCTACCGACGGTTGCTCCCAATCTGATTTATTTTCTGTTTTATTATGTTCTGATGGGCATATAAGGGGCTTGTGGGCAGATTTGATGGGCATGTGGGCAGGTCTAATAGTCATGTGAAGAGGTCCGAGGGGCTTAGCTGTTTGCAGTATCTATAGATATTTTTGGGCTCTTAGTCTCTGAATGGTTGGCTGCCTCATTTGGTTAAATTAATTTTCCTCTAATTTGCCCTAAACCAACTGCCCTCCATTTTATTGTATGTTCTCTTGTTTCAATATGTGTTCTAATAGTTCTTCCCTCACCTCCCATTCCTTCTCTACTCCAAGCTATACATCATAATCATCATTTATTTATATAGCACCACTAATTCCGCAGAGCTGTACAGAGAACTAATTCACATCAGTCCCTGCCCCATTGGAGCTTACAGTCTAAATTCCCTAATATAGACACAGACGGACAAACAGACAGACAGAGAGGGAGAGACTAGGGTCAATTTTGATAGCAGCCAATTAACCTACCAGTATGTTTTTGGAGTGTGGGAGGAAACCGGAGCACCCGGAGGAAACCCACGCAAACATGGGGAGAACATACAAACTCCTCACAGATAAGGCCATGGTCGGGAATTGAACTCATGACACAAGTCTTTAAATATTTTAGTCTTTCTTGGTAAGCTTTATGATTCAAACTGTGCACCATTTTTGTTTTCTTTGCACCTTTTTAATTTATTTCTGTCCTGCTGGAGATATTACCTCCAGAACTGGACAGAAAGGTGAGGACTCACAAATGAGCTCTTTTAGTGGCTGGCCTCAGTGAATTGTCTACTTTCGGTTTCAATAGTTCTTTTAGGATCTTCTTCTCTGTAAGTGAACTTGTGTCTACCCCCTTTTTATCAATGTTCCTGCTAATTAGCTGTGGTCTCTTTCCTTCTTCGTCTGCTATGAAGCAAAATAATCAATAAGATGATTGCCAATACTCTCAGCAAGTCTCTCCCTTTGTCCTTAGTCTCACTATTCCTACTCTTATTTATCTTCTTCCACTAATGCACCTAAAAGAGGTTATGTGCTGTGTTCCTACTGACTGTGCCATTGTCTCCTTAGCTTGGGCCTTTGCAAATCTGATTGCTTTCTTTTCTACCTTCAGCCTAGCAAGACATACTTCTTTTTCTTCATTCCTCTAAGTCTCCACTAAAAACAATCTTATTTGCTTTTACAATTCTTGCTACTTCTCTTTTGAGAACCAAGTAGTAGCCACAGTTGCAAGCACTTAACCCTGGAGCTGCACTTCCGATATATTTGCAGCAGCCCATCAGTCTCTGGAATAAGAGTTAGATTCCAGATCTAAGCCAAGTCTCTTACTATCTCCTGTAAGCACTCAAATGTCAGCGCTGCAGAATTAGTGGCGCTATATAAATAAATGGTGATGATGATGTCAGGGAAGTGACAGGAATTACAATTGGGTTTGTGTGTATATTTCACAATACAGCATGGGTCTATACCAACACAAGCTTTTCATAGGTATCATTCTGCTCAATGTATAGTGTACGTGAATATTGCAAACAACATTGTATTGTACATATACAGTCTGGTTTGAATTAGAGATGCTCAGGCTCAGTTCCCCCGAGAACTGAACACACTCGAACTTAGCAGATCCGAGTACCGAGCCGGCTCGTGCGCCCTCGGAATTGAAAACGAGGCAAAACGTCATTGTTACGTCGTCAGATCTCGGATCTCGCAAACTTTGGATTCTATAAGTACCGCCCTTCACAGCGATCCAGCGCCATTCAAAGAGGGACACAGAAGGGGTAGCACAGTTCTTGGCAGTCTCTAGAGCATTTGGGCAGCATCATAGGTAGAAAAGAAAGAGGAGAGGTAGCAGTGTTGTTCAAAGTCTACAGTGACATTCAGGAGAGCTCCATTGCTAATTGTCATTGCTGAAATACAAATAATAGGTCTGGCAGACTTGGTCTTCTAAATCTGCAGTCACATTGTACTGTGTTATATAGGTAACACACAAAGAGGAGAGCTCCATTGCTCCATTGCTAATTGTCATTGCTCAATAGGTCTGGCAGGCTTGGTCTTTTAAATCTGCAGTCTTTGTTTGAAAGTGTATGAAAATAATATTGTGACCTGTGATGTGGTCAAAATTGACTGCAAATAGCTTGAAATTAGTGTTATTGAGGTTAATAATAATGCAGGGGGGGGGGAAAAAAGCAAAAATATGTGATTTTAGCAAATGAAAATAGGGATTTTAGAAAAAAAGACAGGATCCAAGACCAAAACCAAAACCAAAACACGCAAGGGTGGTTTTGCCAAAACCAAAACAAATACCAGAACACAAGGGTCAGTGAACATCTCTAGTTGGAATGGAGTGCTCTTGTGGTCACTAGTGGTACTGCAGTTTTTAATTTCTTCGCTAGGGGTTTTCCAAACATTAATAATTTCCTCCTAAATTAACCAGTGAATTTCTATGGTTTTCTTTCAGCTAAAACTTTTATCTACCTGTTGTGTTTTCCTGTAGCTACCGTTATAATTACAAAGAGATATGAGTTTGCTGTTAGGTAAGTGAGTAAAGTTACTACTATAGGAAAGCATAGAAAATGTATGTGATACACACTACTTTGGTGAATTAAGCGCACCCCATGCATTGCAACATGGTTTGTCCCGGAGAACAATTACTACTTTTTTTTGTTTACTTTCCTTAATGAATCAGGCCCTATAAGTCCATCTGGTTTTTTTTGTTTTTTTTTAAAGGGACTGTTCACTCCCATCTGTGGGCCTGATGTAAAGTTGGGTGCAATTTACACTGAAAACATAAGTGTAAATTGCATCCCATGATTTACATAGTATTCCAAGTAGCATGGACTCAGATTACTATGCAAATTGCACAAACACTCTTTATCTGTCTTATGGGCCGGAGCTCAGTCAGAGCGGCCCTGTGGAGCAGATAAATGAAAAAATAAATTAATATGAAAAAAAAAATTGCGCCCCTTCCCCCTCTCAAACAGCTCAAGGGTGGGTTAAGCTGTTGGGAGGGGGTGCACACCTTTTTTTTAAAAAAATGTAATTATTTTTTTACTTCTTTTTTTAACACAGCAAGGTCTGTTGCACCAGCAGAAAGCACCCACAATAGGTATGTCTACTAGAGACCTATCTGTGGCTGCTTTCAACTCAGCATAGCCTGTAAAGTGCGAAAACACACCTTTATATGGCAAGGCTCACCCAGTACCTTCCCCGTTCCCCCTAAGAGCAGAGAGGTGCAAGAGATATATCCGTCTCAATGGGAGTGCAAACTGAAACGGATCCTTGGCTAAAAGTGCTATTTGCTCTGATGAGTTGGACTTGCGTCCGACTTTACAATGGACCCTATATGTGCAATTATATAGGCAGCTACTGCTGCTCACAATTGCGGAGTCCCCAGTCCATTTAGTTAGTCCTATTCAGCAGAGCAGAATTTAATGTACAATATATTATCTGCTAATGTAATTTCTCCTTCTAGCTCAAAATTTCGTATTCAACATTCCCAGTCTTTTAAAAAAATTAAATCTGAACCACAAATGGCTTAATAGGAATGGTTTTATAAATAAGCGATTCCAGGGCACAAGCCAAAATGGATCTATCAACATTTAGCCTAATTAAGGTGACACGTAGGACCTTGCAATCAATGAAAGCAATTAAACTAACAAATACAGTTATAACAATGCGAAACTTATACTTGAGTATAAGGAAGCCTATGTCCATATATTTATATTACAGAAAGCAGGACAATAAAGACGCACTACCCACAATAACACATATCTGTGTATGATGCTCTGTTATATCACTATACAGTAAAATATCTAAAATAAACATGAGGGGCCTAATTCATCAAGGATCTTAAATGAAGAGGATTCTTATTTCAGTCTCCTGGGAAAAACCATGTTACATGCAAGGGGTGCAATGAGTATTCTGTTTTGCACATAAGTTAAATACTGACTGTTTATTCATGTAGCACACACATATCAACTTTAAATTTCAGTGTACAAATAAGCTATCAAGTATTTGTGTGTTACATGAATAAACAGTCAGTATTTAACTTATGTGCAAAACAGAACACTCATTTGCACCCCTTGCAATGTAACATGGTTTTGCCCAGGAGACTGAAATAAGAATCCTCTTCATTTAAGATCCTTAATGAATCAGGCCCAAGGTTCTTAGTGCACATTTTGATCAGATCTATCATGACAGCTAACCTCAGTCAGATGGGTAACTACACATTTTTGGCTGTGGTGTAATTGTATTATATTGTTTCAAATATTATTCCTTTTTTACGGTTGTATTTTTTTTCAAAGAATGAATTAAATAAGGCTGATTATCCTCTGGTGTTGCGGTAAATGCCACTGACACCTGCAGTCAAAAGCAATTGTGTTTAAAATTCGGTGGTTAACCAATGCTTGTACTTGCAGTTGGGAGATGTCAAAATAGGTCAATGCGGGTGAATGCAAATGAATGGCAAGTTAAATTTGGTATGTGATAATTGGAACCAATATGTTCCATTCTCATACCTGTTTACATGCTTTACCAACCATTAAATATTCTAGTAAAAGCCTGTATTTTGGTGCTTGGATTAGGGTGCCTAAGGATCCTATAACCTGCAAATGTCTATTTAACAAATTATGGAAAATGTTGGTACTTTCTTAGTTTAAACTAAATATCTGAACATGTGAATACCCTTATTCTCTTAGTATTAAAAACTCTACATTTTAAATTAATTTTTTTGAAATTTCAATGTAATGTCCCTGAACGGCTAAATAGGTCAGTTAAACATTTTAAAATTCAGGTCAGACCGTCTGTTTTTGACCCACAGCTACTGCGATCTTTGATTGTGCAAATCAGTGCATGATTATTAGTTGCGTGCACATGTATTGTATAAGTTATATTGTTGCTGAAATGGCTGAAAATGTTAGTAATTTGTACATGCTAATAACAAGAGCGATTGCAGCAGCGGAAGCAGTCTCATATTGAGTAAACAAACAATTGCTATGACCTAGAAAATAGTTCTGATTTTATATGTCAGATAGAGAACCAGCCACGGTTGCCCCGGCAACCTTACTTGTTGCTATCTGAATGTGATGTGCAGAATGGTCGGCTCGATGTCAGCTGGGGACAGGGCTTAGACGCAGTGACACATACAACACAATATTTAGTAGTGAGAAACAGGCTATAGAAGCATTAGACAAATACAATATTAAGTATTGTGTTGTCATGATCCAAACCTTTCACTGTACAGCGGCCGTGTCTGTGAAGCTGTCACAAATGATGAATTGATCCACATTCAACTTTTTATAAAGAGGTCTCCTATATGAAATGTAAAGTGGTGCAGCCTCTGTTATAAGGCTGCTGATCACACAGCCCCCCGTCACTCATTATCTAAGAGATACTGACTGTATTCTGGAATATATATATATTAGGCAGCACGATGGCTCAGTGGTTAGCACTTCTGCCTCACAGCACTGAGGTCATGAGTTCAATTCCCGACCATGGGCTTATCTGTGTGGAGTTTGTATGCTCTCCTCGTGTTTGCGGGGGTTTGCTCCGGTTTCTTCCCACACTCCAAAAACATACTAGTAGGTTAATTGGCTTCTATCAAATTGACCCTAGTCTGTCTCTCTTTCTGTCTGTCTGTGTGTTAGGGAATTTAGACTGTAAGCTCCAATGGGGCAGGGACTGATGTGAGTGAGTTCTCTGTACAGCGCTGCGGAATTAGTGGCGCTATATAAATTGATGATGATGATGATGATATCATCTGAAACTATAACTCTCCTCTCTTACCGCTTACGTTACATCACCATTCACTCTGTATTCTGGTTTCTGAATTTTTTGTTTCCCATACGCATTATTTTACATTTTGCTGCATTAAATGTAGATTCGCACTTTAGTCCATTTCTCTGTTCTTTTTAAATCACTACACATTTATTTTAGTCCTTTTGGAGTATCAACCCTGGTACCATTATTATTTGCAAAACAACATCCCATCCCTTGTAAACCACAGGTAATATCACCAATGAATGCATTTAGTAAAACAGGACACAAGACTGACCCTGAAGTTCTCCTCTGGTTACCAGACCTTTATCTGAACCTACACCATGGACTACAACACTCTGTCTCCTGCCCTTTTGGCCATTTCACTATCTTTGAGTCAAACTCGAAAATATTCTAATATTCTCAAATCCATTTATTCTAGGATTCTGGATCAGATGCCCAACCAAAATCCAAATAAAATATATCTACTGATCTATCCTGATCTATCAGGTTAATTATTGAGCCAAAAACATCCACTCGATTTGTTTGACTCTAAACAGTCAACCGTCATTTGTTATTCATTTTTTAACTAATTCAATTAATTTCCCTACTTTTAAAGTGTGAGATTCACAGGTCGATAGTTACCATACTCTGTCCTACTGTTAGGGTTAACCCTAAACCTAACCGTAACCACTAAAATAATACTTACATTACATCAATGACAGCTGGGTCCGTCCATCGCCGCTTTAAGACAACTCGCGCTTTGTTATGATGTCATCTAACACAGTCGGCAGCACAGCGAGTCGTCCCATGAAGACATCTGCATCCTGGTAAGTAGCTTTTTTTTCAGGTCGCTGTAGTATCAAGCCGGTGTCCTCCTGTCGTCCTCTTCTTTATTGGGGTAGTCAGTACCGTTAAACTGACTACCTCCGGTCCTACTGCCTTTTTTTGTGTAGCAAAACTACGTTGGCCATTCTCTTATACTCTTGGATGAACACCTTCTGGACCCTTTAATTTACCTACTTTTAATTTTGAGTAATACCTCTTCTTTAGTAAATATATTTGGTTCTACAGTGCAGTAAGGTTTATCTTTCTACTGTAGTACAGTTGAGCACTTTTAGCTTTAACCAGTAAACACGGAGCAAAAATAGATATATAGGAAATCGTCTCCCTTAACATATCCACCCCCTTCTGTTTTCATGCTTACTATCATTTTATTTCCCTTCATTAATGTATTTAAAGAATGTTTTTCCACCCTTTTTACTGACTGTGCAATCTTTTTTTCTGTTTGCACTTTAACACATTTTATTGTGTGCGTAGGCTATTTTAGACTTGTTTTATGCTTCTTTTAGTCTTCCAATGATGAGCTCTGTCTGGATTTTTTTATGCGCAGTTTTCTAAGCACTCTTAGCGGCTGTCACTTACCTGGAGAAGCGTATTGGCCTTTCCTTCTTTTTGCTTTTATTAACATATATTGCACAGTGTGTTGTTGCATTTTATAATGCGTTTTTAGTTTTTTCCACTGTTCCTGCTCTCCGCCTTTCTTTTATTTAGCTAAAATCGAAAACCTTTGTTTTGCTGCGGCTCTGTTCTACTGCTGCCTGTATAGTAAACCACAATGGAAAAGAGTTGATAAAGCCAAGTACTCTCACATTTGATACTACAGGTAGATTTAGCAAAAATTCTAGGAAAAGTGGAGATATTACCCACAGCAACCAATCAGAATCTACCTATCATTTCTAGAATGATCTGGATAGATGATAGCTGGAAGCTGATTGGTTGTTATGGGCAACACCTCCACTTTAACTCTTTAGAATGTTTGATATCTTTACTTCTACATCTCTATTGTGAGAACTAAATATAGGATTGTTTCCTTGGCTGTTGTTTCCCTGAATAATTACTGGAGAGATCTACACGCAGAATCTCGCTGCTCCTGGCTGAGTGAGCAATTGGCAGATATCAGTGCATCTTAGGGATAGTGAGATCCCCTATAATTATCACCCCACCTTTCATTGACATCTCACTGATTTCCACTATTAATAATCTGTCCACGTCCTGGTGGTCTATAAATTGTTTCTACCCAAAATAATCTTTTTCACCAGTTCATAGAGTTCCACAAATCCTCTCAGTCCTATCTGCTGTGCTTTGTATTAAAACTATTTTTATCTCATCCATTACATATAAACCAATCCTACCTCCCATGTTTCTTATTGTCTTTTTGAAGCAGTTTAATCCTGGGAATCCCAATGTCCCAGTCGTGATAATCATTACTGAGTAATAGCTACAATATGGATGGCACGCAAATTCGCGAAGCGTTCCATATTTTTAAACCTTCAAGCGTTCACTGAAAACCCACCTCTTCAGACAAGGTTATAATATTCCTCAACCACCATATTAATCTCCCTAGATTACCCTACTACCATCCTCTACACAGCTAACGCAAGACAACAACCCTCTGACCAACACTGCCACACACACAGCCCACTCAATACTTTTACCTTTGCATTCTAGCTGGTCCATTGTGTAATATGATGTAGCACATGTCCTTGTGTTTCTAACTCCCATTGTCCCATAGATTGTAAGCTTGCGAGCAGGGGTCTCTTACCTCTCTGTCTGTATGTATTACCCAGTATTGTCTTATCTATTGTTCCCAATTGTAAAGCGCTACGGAATTTGCTGGCGCTATATAAATAAATGTTGATGATGATGAAAGTATCAGTTGACATGACTTAAATCAATTCAAGAAGTTTGTTTATTCAACTACCACCATTTCTATACGTAGCATTATAAACCATACCCCAGTTCATTAACTGGCCGCTGTTACCAATACACTTTTCATCATCTTTAGGGGGACAGAGGGATCATCTCCATTAATTAGTTTAAACAACTACTAAAGACGTTCCTTAAGTTTCAATGTTTGCCATTCACATTTGAGGTTTAAGTTAAAATTTGCATTCTTTAGAAAAAATGTTAAACACTATCAAAATAATATTTTTAATTAATGTAAAGTATTTAAATGTCTGAACTCTTCCTAAGGGCACGTTCTCCTAGTGCCAGGATACAAGCAGTCTCTTTTCTGCTAAACGTTACTGACATGACTGACAGATCCAAATACATCCAGCTTTCATCATTTATTTAACCAAGTGTTAAAGTGTCTGATGCGAAGCTTCCTATTGTGTGGACAGGAGAAACGTCAACTGAGAAGTTCTCTGATAGCGCTGGATCCTTTCCTAGCAGACAAAAAGCTTTCTGCACTGATCCAGCAGCACCGATAGATAAATCATTAGTACAAACATGTACAACTACATCCACCTCTCTGCCTGACTCTCCAGTTCAACAATAAGTTACTCTACACCACACGGTGGTCTATCTTGGGTTGGGTCACGAGACTACCTTCATGTTTTTATTTAAAAGTGATCCTAATAGGCTGTTGAGCATCCCCACCCCTCAGGCTAAAATTTGCCATCCAACCCCTGCCCTACACCTCCTGTCCCCCTGAGAATTAGGTACTGGCAAGCACCTAACCTCTCTATTTGGTTCATACCTAACCCAAGATCCATTCTGACATACAGTGGACTCTTATTGGTGGACAGTTTCCAGAGCCATCAACTATCTGGTAGCTATTAAAATATGCCCCCTTGAACGGAACCACAACTTCAATATCATATTTATGCTCAGTGAGAACAGAAAATGACTTATAAAAAGGGACAGCTGCTGGGTGGAGGTGCTTAAAAATTTCAAACCAGATTAAAAGTCTGTTGATCCCCGAGCATGCCAGCGATACAATTGGCTATGTACTCTGGTTCAAACTCACAGTTCAACATTTGCAGTTCACATTTGCCATTTGCATTCTAGGTGGAAGGCTTTAAAAGTTTTGTGGTTTTAATTGTTTAGAATCGAGCTACAAATATTATTGTGTTCCCATTTTGAGCTTCGCCATTTGCAATCAAAGTTTGTCATTCTTGATTAATTAAAACACTGAAATTCTTCAAATTTAACTTGAAAATGTACGAACCAGCTGAAATGTGTGCAAACCGACTTGAACACCGATGAACAGGTTCGCACTTGTTCAAACCTCTCAATTTTGTTATTAACCAGTTCTAAAACCGAAGAAATTGCGATGTATTTTCGAATGTCAGAACCAAGTCGCTAAACTGATTCTAAAATCAAAACACGACAAGCTCGAGAATCCCTGAGATATGTCTACATTCCGTTGTCCTAACTCTTGTAGATCTTAGGGCTTTAAACTGCTCGTCTCCTAGATGGCCTCTGGGGGACAGGGATAAATTAAGGGGTGACTGAGATATAGAAAGTGTTACAATTTCTAACCGTAAGCTAATATGTACAAATGTGAGAACTGCATACAGATTGGGAGGTGTGTAATTACCCAAATTCTCTCCTTAAGGCTTTCAGAGATGTTTTATTCTTTAATGTCTTCGTCTGAATTGACTTATCCGTTAGTCAACAGAGAGCCTGTTATTTACCTAAGTTTGGGACAGCAACCAGAGGGGAGAGAATATTACTCTTAATATTACAGCACTGTAGAGACTTGATTTTAAGACAACACTTAGATGAATACAATTTGCATTAATTAAAGCCACATTGTGATTTCAATAGTGGAATTCAGGCAATAGCTGTAACCCATAGCAACAATCAGATACAAGCTATCATTAATCTAACTACTGTTAAAAGCCGCTGATTGGTTGCTAGGGATTAAGGTAGATCATTCTTTGTTGCACCATGTTATTGATTAAGCCCAATAGATTATGTCACCATGAAAACAAAACAGTGAACATAATATATTTATTATTTTTGAGTCATTAATGACAAGCACCTAGCTTCTGTCCAATTACTCTGCTTCCGTTTCTTCATCTTCTGTATTATTGAGATGTAATTCTGTCCAATTCCTGCCTAGCTGCGGCAGCCGCGGACATGGCGTACCATCACATCCGACCGCCCATCGGATATTCCATCCCGAAGCCGATATCATCCTTGTTGATGAGAGGATGGAACGTATGTCCTGAAGTAAGTGACTCAAACTTGTTTTCATCTCACAATATTGTAACATATTAGATCGTGGTGTAATGGAAAGAAAATAGCTGTCACGGATCAATGTAGAAATACAGCTAAGGAGCCACAGATAGGTGAAAAAACAAACAATGTTTATTGCTGGAGAGACTGAACAGATAATGTAATAATGGTCTTGTAGAAATTACCAGGTATACACAGTTGCAGGTAAACAGGAGGTGTGGAAAGATTCCAGGCAACAAGTACAGGGAGATGCACAGGAAAGTACCAGGTTCACAGATGAAAACAGGGCAGCAGAATGTATGTTGGGATCCCAATGCAGCATGATCACAGGAGCAAGGCAGGAGGAAGAATCCACAGGGTGCAACAACAGGATATGACATCAATAACCAGCAATGTGTGCTGGGAGTGACAGGTATATAAAGGGAAATGAGAACACACCCAGGTGCATGGAATAATTAGTGAAGCAGAATTAACTCCTAAGTAACTAGGAGCACAACAGGCACAATAGCAGCACCTCTGGTAATCAGAGGTACTGCTGCAAACACATGAAATGAACACCAATGATAAAGTCTGATAGTCCAGGAGGCAGGAGCTGCCAGGCAAAGCAGTATGCCGCAGGCAGATCGTGACAATAGCGACTTTAATCGCATATGTTTACTTCATCGCAAAATATGACCTAATTTATTATGTTTACATGATCACAAAACATTACATCATCATATTTAGTGGTACTGTGCGAACCGTTACAGTTATCTGTATTCTGTATAATTTTCATAGGAAATGTGAACTAAGCTTTATATAAATCCTAATAGATAAAGATAATCTGATTACACACATAACACAAAACAAAATGGTACGTTTCCATGAATTTATTTTAATAAATTGTATAACGATACATATTTTCGGAACTTTGTGAATCTTTAGATGAACGAACTGCTTCAAAATAACCATTTCCTTGGATGTATGTTATACGTTCCTCTCTACAGAAGTGCTTCAACATGATATTTTTGGGTTGTTTTGTATGAATTGCTTTCTTAAAGTTTTATGCTTTAGCTAAAGGGGCTGTTTCTTCCCCTCAACCAAAAAGTTGAACAATAGAATCATCGTTCATTTTGGCCACACACCTTGATCAGATCAAATTTGACGGGATCCTAGCCATTCGCCTATTGGGCCAAACACCCGGATCACACACACAGGGCTGACATCTTCTAACTAAATGTTCCACCCTGCCCAAAAATGGTCCTATTGATCTCTATAAGACCATTATTTAGGTCCATACTGCGACATAAGACTAATAGACTGATATAGATTTATGGTAAAACAGTATTGGCCAACGTAAGTCTTCCACTGAGCTATTCTACAATGGCCACTTGGTGGTAAAATCACTGGTGACATTAGGATCATAGTTGTTGCGTGTGAAGCCATATTTTCTTCAGCTTTGCCTCACGGATGGGTAGCTAGAAATTATCCTGAAGAATTCGCTATAAACTGACTGTTCTTTCATTGATTCAGAGTCATCTGGTCCCTGAGGTTGCAGAGTTATCTCAAACCATGATACTCCCATTGATAAACAAGCATGCTGGTCTCTCCTGGTGGAGAATATCCACCAAGAATGTAAGACCTCCCCCTGAGAGGTGCTGGGTCATCAGTGATCATCAGTGTGAGGTAGGGGACTTTATAAAGAAGTGCCACAAGGCAAGAAAACAAAATTAATTAAGGTACAAACCTTCACAGCTGCCTGTGGTGCACTTTTTAGTATCGTTCATGAGACTATCACCTACTATCACCTCCATCCTACATAGTTGGGATGGGATTTTCATATCTGTCCTTAAAACAGTCTTCCGATATTCCTCTGGAAAACGTAAATTTGATTAAACTTGAGGGCAGGGGGGATTAGTTTCCATTCTTGCCTAAAATGTCTAGCTTTGGCTCTGATATGTAGTAATGCCTTGGTTTGTAACGTTTTCCAGCCTCATAAGCATCAACAACTCTGATTGCATATCTCCAGGTAGATATCTGCGCCCGGGGTGTGATTGGTTGGTCCCCCACTTGAACCCAGGGGTTTGGTTGTTCCCCAGATGATAAAGTCCTAAGGAGATGCTAGGACAGTTGGGTTTTGCCTGGCCCACGTCGGTCTGACTGCTTATTTCACCTCCACCATAGTTAAATAAATCATTTAATTTTGCCACACTCAAGTCTCGTGTCGTTACTCTAAGGCAATAGTTGAATAAGAGGAAGAAGGTAAAAGAGGTTAAGATATCAGACATAAGGCTTTTATTAACCCCTTGATAGAGCTAATTATCCAAGACGCTTGCATTGATTATTAAGGCTTTGATGATAAACAGATTAAAATTTAGCTCAAGGTAATACAGAAATACGGAGAATTCACAAACAAGGGTTAACGTCAATGACCATTGGGTACTAGAAAATAAGGCCGGAGATGGGTAAATCTCTCTCATGAGGTATATCATTATGTAGACATTGATTTCCAGCCTGTTATTCTTTAGCTTCTGCAACAGATGACATGTCCGAGGTTACTCACATGTCACTTCCATATTTTTAAAAAATTATTTGATTTGTGTCTGTTTAAAAAATTGCACTTTCTTATGAGCGCATCCGAGAATCATTAAACTTGGTGTTTACAATACGAAGTAGATATATTATCTCTATCTAAACCTGTATCAGCCTTAAGCAATCTGGGCGTGGACATGCTGAGACTGGTAGTACCACGGCAGCAGCAGAACCACAGATATCACACTTATCTATAAAGGGAACAAACATATGATATTGTGCCTGCTGAGATTTACACTACAATTGACCTATTTGCAACACTCGTTAACAAGGCCCATACATACAAATAATATCATATTTAAAGTGAAGGCACAGATTGGTCTCAATGCAGGAGGTTAAGAACAGAAAAAGTCTTGCATTAATAATAAGAAATCAAATGTCTCCACCTACTGGTCATCTATGGTATCTATTCATCAACTTGAGTTGAAATTAGGTATCTGGAACGTCATTAAGAAAAACTAAAATATTTATTCTACTGGAAATGCTTTTGCTACTGACTCTTGCTTGCCATTCCATTGACAAGCAAGCAAGTAAATATTTCAGATTCGCTCACTGTTAATGAGGAATTTACAGCAGAACAGTCATTTTATTTTTTTGCTAGTTAATTTCGGCCCCCCTGAATCAGATTTTTCAGGGAGAATGAGGCAGATTTTTTTCCGCTGCCTTCCGTCCCCCGAAGTGCTGTCAGTTTCATTACTGGGAGGATTTGTATTCTGCCGGCTCTGATAACTCGTACTTCGTTCAGTCAGATATTTTTGAATGTTGACTGTTTTGTTTAGACTTTCCACTACAATGATGACTTTGGAGCTCTCCGACAAGCTGCGATGTTTCCTTCCGGTCTCTGCGGGCGGTTTGGAGTGATTGTTGTTTGAATTATTTTGCTCGTTGGGTTGCGGACTGGCGGCTGATGTATGAGCCCGTTCGGCGGTCGCTGCCAACTCTGAAGTTTTTAGAGCAGAATTTGAAGACTCGTTATTTTGCCTGTCAGTTAGAAGAGTCTCATTTTGTACTCCGGGGTGAGTCTGGGGTAAATGGTCTGATACAGGGGACGGGTCTCCGCCTATGAATGTAGACTCCCTTATTTGTTTTTGAGAGGTGTTAATTTCATTGTGTTTATTGTCCTGTGGTCCTTGCATAAGAAGCTCATTATCATCAGGATGCACATGCTCATTAGTGCTAACTGGATCGTCGAGATTTCCGCATGTCGATGGTTCTGTTCTTCCAGGGCTGCTTTGTGAATTAATGGCAGCAGACGATTTGTCGTTTATATCCTTCTTCTCATTAGTTTCTAAACTTATATTTTCTTTTTCGCAGCCTTCAAGGAGCTCTGCTTTGCCTTCCACGGAATCCGCAAGCGAGCCGTCCCTGCTCGCTTTAATCCCGCTCTCCTTAGCTCCATTGATTACTTTGTGTTTAATTGAATTATCGGCACTGAGCAAATGACCCACTTCGGTGATATCATCTTTTATATTGCCCTCTAAGTGGCCATTGACCTTATTACCCGGCAATGATGAACCAGCAATATCTATTTCACACACGGCGTTATTTCCACATGATAGAGAGTCCGTTCCTCCACAAATACCGGTGACATTTGACAACTTTGTATCAAGCACATTTCCACTGAGAGTGCAGGCGTTATCTCGGCTTCCACATTGTGTTTGCAATTTGCTCTCTGTTAACTCCTCGCGCCAGCCCTGCGTTTCCAGATCTTTAGGCTCAGCGTGTCCTGGGCTTTGCTCTATTGATTCGTTTCTTTTCCGATCGACTGCAGAGTTCAAAAGCTCATCTTTGCTGAATGCACCGGAACACTGCTCTGCAGAAATGTTTGGTGTCCTACCTTCGGCAGGCCCAGTCTGAAGACATGATATATCATTATCTTTCTCTTTAAGTGTCGTATATGTTTCTTTTGCAGTTGTATTATATGCATAACCCTCCGGTAATGCAGCACGTCCTGAGGTCTTCCCTTTAGACTTTTTATCAAGAGCGTTTTTATTCTTAGAAACCGGGCAGTCTGCCACACTGGTGCCCACCATTACAGAGTCGTCAACATGATTGGGTTTATTATGCTTTGTTGAGGTTTGGCTTGTTGCCTTCCTTGTGGTATAAGATGACGTTGACTTATTACCTTTTAATTTCTTTCTGGGCAACTGTGGTGGGACCTGCTTTGGACTGTGACCACGCTTAGTGGGTTCGGCGCCGACGCCGGTGTTTTGCTGTGGATGGACTCTTATCTTCCGAAACGGTTGTAGGTTAACTTTCACCCTCAAGTAATCTTGTGTCTTCCTTGTATATTTTGTATAACATACTTTGTCGTGGATGTAAATATCCTTCAAAGAATCCACGAGGGTGTCTGTGCAGCTCATCTGTCTGCCTCCACAGTCTTTGTTATTTATAGTTCGGAGATACTTGCTCCCCAGGTGCGGACGGAAGAACTGTTCCTGGCGTGATTGAGATGTGTTTACCGCCATGTCTGTCTCAGGCTGGATGTGTGGTATATAAAAACCAACATTCCTTGGAATATTCACTTGTCTTATCCTCGCTGTCAGCACCGTGCTGTCATTATTCAAAAAACAATTTTCTTCACTGACGCGAGTTTGAATTTTCTGCTCCTCAAACTTCACATTTTGTGTCCCTGGTTCAGTTATTTGTCTTCTAGGTTCCTCTAATTTATCACATTCCATGTATTTACAGATAAGGTCGTTATCTGTCGGTAAAGAAATATCTGTTCTCTCATCCCGGAGAACACCGGGGCCTCCTTTCTGTGATCGATGAGGTTGCAGCGGTGGTCTCCCGGCATGTGTCTTCATTTCCACCGATCCCTTTGTAGTTAAACGACTCATGACATCAGCACTTTGCTTGTAAGAAGCAATCTTTCTCTGTTCGCTCCCTGAAATACTGTCGCATGGATCTGGACTGTGAATAGATCGGACAGCGGTCATGTCATCCTTAGGGAAGAATGATCTTCTGATACTTGTCTCACCTATAGATATAATATATTACGATATAAGTTGTATAATTATACATATTAAAATAGCAAATGATAAACTGTGTATGTACAGAGTAAGAGCAGGGTCTGGCTGCAAATTGTAGCCCGCACGGGGGGGAGAGGGGCGACTTGGATCAACAAGCTATTAGGAGCATTTTACAGGAAAAACAATGCAGGTGACCCAGCCTTAGGTAGCCCACTATGGGACTGGCCCAGGGGGCAAATGCCCCCCAGCTTCGCCAGCCCCTGATTCAGTGGCACGTAATCTGGGGGTTTTCAGCTGTTCCTACTTGATTTTCCATTTTGGAAAGAGTGTAAGGGTTCATTTCTGGCTACAGAGATTCCAGGGGTGTCCTATACAAGAGGTGACTTAGCTTTTATTTGAGGTAGATTTATCAAACCTTTTAAAAAGGAAAAGTGGAGGTGTTGCCCATAGCAACCAATCAGATTCTAGCTCTCATTTGTATAGTACATTCTTGAAAATGATAACTAGAATCGGATTGGTTGCTATAGGCAACACCTCCACTTTCCTTCTTTAGAAGGTTTGCTAAACCTACCTCTTGGTGTACTGAGACTTCAACTGAGTCTGTGCAATCATTTTTTTTTTACTGCTTCTGAAGTTACTTCCAACACTGAAATCCCAGTTTAACACCACCGAGACTCCCCCAGGCCCAAACTTCCACACCGGGGGCGACACAGAACCTTGTGAAACTAGGGCTTAGACTAGGCCTGTCCAACCTGCGGCCCTCCAGGTTTTGTGACACTACAAGTCCCAGCATGCCCTTCCAGCTATCAACTGGTTGTCTACTGGCAAAGCATGCTGGGGCTTGTAGTTTCACATCACCTGGAGGGCCGCAGGTTGGACAGGCCTGCCTTAGACCAAGAGTTAAAGATGGAAAACATTCAATCAAGTTACTATTATTCCCCCTCTCTCTACACATAAAGCTACCAAAATGCGGGTCCACAGCGCAACGGCTGTTTAGCGATGTCTTACGTCTATTTCTGGTCAGTTGCATTGAATAAATACAACAATTTATTGACTACATTTGTGTTTTCAGCACAGAACTCTGAAACTAATAGGGATTTCTCGTAATCATATTTATTTTATGGGGGGGGGATAGTTTATATAATATAAGTTATATTATATGTCTAAAGGTGCGACCACTGTATTTGTATAACAGTGGAACTGAAAGCTAACAGCAGAGATCCATCCATGGATCGGACCCCCACTCGTTAGAACAGGGCGGGTCCTCCAGAGGGATAAGTAACACAATACTCGATGTGAGTCACGATATTCATAAAACTGGGCAAAAAAATATTTTTTTTTATCGCCACAACAAGTATCGTTTTAACAAACCTCATCCCTTGTTTTATGGCAGATTTATCTGTCCACTGGGTTGTTTTACCAAGATGATCCTAATATCTACGCCCTAGGTCAGTGTAATGCGGGAGAGCAGAGGTGACCTCAGGCGTTACCGCGATGCTGCTAGATGCATCCGTCACAGCTGGACCCCTTGTCGTTATAAAGATTGTTCATCTCCATGATACACACGTCCCCGGCACTCACTGAAACCTGCTGCGTCCTCATCAGTGAGCACAGAGGATGCATTTACCATATAGATCAATGATCTCCATAATGACAGCTGTACGAGCAGTATCCACTGCATCCCTTGTGTTACACAGTGCATAGGAGCCCTGACCTGTCCACTGACCTGGATACATTATAATATAATGTTTCGACTCTTTAATACACCACTAGCATTAGCCCAGAGGATAAGAATATATAGTGGAAATTGCATTAAAACAATAAAATCAAGGTTGTATTGTTAAAATTATTATTATTTTCATACTTTTTTTTAGGTGAAATGTGAGGATGGAAGGGAGCAACATGATGACTTCCAAACATTGTTAACAAAAATTTTAAGATATGGTTAATGAGT
The DNA here is from genome assembly GCF_038048845.1 of Mixophyes fleayi. Lineage (NCBI taxonomy): Eukaryota > Metazoa > Chordata > Amphibia > Anura > Limnodynastidae > Mixophyes > Mixophyes fleayi. Next base: position 13,069,243 of record NC_134409.1, read on the forward strand.
TATGGTGGAAAAACGGCAGCACTAAGGCGTAACTGTTTTGTAGAGCGCAACAACATTGTTTCAACAAATTAAAAATAGAAGAAGTCAAAGTTCCATTGTAATGAGTATTAGCTTTTTAAACTCACGTCAGCTCAAATCCGCAGTTAGAACCAATTTTAATATAGTGTTATTTTTTGCCAAAAGAGGGCAGAAAGCATAATGGCCAGCATGTTGGCTTAGTGGTTAGCACTTCTGCCTTACAGCACTGGGGTCATGAGTTCAATTCCCAACCAGGCCCTTATCTGTGTGGAGTTTGTATGTTCTCCCCGTGTTTGTGTGGGTTTGCTCCGGATGCTCCGGTTTCCTCCCACACTCCAAAAACATACTGGTAGGTTAATTGGCTGCTGATAAAATTAACCCTACTGTGTGTGTTATGGAATTTAGACTGTAAGCTCCACTGATGTGAATGATAAATATCCTCTCTACATCGATGCGTAATTGGTGATGCTATGTAAATAAATGATGACAAATCATGTTATTATTTGATGTATATGAAATGCAGGTCTTCACCTTGTCCAGGCAGAACTGTTTATTTTTGACTCTTGGATACAGCAATTATCATTCTGTCTACAGCAGATTTGTTGTTGTATCTAAGGGCAACGAAATTAAACAAATCTTCCTGGTCGGTGGAGTTCCCCTTTAAAATTCTGCGGAATTTCCTTCCTAAATAATAGTACTTTACTTTATTATATTTACCTGTAACAAAAGTTTTGTTTTCTTAACTTTTTTTGCCGTCGAGGAGTAAAGGTACAGTCACCCTTTATTCTGGTTCATTTAATAGTAGGATTTAGGTGCAAAGCTAGCAATGTCAAAATCTTAACGGGTTATCTCTCGGAAGGCTTACCTTTATTAAACCTTGACAGTTCCTGTAAGACGGTTGTGTTCGCACCTACCCAGGGAGCAGCCTGCACGCAGTCTTTCGGATTAGCAGAAATCCTTTGAATGCTGTTTGAAATGCATCCTACTTCATCAGAGACAAACATGGCTGAGGGCGAAGGGGGGAGCCACTGTACCAATCGACAATTGATACAGATGTAGTAACTCCCCGGCAGGTTCTCTTTGCCGCTGGCTCTGAGAGACTTGTCTGATCCCCCCGGATTATATCCCAGATGTAATGAACCCGTGTGTTTCTTCATGAAGGGATTACGGATCTTGGCAGGGTCCACGAAAGACATGACATTGCGGTTGTTTTCTGGGGTTAAAGGGACTTTCGGTAGGTGGCTTCTTATTCCAGGGAAGTCTTGGGTCTCTTCACAACAGCACCTGGTTGAACCCTGGGCACTGGGATTGTTTGGCTGCAGATTACATTTCGCGATAATGATGATAATGAATAACACAGCAATAATTCCTGCAATGAAATAAACACTTTTATTACCAGCTGCAACACTTACGCTGCAATCTGCCATATTCAGGGACATTTATGTGTGCAGGAAAAATGTAGTTTTGTCCAGTGTTTTTTTTTTGTGAGGCAACTAGAAAATTGTTCCTTTTATATTCTGGCACGAGCACACTTCTGGTGAAACACACGCAAGCAACTTCTTGCTTTTTACTTAGTTGTAATGTCAGAATGGTAGTGTTTCATCCATAAATACTCCGCACAGTTTCTTGTGACCCTAAACACTAGCTAAACATAGACCAGTTCTCTAACAACCAGCCAGCTTTTCCAGCATTGGTCACCCTGAACAAAGAAATAAATAGTTTTTTACACCTGACACTCCTCCCACAGCCCTAGCTTGATGGGCAGGTGACACTCCCAGTTTCCCTTAAAAAGGAAGTTCTCATTAGCTGCTCTGTTTGATTAAACTTACACAGACACACCCTGTAGCTGTGCAAAGAGGCACTTTCAAAGCATGTATGATAAACCAGATTTTAAACTATTATTCGTCACACATATGTCTTCAACCTGTTTATCTTTAAACTATGTGCATTGCTGCGCAAACATGTTACTCTGCTTGCATATTGCCAGCTAAATGCCTCCCTTTGTTACAAAATGTTTTTGTTAACCTATTTTGAAAGGGAGGTCTTCCTTTCTTTATTCTATGATCTCTCCCCCCCTTCAATAATTGTATTTGAAAAAAAGCCTTAATAAAGTATATTTAAAAGAAATGCGTAAAAATAGACACATGAAGGGTAGATTTATCAAACCTATAAAGGAAAAGTGGAGGTGTTGTCCGTAGCAAATGATTCTAGCTATAATTTTCTATAATGTACTAGATAAATGATAGCTAGAATCTGATTGGTTGCTGTTGGTAACATTTTCACTCTTCCTTTTTAGAAGGTTTGGTAAATCTACCCCGAAGTCTCATAAGAAGACATTACCCCAACATCTCCACGATTTTTTACATTCATTGATGACCATGTACTAAATACCTAGAACAATATGAGGAGGAGCAAATACAGATAAAAGGTGCTAATTTGCACCTGGACAAACAATGTTGTGTTGCAAGGGCTGCAAATGCTTTTGCATGTAGCACTCAAATGCCGGTCAACTTTATTTTTACACTGCAATTTAGAGTTGAGCTAATGCGAGCCCCCTATTAACACTCTAAATCTGTCACGCACATTTCAAACCCCTTCCGCAGCACAACATGATTTTGCCAATGTGCAAAACTGCATCTTCTAGCTCCTAATTGAGACCCAGAGCATTTCTGATCAGTGTTACCTGTGAGGACTAAGATCGATATAAGAATTCCCTCCCTGAAATATCCTCTGTCTCTCTCCTTCGATGCGGCAGTGATATTGTAGGTTTTAGACAGGCAGTTCCTCTCCGTCAGCTGCAGCAGAGATTTCACCCCTGGGTTGCTGGAGTAACTGCACCGCAGACCATTTCCGGTTTTCAGGATCCGCTCTGCGGAATATGTATAATTCCTCAAAAAATCCGCTAGCTGGTGAAGTTCACAGGTGCAGTTCCAGTGGTTCTGGCCCAAGTTTAGGAGGGAAAGATGAGACAACAATGAGAATACTCCTGGAAGTTTCGTCAGTCTGTTCTTAGAGAGGTCCAGCTCCCTCAGATGCCGCAGGCCGAGAAAAGTCTCCTCGTGAATAAAGCTTATAAAATTGCTGGATAAGTCCAAATGTTCAAGACAGTGAAACGCGTTGGGTCCAAAACTGTGATGCGTCAGGTTTGTGATCTGATTCCTGTTTATCTCCAGCTTGATGAGACGCTTTGTGCTTTTAAACCATGTCCCGTTGAGACTGCCAAAATAATTATTGTTTAGCTGCAGAGTTTTCAGATTTGTAAGTGGAAGGAAGGTTTTATTGCTAATTGATGCAGCCGATATTTGGTTGTTGTCCAGCACTAAAGTCCTCAGTTGGGTGAGGTTGGTGAACCCTCCATCCTGGATCTGCTGGATCTTGTTACCGCTCAGTCTAAGCAGAGTTAGGTTTAACAGATATGAGAAGTTGTTGATGCCAATGGACGATATATTTCCATCTGTGACGATTAATTCTTTAGTACCGCTTGGAACAGCTGTAGAAAAAAATGGTGGAAACGAGAAGATAATAATTAAAGCTTTTCCATTATAGACAGCAGAGCAGACATATTGTGGAGTCGATATAACATTTTTATAGGAACTGTTGTATTTAAATTTAACAACACCAATAGCTCAGTCTTATATAAAATGATAAACCCAAATATTTTACTGTGTCCAGTACCTAAAAATAAAATGTTCTTTAATTTCAGTCCCAATAGCTTAGCATTGTATTTATATTGTACAGTACAACTTCTCTTTTTCTGTATGCTGGCTATAATTCTCATGATCTGTCCTTCTACGTGTGGACAATTGCACAGTACCACTCCTCTTGTGCTGCATGTTGGATGTAATTGTTAATGTTTTCTTATTCTGTATGTATGAACCACTGCACAGTACTGCACTACTTAATCTGTCTGTTGTTGGACCTCAATAAGGGTAACTTATCAATCAGTGTTCATCTGAAAGCAGTGTATTAATTCATAAAGCGCCTCAGCGATTACTTTAGATCCTAGTTAATTGATTGGCTGCATTCAAATATTGGTTCATACCAAAAAATGGCGTCCGTTTACAGAGCAAGACTGCAGTGTCTGTGGAGCAGGAGTTGGCACAGGCCAAGTGTTGGAGTTGGGCATAGTGAGGGCATTTCAAAATTGTGCAAAATCAAGGCTTTCAGTGATGTGCACTTTGTAAATAAGGGACACTGTGTACTTCAGTGATATCCTAGTAAGTGGATAATTAGGCTGCATGTTTATAGTCCAGCCTACAGAATGACATACTTACCTGCTCTCCCGGAATGTCCTGGAGACTAACCAATGTCAGGAAGTCCTCCCAGGAGTATCCCAACTTCCCAAATACTGCACCTCCTTCTTGTAAAGAGGATGGGTGGGGCCCTTGTGATGAAATAATCATCATCAGGTCTCAGCAGTCGGGTCTTGATGACATGATTTGCATCATGGGCCTGCAGCCATTGTATAATGACACAATCGCATCATGGAGGGGGGAGGTGCTGTGATGACACGAATCGCGTTGGCACACCCCATTTGGACCCAAAAATTACCAAAGGGGTGGTCCAAACAGTCGACAAGTATGCAGAATGGCTGACTCCGCTAGCTTTTCGCAATGGGCGGGCAGCACAGTGGATCAGTGGTTAGCACTTCTGACTCACAGCACTGGGGTCATGAGTTCGATTCCCAAGCATGGCCTTATCTGTGTGGATGTTCTCCCTGTGTTTGCGTGGGTTTCCTCCGGGTGCTCTGGTTTCCTCCCACACTCCAAAAACATACTGGTAGGTTAATTGACTGCTATTAAATTGCCCTTAGTCTGTCTTGGTATCTGTATGTGTATGTTAGGGGATTTAGACTGTAAGCCCCAATGGGGTAGGGACTGATGGGAGTGAGTTCTCGGTACAGCGCTGCGGAATTAGTGATGATGAATGGGTGCACTTTGAGAGATATCAGTCAGAATCCATTGCATCTTTTGTCACAACAAATTAATTTAATTCTCCAGAACTGTAGAGAAGTGGCATTTACGGAATATCTTACAAATTCAGCATAGTTTGCTTATTTATCAACCATCTTTTATGTCCAGGGATAATCAAATGCTTTCCAGATTTGTCCTTGAGAACTTTAGTCCAAAAAAAAATCCATTTTCCATGCTGACCAACTGTACTGTACAATTCGCCTTATACTGTGTATCAAGTTTCGCACTATCACGGCCTCTCCTTGCTGTGCAATGACGCTAATCACATCTTTAAGGCCCAACCTCTTTATAAAAAGGAGAGGCAGTATCCAGGAGGATAGAGTACTCTCCTAAATTCGGGAGACATCTGGACGTTCCAGAAGAGCAGACAAGTTTGCTTTAAAGTAAAGTTTAGTTAAAATAACTGCAGTTCACCAATGTTGACCTTCTAAACAGTACAGCGTAATGTGCTTAGATAGACCTGTTCTTTAAGACACTTTGAGATGTTGCCAACCATACATTTGTCAACATTACAAATCGGGAAACTAAGGAAGTGAAAACAGAACTCGTTCTTATATTCTTGGATTTTTTTTTTTTATTTGGTTTTGACAAAGGGAAACCGCTAATAGTTTTCAGCTTGTTCTGAAGAAAATGACTTGTAATAACGCAGAAATCACATCTTCTCAGTACGTTCATTTAGAAAATGGCAAAAAATAGACTTACATTAAAAATACAGCTTCGGCTTTAATGCACTCAAACACCAATCTTACAAGCTGTTATACGAACTGTAGTAATGATGCCACAGATTGTTTTTTAAAGCCATAAAAATAAGTCATTAAGTGTAAACTGTGCTATCCCAAAATCATTAACCGTCCATATGTAATTGTTAAAACAGCGTCTCTGGCAAATACGCCGATTGCAACCAACATGTGAGCAGTGCTGGGATTAAAGGGAAACAATCAACAAACTATGATGTTTAAATATGTAGTATAAGTACATGTAGTATAAGTGTACCTAATTCCAACTCAAATCATTTATTTTATGGAACAATATTCATGTAAATGTAGCTATTCCATTGACCACACCAGACTCAAGGGAAAGGTAACTGAGGCAATATCACTGTGGCTCAGTGGTTAGCACTTCTGCCTCACAGCACTGGGGACATGAGTTAGATTTCCGACCATGTGGAGTTTGTATGTTCTCCAGGTGTTTGCTTGGGTTTTCCTCCTGGGGCTCCGGTTTCCTCCCACACTCCAAAAACATACTGGTAGGTTAATTGGCTGCTATTAAATTAACCTTAGTCTTCTTTCTCGGTCTGTGTGTGTGTGTGTTAGGGAATTTAGACTGTAAGCTTCAATGGGGCAGGGACTGATGTGAATGAGTTTTCTGTACAGCGCTGCGGAATTAGTGGCGCTATATAAATAGATAATGATTAAAAATGGGGCCTTAAGCTGAATGCAGATAAACGCATCTGTTTGTCACGAAGCAGGCACTTACCTTACAGGGTTAAGTCTGGTGACATGCTGCTGCCTATTGATGCATGGGGGTGGAGTTAGACTGTGTGTGTGTGTGTGTGTGTGTGTATATATATATATATATATATATATATATATATATATATATATATATATATATATATATATATTAGTGCTTCAATAGGATTTCTTCCTCTAGTCTTCAGGAATTCCCTCCCACCTTCCCGTTTCTGAAGTTATTTAATGGAAGGTAGCTAATTTGTTGAAAAGAGGCACAGTAGGCAGGAGAGCTTTTGCAATCAGCGGCTAATTCACACTGTGCTACCGCTGATTGGCCGCACGTCACTGCTCCTTTCGAAGCACCCTGGCTCTTGGTACCTCTGTGCAAGGGCCTCTTGACCTGCGCTGTGCGCGTACGTCCTTGTAAGCCCAGAGGAGAGTAGTCACGACGACGACAAATTTAGCTTGTAGATTGTAAAGGACTAGGTCCTGGGACCAGTGGTTAGTGCCTGTGGGCCATACACTGTTCGGTTTTGCTATTAGTCGTTAGCTGATTGGATCGCTCTCACCGCCACCCTTTATAATTTGTAATCAATAAAACTGTGACCCTTTGTTTGCCAAAATAAAGTTGTCAGTGTTTTTATTTATAGATAAGAATTTAGAGTGTTAAGTTAACCGTTATTAAGGTATGGTGCAATGAAGAGGGAATCAGCAGTATGCAGTTTATGATACAAGGTGCTAAAGGTCTTAATTAGTATATTAAATTAAATATACCGTGATAGATAGCATAGACTTTGGTTTTTAGTTGTGGAGAGAGGTAGACTGGAGTTGGAGCTGGGTTGGTAAAGGGACCTGCCTATTCATTTTTCCTCATGACATACATTTTGAGCGAGCAATTCCTACTGTTCACAGTGACGTCGATGATGGACAGTGTTTTACAATTTCACATAGGCTTAATTCAGCAGAACGCATAGCTAGAATGCAAGGAGCATTCCGTTGTTTAACCTCCGAGATGGTGCAAAATCAAAGATGTCTAAAGCCTGACAAAATTTAAATGTATCATAATGCTTTTTAACTGTATTCTTATACTATCAGGAGGGTATTGAGTCTTAAAGGTGCAGATATAGTTCTATAAAACAACCTGCAAAGTCCCCATCTAGCTGTCAGCTATAGGCAATAGCCTTCATCTTACATGAATGATCGTCTTCCTGTATTCTGGAAGGTAGCACATAGATCCAGGTAGCTGTACAATGCTCCATCTATATAGAGCTGGCATTATAGCAAGGACTGTGATAAAAAGGGTGACATATCATTAAATCACAGTAGTACACTTCAATGCACTTTTGTGCAGAGAATATACCTGGCGGTAATCAACTGCAGCATTATAAAAGGGGGTGTTATAAAGAGAAGCACTATAATTATTTATTTCACCAAACACAATGAAAACGTAGCTTTGTCTCGTACATGCAAACCTTTGTGACTGCAATTAAAGTTATATATGGCGACAAAGGCCAAACAATAGTATTTACCCCCCCCCCCCCCCATCATACACTCTACTCATTACTATAAAGTGGAGAATATAAGGATGCAATGAATAGAAAGTGAGAAATTAAAAAACTGTATTTAAGATATAATATAGACGCTGAAGCCGGATCAGGCTTGGTATGGCCTTGTGAAAACAGTATTTATTCTACCTGTGTGTTTCTCTCCTGAAAATGTGACATTGGATGATTTCTGCTGTGAGATTCATTACCAGGGGGGATTCTGTGTGTCCAATCATCTAATGTTCTATCAGCAATATCCCTGCAGGTTAGTGACAGGACTCTTACCTGTTATATATGGGAGTCCTTGACAGACAGTTGCCTCTTCCGAGCAAACCGCACAGGAAGAAGGACAGCTTCCCACTAAATAAAAGGATGTGCTGAGCAGGAGACCGATGACACCTGGAACACACATTAGGATAGAAATACCACTTGAGTTATTAGCTGAGAAAGTGCTAATGATTGATTAACACACGGAGGACGCTGTCACTTCTTTCCCCTTTTCAAATGAATCTATGAGGACTCGTTTTTTTTATGACAGTGCTTTGGAGCAGAGAGAATACTAGATCATAGACTCTGATCTCTGTATCATAAGCGGAAGGGCACGCTGGTTCTGTGTAATAGATTATTGCTACAAACCAGGGTCAGTTTAAAGGACAGTGTGGTCAGTGCAGCCTTCAGTGGCACCATCTATCTGATAGTGATATTTTGTGATTGCTTCTTACTTTATATATCTCCTTATGTCTATCCCTACTTCCCCTTTTGTTCATCCCAGGAAAGGTGATAATGTTAAAGGGCTATTGATCTAGCGCTGTACGAAGCCTGATGGAGGAGTTTAGTTTAATGCTGTCCACTGTTTAGGACAGGAGAATTCGGTTTTCCCAACTACGTAAGGGGTCTGCTTGCACGTGCACCCAGTTTTCTGGAAGGTAGCCCAATTTAAAGAGTAGAGATGCTCATGCTCGGTTCCTCGGGAACCGAACACACCGAACTTAGGGGATCTGAGTACAGAGCTGACTGTCACGCGCCCTCGGAATTGAAAACGAGGCAAAACGTCATTGTGACGTCGTCGGATCTCGAGAGTTTTGAATTCCTTTTAAAGATCCAACATCACAGGGGTGGGAAGGAGGGCGGACCCCCATTTATCTTTTCTGCCACTGCTGTGTGCCAATGTGTCCTAGATGTGCTAGGAACTGCCGTGTGTTTGTGTCATTGCTCTGTCGCTTACCATCCAGCCAGGTCGCTGCAGTATTTGTTTGAAAGTGTATGCAAATAATATTGTGACCTGTGAGGTGGCCAAAATTGACTGCAAATGACTTGAAATTAGTGTTATTGAGGTTAATAATAATGTAGGAACAAAAAAGAGCAAAATTATGTGATTTTAGCATATTTTAGGATTTTTTCAAAAAATGGAAAACCAAAATACACGAAGGTGGTTTTGCCAAAATCAAAACCAAACCACGAAGCTAATCCAGATCCAAAACCAAAACCAGAAACTACTGTTATTGCACTGATTGATCTTGAGGTTTAAAAGACAATTGTTAGTTGGTCCTAACCATCGGGGTTTCCGAGCATCGGTGCATTTCTCAACATGTAGAAAACCATAGTTGCATGCTACATGCCTACGTATGGGGCAAGAGTAGTTAGAGGAGGATGCTCACCCACAAGCAGGCTAGCGGGATATATTTAGTTAGCAGGATCTCCTTCAGATGCCATTGATGTTTACCTCCCTACTAAAGAAATTTGTATTGAGACCACATTCAGGTTTTTCTGGGAAGGAGTACTGGATAAGCTGGCTGGTTCTAGCTGAACAATCAGGCTGTGATATATTTCTAAGGGTCCAGTCCTTTCCCTTAGTGTCAGGGTAGTCCTAGGTTTAACAGGAAATGTATATCGGGACCTTGGTTTATGAGCTACTAGGCCTGCCCTGTAGGCGTTTGTTGGGTGGCCTAAACTACATACGTCTTTAAAAGTAACTTGGCGCTAATGAAAGACAAGGGACTATATTTACTAAACTGTGGGTTTGAAAAAGTGGAGATGTTGCCTATAGCAACCAATCAGATTCTAGCTGTTATTTTGTAGAAGACACTAAACAAATGATAACTAGAATCTGATTGGTTGCTATAGGCAACGTCTCCACTTTTCCAAACCTGCAGTTTAGTAAATCTAGCTCAAGAACTCAACAAAATGTGTATTCTCCTGGCTACCACCTGGAATAATGCAAAATATTTTATTATATCTGTTGCTGTTTATTTTTAAACAAAGAAGGAACATAAATGAATCCCATTGACAGTCTGGAGACATCCAAATATGGAACTGGAGCGGCCGTGTGATGCTAGAACATTATTTTCAGAAACCTCTTTCTATGGTGACACATTGTATCACAGCGCCTATTTATACCATATACATTACACATCCTTCTTTGTTCTTCAGTTTTCACTCAGTTTGATCCATTATTTGCAGAAAAATCACAGCAGGCATTTATAAAAAATACATTTCTAATGGGACACGTGTCGGCTGCTTTCGCCGCATGCCGCTAAAGAGAGTGCATTAAATATATCAGCTATTAGATAATGTTCCAGAAAGATTCAGCCGCTGTCATTAGCAAAGCAGAAAATAAAAAAGTGTCGGTATTAACCCGAGCTATGCTCTGTCTTCACAGGGGCGGCCGGAGTTCTCAGAAGTGGTGTCTAAGCTAGAGGAGTGTCTCTGCAATATTGAGGTAATTGGTCTGTATGGCTAGAACGCTTTCTGTAGCATTGTAGGTACTGTTAGTGGGACAGCGGTCCCAGAGACCACAGTCTGTAGTTGTTTTTTAATCAATTTCCTATCTTGTCAGCCCTCCCTAATAAAAGTGGATTTTTTTTTACCAAATGTGCAGTGATTAGCAGATTTATAACGCATCTAGTAAGAAAATAACAGTGGTCTGTCTAAAGATATTGTTTATTTAAAAGGCACAGCAGCTCTTTGGTGTATGAATGTTTCTTGTGAATTATACATTCTGCAAAATGATAAAAGCAAGCACAGTGGCTCAGTAGTTAGCATTGCTGTCCCACAGCACTGGGGTCGTGAGTTCAATGCCGACCAGGGCCCTATCTGTGTGGGGTTTGTATGTTTTCTCCGTGTTTGTATCACTTAAATAACTTGAACATAGCAAAGCAAAAGAAACTTATATGTCTTCATATGAGTCCTGCTGACATCTCCTGGGCAGTGGCAAGTTAGGTCTTTTCTTATACTGCAAAGATGCTTCTTTCTGGGCTGGCTGCAAACATCCCTCAAGGCAACAATTCAGCCATAGCATTGTGTTTCTTTGTGGGAAGATTCTACATTAGCTCAGCCTGCAGTCACACACATCACTTCTCACACTAGCCGGTCTGTTTATGGCACCTCCCCTTTTCCTTCAGGTGTTCTAGTTTCTTCCCACCCTCCAAAAAGATACTGGTATGTTAATTGTCTACTATCTAAATTGGCCCCTATTGTGTGTGTCCGGTAGGGAATTTAGAGTCTAAGCTCCAATGGGGCAGGGACTGATGTGAATGACAAATAATCTCTGTACAGTGCTGAGGAATATGGTGTTTGAAGTGGGAGCGTACACAGTAGTACGCCATACCTCCCCTTCTCCTACTGCCTTCATTGTAAAACTATCAAATTCCATTCACTTACATTTACCATACCGCCACTTCTAAAAATGTCCACTTCGACCACTGGGTGGCGCTATATAAATAAGTGATAATAAAAACTGAGTGACTGTCCTTATTGCACGTGTCACTTTTGTGCTTTGGAAAGTTTTTATTGTTTAAAATACTTAGAAGAACTCCTCCTATGTATAGTGTGACTGTAAATGCAAAACGTGTCTGATTGAAACCATCAGCCACCGCTTGGTTCCCACCATCTCCGAGGAAGTGAAATAAACAATTCCTTTGGCAAGGATGAAAATGCTCTGCGGAGCCCCATTAACAGTGTGTGTTAAAGTCCTCTTTTCCTCCCCTGGAATCATCTTGCAAAACCAAATCTAATTTTTGCATGTGGGCTCATAAGCTGGTGTTCGTTGCTCAGTGTAAATGCACCTAACGCCTCCCAATCAGAAGATGCTAAATATTACTCCCCCCCCCCCCCAGCAGATACTGTCGTTTTCACATGCAAAATTTATGTGCATAGCATATACAATGTGTGCCCAGACAGTGAAGGAGCATTTGTACTACAGTAGACATATTTTGCATATTATGTTCCGTCTCTTACCAGGAGGAATTCCTTCAAGTACAGCAAATAAATACAATATCGCGCATCTAGGGAGAATAGTGCCTCTTAATTAAATGCTCATTGCTTGTTTGGTTTAATTTATTAAAAATAAATTGATTTGTTTCTATAACAACCGCCATCCCTCTTTTTTGCCGGCCTTATTAAGGATTATATATGTAAAACATAATGACATTGACAGCAGACTCGGCTCTAACTAGCACAGTGTCATCGCCAATAAATAATCTCGGGTATCTGCTGCTTATAAATTGTTTATTTGTATGTCTGTGTCCTGTGATAAATGTATTCTGAGGTCACATACATCACCGCGCAGTCACAGGACGCCAGAGCAGTTGAGGGGATATTAATGCCTAGCAAACACCAGGCTTTCCCGTTATAGAAATATAGATATATTGATTTTATGCAGTGAATAGTGTCTAGCTTGTCCTTATGACAATGCCACAAGTTGAAAACATGCAAGGCATAGTTTTATTTTATTTCTGTAGCCACAATAATAAAATGTAGCTTCCTTTTCTCTGTGAACAACCACCCTAGGAAGAGTAATAGATCCCAGTGCCATGGATGCACTCCGATCATCAGATACTCACCCTACGGGATCCCCTATAACAGGACACTTTGAGACACTTTAGGGCTCGGTCTGTCACTCACTATCTAGTGGAAACCGGAGCTGCTGCCCAATGAGCACTATTGACAGAAGATGTATCAGAGCCACCTGCTACAGCGGGATAATTAACTATTACAGTGGTGCTGTTTGGGCAACTGACAACCAGCAGGGGTCCCAGAACCCCACTTTTGGGTTTGAAACATAAATTGATAAACAAAACCCAAGTGCTTAAATTATAATCCACAGGTTTAAGCAAAGTTTAAGCTGACACCTGAAGCTTAGTTACTTGTACAAGGTGAAATCAGTAATCAACTTGACGCTTGTGTGACTCCTAAGCTCCGTAAACAACATTGGCTTCCAAAAGTCAATGTTTGACTCTAACTTTATAATAGCACCCCATGGATGGTCATTTACTATAGGAGGGACATTGTTAATTAGCATGCATAGTATTGTGCAGCTAGGCAGCAATAAAATAACTCTTGAGTATTGTGCCTTGATTGCTGCGCTTCCAAAATGCAGAAATTTTATTATTTTCTTAAAGGCTCAGTTTTTCACTAAGACTTCTCTCCTCATTATTTTAAACTGCTTTCGATTTTCTTGGTACCACTCATCTGACCCTCGTTCAGCAATAATGTGCCAACCATTAGGAGGATGGTTGACACCCCAAAAGTAGTGTAAGAAGGGACTGTTATGAGAGAGAAGCGGTGTATAAATAAAACAAGGATAACAAGGCTAAAACTGCATAAACTTCTGGGTTTATTCTCTTCGCTTGTGGCATAAGGCTTTACCACAGCAGCAGATAAGTAGCCGTAGTGTAGGGAAGTAATACCACTACACCGTCAATATGCAATGTTATTCAACATGTCACAAAATAAATAACACTTTAGTAATCTTGGTTCAACAATTTGCAAACATAAATCAACACAACACATAGGTCACTGAATAAATATATCCCACTTTAAATTTAGGCACTGTGCTTCAGTGAAATGGATTTCACTGGATAGATACTTTAGGAGACAAAGTTAATTAGACGATTACACTAAATGCAGCAGATAATATAGACCAATCAATCACAATACTTTTAGTGCAATTATACAGATCATACTTATCACACAAAAATTAGTAGAGATGCAACAACAAGTAATCCAGCTGGTTCAGGATAGATGCTTTAGAAGAAATGACTGTAGACTAGGGTCACTTTACGATATACAAAATTCAAGGGGGTAAATTATAATCCATAGGTTTAAGCAAAATTTCATCTGACACATTAAGTTTATTTACTTGTACAAGGGGAAATCAGTGATCAACTTGACGCATGCATGTCTCCTGAGCTCTGCAAATAACAGCAATTCTGCACAATAAGCGATTTCCAGTGTAACTGGAATAAGCAACCCTCTCTCAGCAACTGTAGGGTTAAACAATGTGCAATTCTTTCATCGGCAACCTTTTTAGGTAGTTTCACAGTAGAATCAAACTTCTGATGCAACATAGACAAACTGTTGTGATAAATTATTGCTCTCTATGTCCCAGTTAGCTTGCAGATAACTTAAAATACAACAGATTTGGCTGGAACAAACTCTTCCTTTAGACAGTGCTATAACACCTCTCAATAGCAATATTACACTCCCGGTCAGAGGTTTTAATAACACAGTTTGATGTCTCACTTGAACATAGCAAAGCAAAAGAAACTTATCTGTCTTCATATGAGTCCTGCTGACATCTCATGGGCAGTGGAAAGTTAGGTCTTTTCCTATACTGCAAAGGTACTTCTTTCTGGGCTGGCTGCAAACATCCCTCAAGGCAACAATTTAGCCATAGCATTGTGTTTCTTTGTGGGAAGATTATACATTAGCTCAGCCTGCAGTCACACACATCACTTCTCACACTAGCCGGTCTGTTTATGGCACCTCCCCTTTTTCTTCAGGTGTTCTAGTTTCTTCCCATCCTCCAAAAAGATACTGGTATGTTAATTGTCTACTATCTAAATTGGCCCCTATTGTGTGTGTCCGGTAGGGAATTTAGAGTCTAAGCTCCAACCCTCAGGACAACAATTCAGCCACAGCATTTAGTGGCTCTTTGTGGGAAGATCCTCAATTAGCTCAGCCAGCAGTCACACATCACCTCTCTCTTTAGCCAGTCTGTTTTTGGCACCTCTATTTTTTCCAAAGAATCTTCTGGAACCTTCTTGTTCATTCACAGAAGTTTACCTATCCCAAAATGGCAGACGGAATTTGCATATAACTTCCCAAAGGCACTCTGGGGAACTGTAGTTTTCTGAATGAGTGCATGCAGTAATATACCTGTGATTTGCAGGGTATTACAGATGTAAAAAGGGAACATTGAGACAGACTTTTTCTCAATTGGTCTGTGACGCCACATAAATTAGGAAATACCCTCCAATTTGCCCTGTCATTAACACCTTTTTATATATTGCTATATATAATCTTGTAGCAATTCGGGCACACTTGCTGGTAACCACATCGTTGTGAATAAGGGACACCCCAGTCTGTCCATCATACAGCATACCTCCCAAAACCTTTGTTTTTGCTGGAACTTGGACATTTAAAGGAGTGTGCCCTGTGGGGAAGCCAGTTGTAAAATTTTATCTGTCTAGTGCCAGCGAGAAAATTAAAGGAAGAGTTTGATTGGCTATTGTGGTTCAGAGCAGATTTTGCACCCAAGTGTTGCCTTTATAACTCCTATAGTGGTATAGAGGGTGAGAAAGAGGCTGGAGCAGTGTTTATTTTCATCAAAGTCCCAGTTAGAAACATTACCTCTATGGCTTGAAGAAGCCTAATCACAAAGACAAGTGGCAGGTCTGACATCAGGTCCAATTCAGGCCCTTCACAAAGGAGGATTTCCTCAGGGTCCCCTACACAGCAGAGGGTGGAAGTATGTACAGTTAAAGCATTCTTCCCAACTCTTGAGGTCTGGGAATCGGGGTTACCTCTGTGTGCTGCCACAAAGTGGATACAAGGAGAGGTGTGTTCATGTCACATTGGGAAATTAAACATTCACCTAGGTGGGTGTCAAGTGCCTCTGAAGCACAAAGCCGTCCCCAGTCCCCTTCCCCTCTTCTAAAAACACCCCTTCAATGCAGGACACACCTGCTACTGTTACATGGAGCATTGCAAGGGCATACATTAATGGGAAATACCTGCCAACTGTCCCGGAATAAGGACCAAAGTCCAGATCTACCTGGACAGTCCACTCAAAACGGCTAAATCAGGACAGTTAGGTAAGGTTAAGGTAAAGGGAAGCAAGGTAGGTGGAGGTTTCACCCAAAAGCTGGGATTAACCTGAAAAGACAGAACAGCCATCAGTAGACAGAAATTAAACTTGGCTCTGGATGAATAGTTCTTCTGAATGTTAATTCTTTTTTGTACAAATAAATTGTTATCCGAAATTTTTTATTTTCCTGCGCTGGTCAATGCTTAGGTAGAATTTTACTTACAAAGGGGAAAAGGAGAGCTAATTAAAAGTAGGAAAGTTGGAGAGTTATAATATCACCTAAAAAGAATTTGCTTTAAGGGCATAAAAGTGCACAAATAAAAAAAAATATATAGGTCTTAAAATTATGGGGAACTAAAATGATTGGCAACACACAAAAAAACAGATCCTTGCTCATTTAAATGACATATTTACATCTAAATGTTATATACAATACATTATTCACCTGCTGCCGCTGTACATAGTGCACAAAATAAGGACAGGGGGGTGGAGGGGGGGCCTGGCAGGAACATTCAAGTGATAGACAGAAACATCAAGATACATTATTGCAGCAGGCTGTAATTTATAACATTCGTTGCACAATGTCCCCGGCGTAAACAGGTGAATGGAAGTGAGCCATAAAAATGAATGGCGCTCTCTCTCATGAAGTGTGGCGACAATGAGAGCAGCAATGTTAAATTAAGGAACACAGGAACTGGCTCGTGGTCAAATTAGGTGAGCTGAAAAATATCTTTAATTTTCTTCATCGTTTTTTTTTTTTTTCATGGCCACTCTTCCCGGATTGATTTTTAGTTCTGTTTTGGCCAAATCATCTGTTTATTTATTCAGGTCGTCGATCGTCAGGCAATAATACTTTATCACTGTTATGATTATTATTTTATCTGAGACAGAAGATCAGCTGTACAACCTGAGGCGGAGAACACTCATCTGTTCTGAATGCTAAGATAAATCTGCTTAAAGGAATTTGAGGTTTTTTTTTCTACTTAAAAACACTCTTTGTTTAGTGCTTAGCATTGGATTTCTGGTTTTTTTTGCACATTTGTCCTTCAACGTAGAGTCCCTTTAGAGGTTTTTTAGCTTTATGGTTGCCAAACCTCAGTAAATTAAACCGTTAGTAAAATATAAGTATAATTTGTGTGTCAGTAAACTTATAAATGTCCTATAACATGCACAACAGCAGAGGTTTAAGGCTAAGTAGCACAGAGAGTGTATTTATATCCTGAACTCGAATATGTCCCATTAGTGGACACTTTGGTAGAAAGGGAAAAGGTAGTGTTGCCCATAGCAACCGATCAGATGTTCACTTTTATTTTGTAACGTGCACTAGAAATATGACAGAAGATAAAGGGCATTGGAAAAGATCCCCCTTTGACAGAGAAGGCGTATTTAGAGGGGCATTCTGGGATTAACAAGGGCTGTACAACATTTTAAACCCTGCAAATGCTATCAGTATTCAGGGGGTGGCGGAGATGACGGAGGGGATGTTGGAGGAGCAAGTGGAGGGGAAGGGTGATGATGTGATTTGCACAAGTGCATCGCATCCACCGCCAGCGGAGTTAGGGCCCAATGACTCAAATTGTGTTATCGAGGTTTCACCACTGCCCACGTCAAAAGACAGAGAAGCAGGATCCCGGAAGGTGGCCTACTGTCACTGGTGTCCAGGGGGTAAATGTATCATACTCCGGTTTCTTCAACTCGTGGAAGTTCGGCGAGATGACAGCTAAAATTTAAAGCGGCGCTGCCTTGTAAAGGTAAGTTTCCCTTTACAAGGCAGCGCCGCTTGAAATTTTAGCCGTCATCTCGCCGAACATTCGCGAGTTGAAGAAACTGGAGTATGATACATTTACCCCCAGGACTCCCTGAAATAGTCTAAAGAACATTTCGGGAAAGTAGGCAAGTATGATTGCCATCTACTTCTACGAAATCAGACAGCCGCAGCACCGTGGCAGTTAAGGTTTAATATAGCAAAAAGGATTTCCATAAGGCATGGTCTGCACCACAATTCAGTTTCAGCAGAGCTGCAATGTCAGAGAAGCAGAGACAGAGAAGAGATGCCATCTTAATAATAAACCATGTATATTACCTCCATTGTCCATATTTGAATATTTACATTTTAGGGTTCATCATCATCATTTATTTATATAGCACCACTAATTCCGCAGCGCTGTACAGAGAACTCACTCACATCAGTCTCTGCCCCACTAGAGCTTGCAGTCTAAATTCCCTAACACACACGCACACACAGACTAGGGTCAATTTGATTGCAGTCAATTAAATACTTTCTTAATTAAATGTTTTTGGAGTGTGGGAGGAAAACCCGGAGCACCTGGAGGAAACCCACGCAAACACGGGGAGAACATACAAACTCTACACAGATAGTGCCATGGTCGGGAATCAAACTCATGACCCTATATGTATTTTAGAAAACAAGCAATCTCTCAGACAAATTTAAAAATGATAGGATGTAATAGTGTGGACCCACTTCAACCAGCTTGATACACAGGATGTAGACGGAAACCACTGAAAAACTTCATATCTGCATTAAGAGTAAATGGTTGCTGGTTATGTCAGTCACTCTATAACCTAAGCCCAACAAACAATGTAAGGGTCAAAAAAGTGGAAATTACAAGAAAAGAAGAAAAGTGAAGATTTTATCCTATATCAAGTTAAATAGTGGAACTGGTGGAGTAATTTTTCTTTTGCATTGTCTTCCTATTTCATCAGTGCCTGGCCATTACTGAGCTTTAGTATATAACGTCGAACACTTGGATATGTTTTTTTTGTGGGTTTTTTAACAGATAAACAGTGGAAGAGGTGACTGGAGTTTTGGCTAAAAACGTAGTGGCCCTCTTTCTTGTGAAGTTGGGTTGGGTTAGTTGTTGATCAAAGCTACCATTGGTCATTTCCAGTTCTAACACGGAGCCCTCACCCTGTTTTCTGTTTTAAGCCAGATCTGTGTCTGATTTCCATCTACCGCACTAATTTTGGCTCAAATACGCTCTTGAAAACTCTTGTGTATTCAATTCATATGTTTCCTACACATGCACATTACCCCACATTCATTAAAATACAGCAGACTCTTAAACAAGCAATGCTACTGAAAATGCTACTTGTACGACTGGGGATTGATGGGCCAATACTAGTCAGTAGCGTCATCTCTTTCTTATTTATCCCACCTGTCTGTAAATAATCCCTGTTGTATCTTCTCTTTGCAGTTGATGTCTCCAGCCTCTAGTAATAGCAGTGGCTCTCTTTCACCTTCTGCCTCGTCAGACTGCCTGGTCGCCCGTGGGGGCCCCGGTCGTAGCCACGTTGCAGCTTTGCGTACCCGCTTTGAGTTGGAGTATGCTTTAAATTCAAGAGCTTATGAAGGCTGGTCTCAGAGGTGAGTGGACAAACATGCATATTTCGTAGTAGAGTGTTAATTTACAGGTAATGTATATATATCCGTAAATCCAGGCACTTAACCCAAATGCCAAGAAGATAAACCCGGCCGAGCCCTAGAGGATACAACTAGTGCCGGCAGACACTGACCACATATTCAGTGAAATAACAGTCATATGCATTTTCTGCCATCCCCAATTTCTAGCTAATCGTTCCTGACTAGATGTTGATCAGAATTGGCAAAGTGATGTACGATAATATAGGGCAAATACGCCGCAATATCACTGGCCAAGTGGTCAAAATTGCAACACCTATGGCCTTAAATAAGCCTAGAGCTATTGAGTCTGATTTTCTGGTACATAACCCCAGTTCCTCGGGTTCCTGACTATCCTGTTAGTTTCCTCACCATCGGCTCATCTCTTGTTTTCAAATCTGCTCTGCCTGCCCTGACCTGAAGACTTTTCCTGGATTATGGATTCGCCTTCTCCTCATCTGAATTTCGTTTTCCCGGTATAGGATCCACAGTAGTATTATAATGTCACATCAAAGCTTTCTGCCTTCTTTTAAAGTTGAACTTGATCAAGTGCACGATGGATCTCCATTCACTCACTCTCAAGAGGAAAGCAATACTCAATAGAAAGAGATTAGATATAAGAAATTAATGAAACCTTCTAACATCAGAGAAAACTATGAATCTACAAAGGAAGAGTTGTCAGGGAATGAAGTAGGCCTGTGGAACAAAGCTTTACATTGAATTTGTTGTCACTGATGGTATTCATGATTCAGAATCATTGAATGATGCTTCCAGATGCCTCATTACTGGCTATGAATACTGCCAAAGACTGTATACAATATAATCTTCCTTGCTAAGGTATACTAATAAAGAGGAATGATTGTCAGTGGTAAATAAAGTTTGTTACTTATCCAACAAAAATATTTTAGTGTTTTAGACAACAGACTGTTAATCTCCTCCTGGACTACATGGAAAGCTGTCTGCAGAAATTTATAATCTAAAAAGTTATCATTCCCTGTTTTTGCTAATTTTGTTTTGCATTCCAAAATGGGGCTGCCTCCTACCCTTCCTCCTCATTGCATAATATGGGAATTAAGACTGTTTGTTCTCTGGTGATGAGGGAACGTAAGCCTTTGACTGTTGCCCAGTGGTTATGGATGCTCATCAACTTCCTGAAACACATAGAATTGCGTCTCTCCAAGCTAAGAATGATTCCATACAGATATCTAAATACCTATCTCCTAACGGGTCCAATGATTTAGATTCCCTTTTAACTAAACCTTTAAGTGGACGAGGGGTTATTTTCCTACATTATTGTTCTTCGGTTTTCTTTTGACCATAATAGAGTTAAATCAGGCCTCTTCCAATGGCTAACGTTTTTTTTTCCAGGAAGCACTCTAGAGGGGCTCCTAAAAACCCCTTTCCTATTCTTGTTCTGTGCTCACAGCGAGTTCATATTGGGAGATGTTTCTTAATATATTCCATCGTGGTTACGTATGTCCTCAGCTTCGTCACATAATAGGCCTGTCTGATAGTGACATCTGCCCCAAGTGCCGATCTCTTGGAGCTTTCTTCGTGCACTGTATGTGGGAATGCCCCTAGGTTCAAGCAATTTTGGAGACAAATTCAAATGTATGCCATCTGCTAAACTATGCTCCACTCTCTCTTGAATGGGCCATATTGGGCATTATAGACTTCTCTCTGAAATTGGAAAAGGTGGCAGGAAACTATTGTTGATTATTTTGGATGTAGCCTGAAAGTGTATTTTACATGTGCGTTTTACAGATGTGGATATATGACCTTTTATCATCACACTTCATCCTTATTTATAAGATGCTTTTTTGTTTTCCGAATCTATTGGCCGGAGGTATCATTACACAACAAACATACACAGCAAAACTCTTTACAATATGGGAACGCTTTGTTGATTGTTTGCTTCAGACTACCCAACAACGTATTCCTAATTGCGCGCAACTTGGTATAAAACTAGGATGTTATTAGAAGACTCCCCAATAGTGTCTGATCTTCACAACTAGTTAAGAGACTATTCATACTTGTTCTGTATCCCTCTCCATATTATCAGTCCTACTGCTGAGTAACGTTGTTGTTACGTAATAGAACTATGGCCGCACCTGGACATCCGCTGTGGTTTATTTTTCAAGCATTGTATTGTTATTTATTTTGTTTTTTTTGTATTGTTATTTGTTTTGTTTTTTGATAGTAATGTGTTTCTCAACACATGCTGTTTTTCATATGTACCCAGATTTATTTAGTCATTTACTTAGTGTTTTATATTCCACCAAATTATGCGTCTTCATTTGTATTATCTGTTTCTCCAATAAAACGTTATGTAAAATAATAATATTTTAGTGATTGAGACTATGTCAGGATTACACACTTGAATATTCCAGATCTTAAAAATTGTCCAAACGATCCTCTATGGCTTCAGACTTATAGAATTCAAAGTCTAAGTGATCAGACTTATCTGATATCCAGGGCTGATTAAGGCTTCAGGTCGCCCTAGGCTAACATGCTCGTAGTTTCCGCTCAGCTTTTTAAAAGGGTCACGCCAATCTTCGTCGCTCATTTCATTTTCATTAAAATGTATAGCAAAGCAGAGGCATGAGCGAGCGCTACTGAGGGTGAAGGTAGAGGGGGCTGTCATGCCTGTGGCTGTCACCATCCTTGTGTCTCCTACTCGTTTATCCTCAAACACCCATCCAACTTGAAGCATCAGCCTTTACCATGGGAGTAAGTCAAGATTAAAACCTTACTACATTTTCCTTTTTCCTTTCATGTTTTTTTTTACTTTGGAGCACAACTCTTCTCTTATATTTTAAAATTAATTTCAGTTTATACCTCTCCCTGTACAATTTTGCATCCCCAAAAATGTTGCACCCCCAGAGGTCTTGCTGCCTAGACTGCAGCCTAGTCAGCCTGTTGGATAATCAGGCTCTGCTGATATCCAACTGGGATAATCAGGAGCTTCAGAAGCGACGTCCTATTTGTTCTAAAATTAGCTAAAGCAGGCCCACGCTTACCAGGTCTCAGTTACGTGGGCACTGGTCATGGTGTAAACCCAGTGGCGGAACTTTCAAAAGAAATTGGCAACACTGTGTTCATGATAGAAGAGGGAGTATCAAGTCTTATTTCCATCAGACTACCTCTGGTAATTAACTGAAGACATAGCTAGGGCTAACAATGATCCTAGCTTCACATTAAGTACAAGGTCTTAACGAGGAATATTCATATTTGGAGAATTTTCCGCTGATGGGCACATAGTAGCTTATTCCATTGTTTGCTAAGTATCAATTGGATACTGCGGCTCACCATACGTTAGGTGTTTAGTCTATATGCCCAAGTGGGTACTAAGAGGGGGTCATTTTAAGTTGACCAGGAACCCCCCCACCCCATCCCCACCTCCACCTCCAGCTCATGAATGGGCTAAAGGACAAGTGAAGAGGACCGGTCCCTCCAACAGTACCAGCCACTTCAATAACTGCAGCCACGGATCTTATGGATTGCAGAAGACCTGTGGTATTCAGGAGAAGCAGACGGGAGTACCTCTGACAGTGCCGAATGCAAGAAGGGAAGTATGTGTGTGTGGGGGGTGCTCTTATTGTAATGTGGGTGGGGGTTTGGGCTATAAATGTAATTGTGGTGGTGGGGGTTAATTTATTATTGGATTGGCAATATCAATGTATTGGTAGGGGTAGTTGATTTGATGGTGGGGGCTATTTAATGTAATAGTAGACTTATTGTAGTGCCTATTACTTTAAGGTTGTAATGATAATAATTAATTAAATGCTAAGTTCGTATTGGGGCTATTAATTAAATTTGGGTCTGAGTTTGGGGCTTGGGAGGGCTATTTGTTAAATGGGAATATTAATCATTTAATATCAGGGCTATTTGGGGGGAAATAGGTGTATTTTTTTAAATATGAATACTATTAATGTAATGTGTAATTTCTGGTATTGATGTAACGTTGGGGCTGGTTGATGGGAGTGAGGACTTTTCATATTCCATGTAACTATCTTTTTTTCCAAACAGGGCCCCAACATTCCAGGATCCAGACAAGCAGCAACTGAACTTATGACACCAGCAGCTGCAGGTAGTGAAAACTGCAAGAACAGGTAGCAGAGAGCAGAATAGGCTGACAAATGTCCTAATTCTGGTGGGGCTGATTTTGGGTGACTGCCCTGCTCAGTCAGGACTTTAGCCAATCAGAAGGGACAGTCGGGAGGTATGTTCTGCTTCACACTGTTTGGGAAGAAGGATCTGCATGCACCTAACACTGGTGTATGCAGCATTGCCCGTGTATTTGAAGTGGACGGTAAGGGGTTGGAGAGGGGCCTAACAAAATTATAACCACGGCCCCTCGCATAATGGTCACACATACTCTGGTGGCGTGCCGTGGAAACCTCCCCTCTAGAAATCCCCGTTTGCCTCTGATGCTAGTGGCCTTCAAGTGAACTGTGTTACAATGATTCCTTCCTTCTATATTATATAACATGCACAATTGCCTTGTGAAAAACAAGACTGTTGCAATTATGTAATACATTTATTTATCCCGCTGCTGGGAAATTTTTATGCCTGCTGTATTTTTCAACGGAGGATCATATTATCTGATTAAGAAAAAAAAAAAGGAAACTTTTTTTTTTTTTAATTAATTTTCATTTTGCCACAGTTAACCTTAAAAAGATCAAACATTTGAGTGAAAGCGAGAGAATACAGAGTGCGCAGACAAACCACAGGGTTATTTGGAGGTAATGTCTCTTGGGTCACTCAATTTCCTGCGAATGATCCTGTTAATAATTCCTACCTGCAGTGTTTTGGTACTCATATAATATCAATTATTCACATTGTACGTTCAGTTGCTTCTGTTTATTCTCTCCACGTAATTAAAAATGAAATTCCCCAGACGATTTCTGTTTTAATCTAAAAAAAAACAAAAAAAACAAAATCCTTTATCACTGAACGCAGCAGACTGACAGCGAAATTATTACCGTACTAATTTATCAGCCTGTTGTATGACAACAGAACAAGGATCACAGGATTTTCATCCTGTCCTGTCTCAGTCTATATCAGTATATTAGTGTTTGTCTGGAGGGTTTTATCATTTTATTCATGTTGTGTGGCTCTGCTTACCTGTTATTTTCTGCTTTGTTGCTTGTACCTAAGTATTATTATTATTATTATTATTATTATTATTATTTTTAGTTCATATTGCTCTCCCTGCTCCCCTTTTTTCATTGAGTTTTGCCAAAGGCTAGAGTCACAGCCGGATTAAAAATTCCATGGGGCCCTAGGTTCGGGACCCTTATCCCCACTATGTTCATAAAAAGCAAAGAAATATAAAAACTGGTTAGAGTAAATGCAGTTCCTCAGAAAACTAAAACAAAAGAAACAAAAATATTAAAACTAGTTAGGGTAATCTGGGCCCCTCAGTGCCCACAGGTTCCTAATAAGGAGCCTAGGTGCCTTTTTGAATGATGTGGCTTTGGCAAGAGACTGTTGCCTGTGTTCTGCGATATAGTGCATGCCAAAAGATAAAACAGACTTACTGGGAGTCAGTGCCAGTTGAAGGCACGATCGAAAAACTGTTTGCTAAAGGGGCACACTGTGATGAAAGGTCACACTGTGATAAAGGGGCACAATGTGATAAAGGGGTAATGTGTGATAAAGGGGGAGTAGTGTCATGACAGGGAACAGTGAAATGAAGGGGAAACAGTGAGATGAAGGAGGGGAACAGTGTGATGAAGGGGGAACAGTGTGAGAAGGGAGGGAAACAGTGTCATGAAGGGGAACAGAGTCATGAAGGGGAACAGTGTAATGGAGGGGAAACTGTGAGAAAGGATGAAATCTGTTTGATGAAGGGAAACATTGTAAGAATGCAGGGAAACAGTGTGATGAAGGGGGAGCAGTGTGATGAAGGTGAAACAGTGTTATGAAGGAAGGACTTAGTGTGATGAAAGGGAAACAGTGAGATGAAGGAGGGGATCAGTGTGATGAAGGGGGCAAAGTGTGATGTAGGGGGTACAGTGTGATGTAGGGGGTACAGTGTGATGAAGGGGGCAAAGTGTGATGTAGGGGGCACAGTGTGATGTAGGGGGTACAGTGTGATGAAGGGGGCAAAGTGTGATGTAGGGGGCAAAGTGTGATGTAGGGGGCACAGTGTGATGTAGGGGGTACAGTGTGATGAAGGGGGCAAAGTGTGATGTAGGGGGCACAGTGTGATGTAGGGGGTACAGTGTGATGAAGGGGGCAAAGTGTGATGTAGGGGGCAAAGTGTGATGTAGGGGGCACAGTGTGATGTAGGGGGTACAGTGTGATGAAGGGGGCAAAGTGTGATGTAGGGGGCACAGTGTGATGTAGGGGGTACAGTGTGATGAAGGGGGCAAAGTGTGATGTAGGGGGCACAGTGTGATGTAGGGGGTACAGTGTGATGAAGGGGGCAAAGTGTGATGTAGGGGGCAAAGTGTGATGTAGGGGGCACAGTGTGATGTAGGGGGTACAGTGTGATGAAGGGGGCAAAGTGTGATGTAGGGGGTACAGTGTGATGTAGGGGGTACAGTGTGATGAAGGGGGCAAAGTGTGATGTAGGGGGCAAAGTGTGATGTAGGGGGCACAGTGTGATGTAGGGGGTACAGTGTGATGAAGGGGGCAAAGTGTGATGTAGGGGGCACAGTGTGATGAAGGTGAAACTGTGACGAAGGAGGAACAGTGTGAAGAATGGGCACAGTGTGATAAATATAAAACTGCAAATATGTGTTTGTGAAGTAATTCCTAGTAATAGCTTGATATGGCTCAGAGGAGCTGTGTACAGCCAGGAGTTAAAACCTTAACAATCATGTAGTCCTCACTAAGTCATATTACTTGATGTATCTAATCTCATTTGACAAATAACATATAACACCTATGACCCTGTAATTATTCAGTTAACAAAATAAACAAACCAACATGAAGACGCGATGTGTGAAAAAGTAATTTGTACATTTACTGATGTGCTGAGGATCATTGTTCTGTTGCATGATCCAATATATACCAAACTGGTATAGATAACTGTGGCATAAAGAGGAGTTCATGGTGGACTCAATGACTGTCAGGAATCCAGGTGCTGTAGGTGCAAAACACCACCAAACCATTATCCCTTCGCCATAGTGCTTGATGGTTGGATATGAGGTTCCTGGGTTTGATTGTCTCTGAGCATAGCGTTGTGCATTAATACTAACCAACTCCCCTCTGGTCTCAGCTGTCCTAGAGGACAGTGTTCCAGAAGTCCTGTCTTTTGTTCAGATGCAACTTTTCAAACATAAGCCATACTGCAATGTTTTGGGGGGGTTTTTTTGGAGAGAAACATTTTCTCCTGGCTCCTCTTCCATGAAGGCCATACTACTGATGATCGCGTCATGGGGGTAGATTTACTAAACTGCGGGTTTGAAAAAGTGGAGATGTTGCCTATAGCAACCAATCAGATTCTAGTTATCATTTATTTAGTGCATTCTACAAAGTGACATCTAGAATCTGATTGGTTGCTATAGGCAACATTTCCAGTTTTTCAAACCTGCAGTTTAATAAATATACTCCCATGGACTTTAACATTTACTATCTTGACAGACGCCTGTAGATCCCTGGATGTAGCTTTTTGTTCTTTGTGATTTCTCCCAACATAAGGTGCCTTTTCTTTTTGGCGACTTTGCTAGGACACCAGCTCCTGGAAAGATTGTCTACTGTCTTTATAACCCTTTCCAATCAATTTCAGAAGCATGGGACTGAAGAGCAATTTATAAAATAGAAATAATGCTGACATATCTATTGTGCTCCAATAGATGATGATAATTTGGCTATGCAATTAGGGTATAAAATGCTAAAAACAAAATACATCAGTCAATGCCGCAGTACTGTCTACACAGTTATGTAGCAAATGTGTAGTACAGTTCTCTGTTTTGAACGCTCCAATAGACGATTTACTGGTATCAAGTGCATGGGGTGAAAGTTTTCTGCCCAAATGTGGACAAATCGATTTTCCAGGATTTTTAGATATCTATAGTATATTGCTACTTTACATTGTTTTATGCCCTGGAGCTCTGAATTTCTATCTCTGACCCTTTCTGTTCAACCTACTTTCTTTGCTTTCAGAGATTCCAGGACATTTCCCTCTTATTGGTTTCTAAAACTTTTCCTCGCTGCATAAATTGAAGTGAGCCGCATCAAATTTAGAAATGACCTAAAACTGCTATATTTATTTAGGCAGTAGAATCCACTAGGCGCTGGCTGGGTAATTGGAATGGAGGGACAGTTGTACGAAATATGCAACAAAAGAGGCATTGTAGATTTAATTGTATTATTATATGATGCATACACTTCACAATACTTTACCTGAGCTTATAAGAAGTCAAAGAAGAGACATTAGCATAGTAATAGCAGTTAGAAGAGAACTTTAGATAGCCTGGAGGAGTTTTAAAGTGTCTTTCATCAATGTCTTTAAAGCCTTTTTGTATTATAAATAACGTCTGTAATTTATTGAAATACTCTGTATTTTTTATGGTGAAAGAGAAATATTTAATACACGCATTGTGCTCTTCATTCAAAGCCCTCGCTCAGTGTTCCCGGCATTGGAATGAATGCTGACTGATAGTCTGGGATGGTTAGACTGCGTCTGTGTTGTGGACTCTTCTGAATGAATTCAGATCAATCTTCTGCAGCTTAAATTACACTTTTGGGGGTTATTTTTTGAAAAAGTGAACACGCAGTAAATTACAGTTAGCAATCAGATATCTACTTTCATTGTCATGGGCCACATTCCCGTTAATTCCGGGAGATTTACTAATCCTCGTTTATTCTCGCAGCTCCAGGGAACGTTCCTATTTTCACATGTCAGGTGGGGAGTTTGACTGGGGTGGTACACCTGTCAAACCGTAAGGCAGGTGACCTAAGGTGAGCTCAGGGAGGACAGAAACCTCCTGTGGAGCGGAAGGGGAATTTATGACAACTCCTAACATGCAAGCATCATTCTCGTTCTTAAGAATCCCTCTCTTGACCCAGCCCTGCTCTCTAGCCTACTTCTTTACTCCCATTTGTCTCTACACTCCTGTGCGGAAAAGTACCTTTTTTTACAGTAGACTGACCATTCTTCTCACCTCTGGCACCCAACTAGACATCCCGAGGAAGGGTTAGAGCCCCCTAAAATATTGTACACTTTGGTTCTGGAATAAAATACAGTTAAACTCAGTGGAGAGATACAAGTTGCCTATTCACCAATATCAGAATAAACTGTCATGTAACGTTAAAGTAAAGACTCCTTTTTTGTGTATACACTTGGTTTCTATTAGAGATGTTCATTGAATCCGGTATTTTGGTTTTGGATTTGGATCCAGATTAACTTCGTGTTTTGGCTTTGGTTTTGGTTTTGGCAAAACCGCCCTCACGTGTTTTGGTTTTGGTTTTGGTTTTAGATCCTTTTTTTTCTTTCTAAAATCACTATTTTTTTTGCTAAAATCACATAATTTTTTTGTTCCTACATTATTAGTAACCTCAATAACATTAATTTCCAGTAATTTCCAGTCAATTTTTGTGACAAGAACACTGCTACCCCTCCTGTTTCTGTGTGAGCAATGGCACTGAGCAATGGAACTGGAGACTGGAGAGTGACAAGAACACTGTTACCCCTGTTTCTATGTGAGCAATGGCACTGAGCAATGTCACTGGAGACTGGAGAGTGACAAGAACACTGCTACCCCTGTTTCTGTGTGAGCAATGAGGCTGGATCTCCTGTAGAGGGAGATACTTATGGAATCCAAAACCTGCGAGATCCGACAACGCAACAATGACGTTTTGCCTTGATTCAAGTCCGAGGACGCGTGAAAGTACCGAATCGGCTCGCGAGCCTTCTCGGATCCCCTAAGTTCGGGTGAGTTTGATTTTTAGAAAACCGAGCCCGAGCACCTCTAGTTTCTATGACTGTATTTTGTGTTGCACTTATATTGCGATATGTGCAGTCTTATAGCTAGCGTATAGATATGTCTGAAATAAGATGGGACAATCTTCATTCACTCACACTTGATGTTCGCACAAAATTTACATCTCAACGTTTTTAAAGATATGTGCATACCTGAAAAAGACACATGTCAAAAGGGTGTGCTTAACCTGTGTCTGTGTGCCCTTACTATGACAGCATTGTATGTGATATTGTCGTGAAATATAAATAAAAGGTAATAAATACTACACAAGCATATTAATGCCGCTGATTTGCCTCTCCTGGGCAAGGGATATTTATTTGCAACTCATTCACCTAGGGTCAGATTTATCAAGCTATGAAATGTTTTTTCACCCTCAATTATGTTTTTTGCCTACAATACTGTAAAATAGAAGCACTTTTCAAGGAACCATCTTATTTTGCACCATTCTTTTTTGTACTGGGATTGAATTCAGTACAGAAGATATATCACATGTGTTTATAAGGGAGTGAAGTTCCCATTGCACTGAAAATGAGGCAGAAAATTATGCAATAAAATGACACCTCCTCCGACCAGGGATAAACTATCACTTTCAGTTGAGCATCATTCCCACTAATCCATTACTTTATTTCCTGTGAAATTTAGCCTGTGCCTTGATTGTGCTTACACCAGATTTCACACCACATATTGCGTTTGTGCAACTTTTTACACCGGACGTCATTTTCATAAAACAAGTTTTCACTGTTTTGTATACAGCCTGGGAAAGGTAGCACAGACCAGACACGTACAGTACAGCTTGATAAATATGGCTCTTATTGACATCTTATTTGTAGACACAAATGGAAAATTCAATTTGGCTCCTCAGACCAGGCCACATCCATCTTTAATTAACATCATTTTACATTTTTTACAGCTTTTAATAAGTTTTTTTACTTTTTTGTAAAAAACAAATTGTTTGCAACACATTCTCGCTTTTGTGGATTGTTACTTGTAGCTCATCCCATGCTGGGACTTCATAACCACCTGGCATATTATGCAATATGTTTGATATTATCTCTGTGTGCAACTGGGTTGAATAGCAAGTTTCTTGAATTAACTTAATTTCATACAGAGTTGCACTATATAACTCTCAGTCTGTGGCTTCCTGCTGCCTCCATTCCCCTCCTCACATCATGTCACTGCCCCTGTTACATGCAGCCCTCACCACACTAACACATCACTCATCTCCTGATATACTCTGTGCTGCTGGAGACCCAGCTCCTTCCACTATATAACTCTCAGTCTGTGGCTTCCTGCTGCCTCCATTCCCCTCCTCACATCATGTCACTGCCCCTGTTACATGCAGCCCTCACCACACTAACACATCACTCATCTCCTGATATACTCTGTGCTTCTGGATGACCCTGCTCCTTCCACTATATAACTCTCAGTCTGTGGCCTCCTGCTGCCTCCATTCCCCTCCTCACATCATGTCACTGCCCCTGTCACATGCAGCCCTGTCCTCACTAACACATCACTCATCTCCTGATATACTCTGTGCTGCTGGGGGACCCTGCTCCTTTCACTATATAACTATCAGTCTGTGGCTTCCTGCTGCCTCCATTACCCCCCTTACATCATGTCACTGCCCCTGTCACATGCAGCCCTGTCCTCGCTAACACATAACTTATCTCCTGATATACTCTGTGCTGCTGGGGACCCAGCTCCTTTCACTATATAACTTAGTCTGTGACATCCTGCTGCCTCCATCCCCCTCCCCCCTTCATGAGACTACCCCTGTCACATGCAACCCTGTCCTCACTAATACAATCGCTCAAGTGGACAGGTCACTGCCTCCCACAAGATCAGCTCCATCATTTATTGTGCTGTTCTGTGATTGGCTGATAAGCAGGGTACACAGAGATAAATAAGAGAGGAATATTGAATACAATAAAGTGCTGAGACCTCCAGTCAAATTCTCCTTAAAATCTGGTATATCTGCAGGGATGTACAACAAAGCAAATTGTTAAATTACTGGGGACTCACTTTGATTAATAGGTCCTTAGTGTGAGATCACATTTTCCCGCTGTAGAGGGTGAGTCTCACCTGAAAATGGTGACCATACTTGTCTACTCTCCCGGA
This sequence comes from Mixophyes fleayi, assembly GCF_038048845.1. NCBI lineage: Eukaryota > Metazoa > Chordata > Amphibia > Anura > Limnodynastidae > Mixophyes > Mixophyes fleayi. The sequence continues at coordinate 13,100,795 of NC_134409.1, forward strand.
ATTTCCCAGAATTTCGGGGAGTCCTCCCGGACTCCTGGAAGAGTAGGCACGCCTCCCAGATCCTAAAATATGCTGATATACACTGCATTGAATATTGGGGTCGGGGCTCAATTGGGTCGTTAAGCCCCACCCCGCTATTCAGTGGCATGAATTTATTCGGCATTTCATAGTGGAGGCGGATCTATGGTAGCTGAAGACGTCACCACGCCCTCTCCTACCCCTGTCACGTAACCTGTCAGAGTCAGAAAGTGGGCAAATATGATGGTGACACTTATGCTAGTCGCAGTAGACAAGAAGTCTGTACCATAAATCAGGGATTGAATCTCCATTGGCTTCTTCCATTCTTACCAATGAGGAATTTGTAAACGCCTCACATCCACCAGTCACTAAAAAGCCCTGACACATACAAAATGCTCTGTGATAGGTCAGCCCCTACCACACAGCACAGAACATCCATAGAAATAATAATACAATTATACTGCCATTACATGTGCTGTAGGTATAATGATGTTTAACATATTGGTGCTTTATAAAGAAAGTGCAAAAATAATAAAGTTATATATAAATAAAATTATTCAAACACTGGTAAAAATACCAACAAACAACGGTATGTCCTTAGAGGTATAAGGTCGGTCAACAAGATGTGTGAGTAACTAATTGACATTTATATTGGGACATACAGTATAATATTTTTGGATTAGTTTGGAAGCATTCCCATTATTAAATAACGTCACCGTCCCCATGTATTATCCAGAATATATTATTACTATAAATGTGAATGATAGTCACTAATGGAAAATACATAATTCTGTGGGAAGTGTTTATGTGTTTATATTTTCCTTAATGTATTATGTAATTAATTTGTGCAGCAGTTACAGTGTACAGTATTTATGAATATCACATCAAGTTCCTGTGTTATTAAGGGCAGCAATGACATCTTCTTGGGAATCTTTTGCTTTGTTCCCCAGAGGGGGACAGAACGGCGGCCTACGCCCCCCCCCCCCCCCCCACCCTATCTACCTCAGAGGTGGTCATGTGACGTCGTCATGTATGCCAGTAGTCCCGATTTTTGTGACTATTCTGATTTTTGGGTGAAGCCTGCAGAAACATTCACTTATTCTGCATATCACTTATGTATTTTGCCAGTTTCACACAGAAAAAAAAAATATACGCCTATCACACAAAATGAAAGTGAGTTTAAACCCCCCCCCCAAAAAAAAATATGGCACCAGACCCACAGCTTCTTTGCTGTCGCTCTAACCAAAGTTTTCCTTATTCCTACCCTAATGATTTATTTACTTACACCTATCTGCAAACCTATATAGGTCCATCATCCCTCCACGTAACCTCACTGTTGTACCACATAGCGTCATAATGTCACCACATAACGTCACAATATGGCTCATAAGTCCACCATTGCCTTATATGCCACCATATATACCCTCATAAGGTCCTCATATACAATAGCCTTATAACTTTATCCCTATGGAGGTTCATGTGTTCATATAAGTCTCTACTCTCATCACATCATCTCACACTACAACCTGTCCCCTCGACCCTATTCCCTCCCAACTTCTCCGCTCCCTCTCCCCCACTGCATGCCCACCTCTAATTCACCTCTTCAACCTGTCTCTCTCCACTGGCACATTTAGACTCTATTTTAAACAAGTGTTCATCTTACCTATTCTAAAGAAACCTTCTCTCAATCCAGCCTCTCTCTCCAACTACCGCCCTCAATCTCTTTTCCCCTTTGCCTCCAAACTACTTGAGCAATCAGTGTACAAACGCCTGTCTCACTTTCTCTCTTCTTATTCCATTCTCGACTCTTTACAATCAGCCTTCCGTCCCCAACATTCCACTGGAACTGCTCTCACAAAAGTGACCTATGATCTACTTACTGCAAAATCTAAGGGTCATTTCTCCATACTCATTCTCCTAGACCTCTCTGCTGCTTTTGATACTGTTGATCACCCTCTTCTCCTACACACCCTTCACTCTATTGGCCTTCGTGACACAGTTCTTTCCTGATTCACTTCCTACCTATCAAACCACTCCTTTAGTGTTTCTACCTCCGATCCACTCTCACTATCTGTTGGGGTCCCACAATGCTATGGTCTTGGCCCTTTACTTTTTTCATTGTACACCACTTCTCTTGGGACACTAATTTGCTCATTCAGCCTCCAAAACCACCTCTACGCTGATAACACCAAAATCGATGTCTATTCCCCTGACCTCTCTCCCTCTGTACTATCTCGTGTAACCAACTGTTTTTTGCTATCTCCACATGGATGTCCCACCGCTACCTGAAGCTCAACATGTCCAAAACAGAACTTATTATCGACCCTCCTACCAGAAACACCACCTGCCCTCAAATCTCCTTCATTGTCAATAACACCACAATTTCCTCAGTCCTTGACTCCACCCTCTGCTTTATTCCTCACATTCAGACTCTCTCCCAGTCCTGTCGACTCCCTTAAAAACATTGCCAGAATACTCCCTTTTCTTAACATGCTACTAAAACTCTTTTCCATTCTCTCATCTCCTGTCTTGACTATTGCAACCTCCTGCTATCTGGCATTCCTGACACCCATATATCCACACTTCAATCCATCCTAAATGCTGCTGCAAGACTGACCTTACTCTCTCACCGCTCCACATCTGCTACTCCACTTTGCAAATCCCTACACTGGCTCCCTGTGTCCTCCATAATCAAATTCAAATTACTCACCCTTACCTACAAAGCCCTCAACAACACCATCCCTACATACATCTCAAATCTCATATCAAAATACTCTCACTCCTGTCCACTTAGATCTACCTCTGACCTGCACCTTGTCTCGTCTCTGGTAACCACCTCTTACTCCCGCCTACAAGACTTCTCCCGTGCTGCTCCCCACTTATGGAATTCCCTACCACGCTCAATCAGACTTTCCCACAGCCTTCAAATCTTTAGACTTTTTAAAAAACCCATCTCTATTTTAGAGGTGACCTTATCCTCGATAACACTATTCACACTAATACACACACTCACAGCCGGCCCAATCTCCAGTCTGAACCACATTTGCTCCTTTCTAATGAGCAGGATCCTTCATACCCTTTGTTTTCATGTCTGCATTTGTTTTGTCTGCCTTGTATGTCCCTGTTTTATGTATGTCCTGTTTTCCCTCCTGTACGGTGCTGCAGAGCACTGTGGCACCTTACAAATCTACTATAATAATAACATGCAAACATATATAACATCATAAGACCGCCCCACACTCCAGATCGCTCACCCAGCTCTGCTTCCTCCTTTTCATGGATCAGCTTTCTCTCCAAGACACCAGCAGTGCTATGATTGGTTGCAGAGCTGTTCTTCCTACTGAATTCCATTGGACTGGACTTCAGTAGGAGCAGCCAGTCTGTACCTAATGACAGTGGTGCTCTGTAGATTGGCATCTGTCACTCAGTTTTCCCAGTAAGGGATCGCATCGGGGTGATGCAGTGACCTTGTGACACTGCCCCTTCAGTTATTTGTTATGTCCGTCTCAGGCTTATTCTCTCCAGTGTATTAAGGAGCGGTGATGGGCTGATACAATACTTTCTGAGCACATAGAATACTTTCCCGAGGCTGCTGCTTAGAATTCTGTTATCTGGGTTAGCACTTGTTGAACAGGTCTGAATGATTACATGTAGTCAGTTGAAATTAATGAATCTCTAATCTTCTGGAGTAGGAGGAAAGCGGCTTCACACCAAGCTGTGTAGGAGCCTGAGAAGAAGAGATAACTGGCAATGTACTGTATACGTCAACTGTTTAATAATAGACATCTGAGTGTTTATTGCTTAGTCTACAGGGAACATTAAACTTAATTTTATTTTAAGTGAGGAAACAGAAGACATAACTCTACCGGAGAAAAATACCTGCAGAATATTTACTGCCAGAGGGCCCATCATCTATAATAGGGCTGAAGTCTGCCTATAATGAGCCATATTGGGGCAGATTTTTGAGACATTTGGGGGGGGGGGGGGCAGGAATAATATGGATATTTAAAGTGATTGGAGTCTTTCTGACCAAACGCATTATTATTGCTGGCCGAGACCAAAGCAGAGGACGTTATTGGTAGAGGAGAGTGTCACTTGCATTGGTGTCAGATTACTAGACACTCACGTCCAATCATACGTCATCCTCTTTGGACAGGACTGTCCCCTTCTTCAATCTCTACTGGCCAATGGCAATTCCAGTGACGCGATAGAGCAAGGTCAGGTAGGGGCCACCACTTGGGGCTCAGAGCAGGAGGGGTCCATGGTTTCCATACCATCTGCTCTAGAGATGGGCTTTATAAGAGTATTACAGTAATACCACAGAATATTCTTATGTATTAATGGACAAGTTTTCCCCTAATTTTTATATTTTCTCTCATGCCACACTGGGCATTTGAAGGTCTAGTGCCTAGGAGCACCCAGCTGTCACTATACTGCATGGAGAATTGCACAAAGAAGGAGCATGGCACGCTGATCTGATATGCCATCAAGGTTGGCATGTGGGTTGGGTGCACATGGCCTACGTACAGCCTTGGAGCTCTGATCATCTTAATCACCACATGCAGTCCAACCCCTATTAACTAAAAAATGCTGAGCATTGTCTAAATGAGAGGTCTGTAGCTTCTTTTTAGATGTATTAATGATCCTGTACTCCAGACATATGACACAGTGGAGGTCGGGCAGCTGTGGATTAGAGTATAGGAGTTGTGTTGGGGGTGGGTAGCTCTATCTCTCCAGCCCTGACCCCACCCTGGATGTTAGCACTCCCAGTATTGCTCACTGATTTAGAGCCCCAAATCATACATTGAGCGCCTCTATAGTACCATTGATATATTGTCCCTTCTGCATATTTTCTCATGGTTGCAGAAAGATCTACTTGTGCCTACTGCCTCCGCTTTCACTTCATTTAGAGATATGACAATTACCTTACATAAGAAGTTAAACCAAGAGCATCTAAATAAATATGTAAGAACCATTCTTAGCATAGATGTTGCCACACAGATCGCAAACAAATATATATATAGATATATAATATATATACACACACACACACATAGATAGATAGATAGATAAATAGAGATATAGATAGAGAGATATATTATTATTATTATTATTATTATTATCTTTAACTTATAAGGCGCCACAAAGGGTCCGCAGCGCCTTATATTACATATACAGAAAACAGAGACCCAAGACACAACATGATACCGAAAGAACAAAAATATATACAAACACGGTAACGAGGTAAAGCAGATCAGATTATTTCTGGGACAGATAGTGTAAGGGATGGTAGAAATCAGAGAAGTAGGCCGAAGCTTAAGAAAACAGGGCTAGGGAATCAGGCCAAGAGGTACAGAGGGTGATGGAATAGTAGAAGGAGCACACAAGGAAAGAGGGCCCTGCTCCTGAGAGCTTACATCCTAAAGTGAAGGGGGAAGACACAAATAGGGTGGTACTAACTGGGGGAGAGAGTCGGGACAAGGGAGTTAGGAGGAGGACTGATAGACTTGAATAAAGAAATAAGTGTTAAGGGCACGCTTGAAGCATATATATATATATATATATATATATATATATATATATATACACACACACAGTGGTGGAAGTGAAGGCATGCCATACTGCCACTTCTACTGTCTCCATTGTATCACTATCACATTCCAGTCACTTCCACTTCCATTATATATATATATATATATATATATATATATATATATATATATATATAATGGGTAGGTAGGTATACAGTGGTATGCCATACCGCCACTTGTACTGTCCTCATTGTAACACTGCTACATTCCAGTCACTTCCACTTCCATTATTTATATATATATATATATATATATATATATATAATGGGTAGGTAGGTATACAGTGGTATGCCATACCGCCACTTGTACTGTCCTCGTTGTAACACTGCAACATTCCAGTCACTTACATTTTCCATACCACCAGTTCTAAATTTCGACTTCGACCACTGATTATAACATATATTTTTTTAATAGTGTTTAGTCCATGAGCACATATTTGTGACCCTATGGGTATAAATACTTGGACATCAATGCCCTATACCAACAAGTGAGGTTTCCTACAAGTGAAGGTCTGGACTTCCAAGCTCAGATGCCTGGTGTTTAAATATCAACTATAATATTGTTTAATAAAACACTCATCGTTATATCTATTCATGGAGATTACTGCTTCAGATCCTCCTCTAAATATTAATGTGTCAATTCAGTCAGTTGAGCATGACGTTACTTTGTATAATTTTATTGCAACATCAAACAGTTTCCCAGCTGTCAGCTGTGTTACTTTGGATTCTGGCAAAGCCGCTGTATGGAGCCAGATTGTGCTCCAGATTATAATAATGTATCCATGTGATATAGCAGGATCTATTTGCCCAGAAGAGGAATGTAGATATCTCTAATACAGACACTTCAATAAATCAACATTTGCCAGCTGATTATTGAAATAAATGTTTGCTTGTTATTATGGATCCAAAAGACCAGTTTTGCCAATAAGACGTTTCCTGATTTTAGTCAAAATATATCCTGACTTCTAATGTCTGGGTTTTATGGAGAGACACATAATGACAGGATTCTGAGAGCATTAGGTTAAATCGGTTGTTTGTGAAACACACACAAACAACACACACACATCACAATTTTAATATGGCAGAGCAGACTAGACCAACATTTATTCCTGTAAAGATTTCATGAATGCACAGTAATAGTGATTTATTTTTTTAAAACAATGGTTCTAAACTACCCACATCAACCATTTGGGAGTCTATGACATTACAGCACTGGGGTCATGAGTTCAATTCCCGACCATGGCCTTATCTGTGTGGAGTTTGTGTGTTCTCCCCGTGTTTGCGTGGGTTTCCTCCGGGTGCTCCGGTTTCGTCCCATGCTCCAAAAAACATACCGGTAGGTTAATTGGCTGCTAACAAATTGACCCTAGTCTGCGTGTCTGTCTGTGGGTGTGTGTGTGTGTTAGGGAATTTAGACTGTAAGCCCCAATGGGGCAGGGACTGATGTGAGTAAGTCCTCTGTGCAGCGCTGCGGAATTAGTGACACTATATAAATAAATGATAATAATAATAATAATAATAATAGAGATATTTTGAGGTCTATATAAACAACTTAAAATCAATTGTGTAGATAATGATTGATCTTTATTATCACACACTAACCATATGAAGGCAATTGGATAAAAAAGAAAAACAATTGATCTGGATGATTGTAAATTGTTTTTACATGTTAACAGTATAAATATTTGATTTAAAACTATTATAACTACCTGTGGTTCTTGCTTGATAATTGCTGCAAAGATGCTTACATCGTCTTAGAACATCAGGGTCAATCAGACTATTTTGGGCACCGGCAGGATATTGTACAACCCACAAGAGCAGATACTGCCATAATATGGACATATTGCGTTGTAGAGTGTGGACCTGCTTTCTTTTGCAGCATGCGGAACATGTTATCTTTATAAATGAAGGTGACTGATAATAAAAATAAGTGTGATACTATACATGTCTTATAAATCTACAATAATTTGCAATGTAAACAAACATGCAGTCCATAGTGTACAATGTGAATGTGCAATATTTGCAATGCAGGCTATAATATTCTGTATTATGGAATGTGATAATATTCAGTAATCTGTAGTAGGGCTATTATAATGTGCAACATTATTGTATTATTGTCTTTTATATAAAGCCAACCTACTCTGCAGCAGTTTACGACTACAGAAATGCATTCAGCACATCAGTCCTTGCCCCAGTAGAGCTTACAATCTAATTTTCCTGCTCCAGGTATAGAGAAACACATGCACACCAGGGCAAATATAATCAGCAACTAGTTAACCTACCGGTACATTGGACTGTGGGAGAAAACTGGAGCCCCAGGAGGAAACCTAATCAAACACAGAGAACATACAAACACTACACTCATAGAACCATGGTAGGAAACTAGCCCAGGTGCCAATGCTACAATGCAGAAATGATAATCACATACTTACCTACTCTCCCGGAATTCCCGGGAGGCTCCCGAATTTCGGGGAGTCCTCCCGGACTCCCGGAAGAGTAGGCAAAGCACTCGAATTCGCCGAAATTCACGGCATTGAATAGAGGCAGGGCTTACCTCATTAGGTACCACCCCCACTATTCAATGCCGTGAATTTCGGCATTTTAAAGTGGGGAGGCGGGGCTATGGTGACGCAACAATGTCATCACGCCCCCTCCTATACCTTGTCACATGGAGATCCAGGGGAGAAATCTTAAAAGTTGGCATGTATGCATAATCACTGTCAGATATGATACTAGCCATGTTGTTTCCAGAGGCTCACTTCTGAAACCCCACACAAACTACCATAAACATTTGTTGCGTCAGGTGCCATGGCAGATTCAGAGGGTCGCGGGCCCTAGTTCCGCCTCTGTGTCTGAGTGCACTTTAAGAGACAGATATAATATATAATAGAAATAATGTCATTTATAAGCATTGTTACATCTACCAGCAAGGTAAATTCCAATAATTTAGTCTTGCATCACAAAATTATAATTTTTTTATTAATTCACTTAATTTTGCTACCTGAGACCGCTTCTTGTTAGTACAGTAGGGCCATATTATCCAATAGCCTGACTAGGCTGCAGCCTGGGACACGAGGCTTTTGGGGAGGGGGGGGGAAGGGTTACATAAATATTTGAGTTGCAAAATTGTGATGGAGAGGAATAAACTAATATTCGTCCATGCCTCCGTTCTGCTATACAGTTCTGAATTTAATAAAAACTAAATGAGTGACAGAGATTGCTGTGACCCTTTTAAAGTGAAGTGGAGCTGAGTTTTGGAAACAAGGGAACATAAACATTAGTGAAGGAAACTGGATTTTAAATTAAGGATGAGTTTGTTTGTTTACCTAATGCACATTAGTCTGGCATGGAAGGCGAGGTAGAGGGTGCGATGAGTGTACTAGTCTAGGACGGACTGAACCCTTACTCAGCCCTTGATTGTTAGTGTGTGATATTCTGCAATGTCGTTTCATTAAGTATGTAGTGCTATATAATCTGCAGTCTAAGCTGTGAAAGTGTATAAGGTATCTGCAGAGAGACTGCTGTGCTGTTTAGTATAATCTGGGATAGTGTGCAACATTCTGCAGTTATTCCTAGTCTAGGCAGACTGGAGTAATGAGCAATAATCTGCATTCCTTGCTTGGGAATCTGTCCAATATCCTGCAGGTCAGGCTAAGATAACATGCAATACTATCCAATCCACACGGTGATATGGGGTGATATTTTGATGTGCTGACTTGCCATTGTGTGCTTACATTCTGAAAACTTATGTTGATTATCCCAGCTTTTTTTTTGTTATTATTAAAATTTGAAACGAGTGTGAGGACAGTAAAACCATGACTAATGACATTCTATTCTAAAGCTCCACAAGGTTAATGTAAGCATTATCGGGAAAGGCAGACGTGAAAAGTAGCTTCATGAGCACAATATTCACATCAGCTTTATGAAGCTTTTAAAGTCAATAGCCCTCGGTATCTATCCTAACACAAAGCACCGTATATGGTCTGATGAATGTGTCCAAAAGAATAGATTTCTTATACAGTTTTCTGACAAAATTAACTTTCTCATTTATTGCACTTTTTCTCTCTTTGACATTGTGGAAACATTGTGTTTGCAAAGTGTCAATAGCTCTGTAGCAAAATGTACCCAGTTGAGCAATCAACTTTAACATAGTAAAACGAAATTAGGAAATGCATATTCTCACTTGAATACAAACAGTAGGATATGTCATTAAAGAAATTAGGAGATAGTTTGGGCTGGGAGAGAGTTATTGTATAATGTACACCATATGTAGACAATGAACTTGAGGAGCATTGACACCAAACACCAATTGTTCTCTAGCAGGGCCATCTTAACAACATTATGGGCCCCCGGGCAAAGCAGTGCACCGGGGCCCCTACATGTGACATGTGTGTGTATGTATGTATGTATATATATATATATATATATATATATAGATAGATAGAGATAGATGTACTTGCTCAGTGACCCTTGAAGGTTTTTTTTTGCAGGTTTTTTCTTTTGCAGGATTATTTATTCTAATTAAGAGCCCTGCCTATGGGGCCCCCTTGCCCGTGGGGCCCCCGGGCACCTGCCTATCGTGCCCAATGGAAAAGATGGCCCTGTTCTCTAGTGGAGAAACACCAGATTCAGTAATGTTCTCCTCACATGAATCATTAAAAGCCTACAACAGAAGTCCTGACACTATACCCCCAATAACTACAGCCCACTAGACACCCCAAACCCATTGCACTATATCCTAACTACTGCGTGAAGATCCTCAGACTTGTTGAAAATAGTAGACATCAATTCCAGTAGAGAACCGTGGGAGAGAACCTCACAGATAAAAGCTTTCCTCTATGTTCTTGTACAAACTACATTCTCTACTTTATAAGTATATTTCAATTCATCTGAATATGTTTGTGAAACATTTACCGGTAAATCATTTTTATAAAGGTCATGATTCAATTATAATATCCTTATTTAATGAAGGGGTCATATTATGTCCTATATTTTATGTGTTCTGTTTTTCATATTATGTCCTATATTTTATGTGTTCTGTTTATTTTATATTATGTCCTATATTTTATGTGTTCTGTTTTTCATATTATGTCCTATATTTTATGTGTTCTGTTTATTTTATATTATGTCCTATATTTTGTGTGTTCTGTTTTTATATTATGTCCTATATTTTGTGTGTTCTGTTTTTCTGTATTATGTCCTATATTTTGTGTTCTGTTTTTCATATTCTGTCCTATATTTTATGTGTTCTGTTTATTTTATATTATGTCCTAAAATCTATGGGCTTCATTTGAGTTGGACATAAGTCAAATTCTGAGGTGCATTTCCATCCATGCGTATCAGGGCCGGACTGGGACTAAAAATCAGCCCTGGCATTTACAGCACACAGGCCCACCTGCTGTGGGCTCCATGCACTACATTGTTGCACGTGATGTGACGTCGCTGGTGCAGTGCAACATGAAGCACCAGCACAAACTTATGTATGGTCTACTGCCCACATGATCATTTCCCTTGTTCTGCAAACCACCTGGAGCACAATGGAAATGCATAAAACACACTCTTATAATACATCAATAACCCCCCACATTACAGCAACCAACATGATCCCCCCACATTACAGCAACCAGCATCAACTCCCCATTACATCATCTAGCATCAGCCCCACATTACAGCAACCGACATGACCCCCCACATTACAGCAACCAGCATCACCTCCACATTACAGAAATACTCTCTCCTACTTATTAGCAATACTAATCCCCAAACACTACAACATAATCACCACCCTCACACTACAGCAATACCACCAATTATACGGGCGCCACTGTAGGGAACCAATGTTCTGCTTTTTTCAAATCTCCCACAAAATCGCAGCAGGGTAGTTGCACACATATAATTAACAAGTACCCCTTTCTCTCAATTAAGCTGGGATGACAGAATTTTCATGAACCATTCCACACAAAATAAAACACTAACAAATATATCAGAAAAATAACATAACTGTTGAATGATCACCTGACCCTACACGGCCACATTAAAAGTATTTCCATCTACAGCAAAATGTCAGAGGAAAATAATCTTTTTACTACAGTAATTGGATAAGAGTCTTTTCTATTCATTTTAAATAACACAGTATATAAATTAAGGAAGATAGAGGAGGTGGGTGAGAGATAATTGGATGTGAGCCATCAGTTTGATTAGATAGGAAACATTTAGATTATTTACCTGGAGACGTCTACCCCGTTGATTCCCAGGCAGGGCCGACAAGAGGAATTTTGGGCCTCGATACAGCAACTTCTTGGAGCCCCCTCAATAGTTGACAATGACAAAGAATTGTGCGTAAAAAAGCACTAGGCCACCCCCATTTGGCAGAAGTTCATATAATGCCACACCGTAGTGCTCCCAGTTCATATTATGCCACACCGTAGTGCTCCCAGTTCATATTATGTCACACAGTAGTGCCCCCAATTAATATGCCACATAGTAGTGCCCCCAGGTTCAAATTATGCCACAATAGCGCCCCCAGGTTCAAATTATGCCACACACTAGTTCCCCAGGTTCAAATTATGCCACAATAGTGCCAACATGTTCGAATTATGCCACAATAGTGCCAACATGTTCGAATTATGCCACACCGTAGTGCCCCCAATTAATATGCCACATAGTAGCGCCACCAGGTTCAAATTATGCCACAATAGCACCCCCAGGTTCTAACTATGCCACACAGTAGTTCCCTAGGTTCAAATTATGCCACAATAGTGCCCTTATGTTCATATTATGCCACAATAGTGCCCTTATGTTCAAATTATGCCACAATAGTGCCCTTATGTTCAAATTATGCCACAATAGTGCCCTTATGTTCAAACTATGACACAATAGTGCCCTTATGTTCAAATTATGCCACAATAGCACCCCCAGGTTCTAATTAAGCCACACAGTAGTTCCCTAGGTTCAAATTATGCCACAATAGTGCCCTTATGTTCATATTATGCTACAATAGTGCCCTTATGTTCAAATAATGCCACAATAGTGCCCCTATGTTCAAATTATGCCACAATAGTGCCCTTATGTTCAAATTATGCCACAATAGTGTCCTTATGTTCAAATTATGCCACAATAGTGCCCTTATGTTCAAAATATGCAACAATAGTGCCAACATTTTCAATTTATGCCACACAGTAGTGCCCCCATGTTCAAAATATGCCCCACAGTAGTGACCCTCAGGATCAAATTATGCCCCACAGTAGTGCCCCCAGGTTCAATTTATGCCCCACAGTAGCGCCCCCAGGTTCAAATTTTGCCCCACAGTAGTGACCCCAGGTTTAAATTTTGCCTCACAGTAGTGCCCTCTAGGATCAAATTATGCCCCACAGTAGTGCCCCCCAGGTTCAAATTATGTCTCACAGTATTGCCCCCCAGGTTCAAATTATGCCCCACAGTAGTGCCCCCCAGGTTCAAATTATGCCTCACAGTAGTGCCCCCAGGTTCAAAATATGCCCCACAGTAGTGCCCTCCAGGATGTAGTAGTGCCCTCCCACAGTAGTGCACTCCAGGATCAAATTATGCCCCACAGTAGTGCCCCCAGGTTCAAAATAGTGCCAACATAGTAGTAATAAAAAATACATTGCACATAATAAAATGTATACATACCTGATTATGGCGCTGTTCTGGGCGTTGAGCAAGGAGGGACCTGCAGCTGTCAGCTTCTGTGTGATGGCTGGGAGCACCCGCCAGCGAGCAGGAGACAGAAGAGGCTCTGAGGAAATCTGACTGCAGGAGACAGAAGAGGCATCTGGAAAGGGGGAAGAGAGACGAAGCAGCGCTGGGCTGATCCGCGCTCGCAGCACTGTTAGTAAGGTGGCTGGTTCCTGGGGAGAAGCCAGCCACCCAGCAGTCAGTGAATGTCGGGGCCGGTCCCTAATAGGCTAGGGCCGGCCCCTTTAACTCTGCTGTACACACTGCCTTCCGGGACCTGACTGTCGGGTCCTGGAAGGCAGTGATAACGAATTTGAAGTGGCCCTTCTGGTCATCGGCCCTTCTGGCATTTGCCAGAACTGCCAGATAGCCAGTCCGGCCCTGATGCGTATCAAACTCCACCTGTATTCAGAGTTGAGTGCTTCTTAGACCTATGGCCCCTTACGCCTGTAGAGGTGAAGCAGGGTCGTAGAAGCGTTCGTGGAGTACAGTAAGGACGTGTACATGTAATTGTAGCACGCCACCAGGAGATATGGACCTGCTCGCATCTCCATACTCTTCTAAGGATCATGCATAAATCGTGAAACATATAACAATAGGGACATACAAGATAGACATTTTAAAATAATTGCCATGGACACGTTACCGTTGACCAGGTGCATCTAAATATGTCATACACAACACTGTCTGTGGACTACAATGTCCTACGATCCCTATCATCATTATGTCACCGAGCGCAGTTATAATGAATTGTACTTCCATTTTTAACACTGTACTTCAATAAATATTACTTATAAAACCCACAGTATTTGAACAGATAGTGTAGAATTGCATGTTACAGTATATAGAAAATGAGAAGAAAAATAGGGACATTTAAAGGGATAAACCATTAGAGGGACAATTCTTTATATCCTAGGAGTGTCATCGTCATGGTTTATATAATAAGGCCCCACAGATTCCACAGTGCAGGACCCTTAGCAGACAGATACACAAATACAAAGTGACAAATACATGAATATATAGAAGTATAATGGAAAATACAATTAAGTGTAATAATAGCAGATGTGTGGTACAAAACCCAAGTAATTGATTAATGATTGAGAAATTACTGGTAGCACAAAACAAGCTACCTGTGTTTATGTATAAAAGTTGATAGGACTTTGGGTTTCCATTACACTGCCTATGAAAATGCCTAGAATTAGTTCAGTAATTCCTCTATATCTATTTGTATGCAGGTATTAAACTTAACATAAAATTAAACATTTTTGGCTATGTAAATGTGACTTACCTGCCATGTGCTAGAAAAGTACATCTGACATATTACCGAAATGAGTCAGGGAAGTGTTTGCAAATTTATGTGGACAAATTCTATTTCACTGTTAAGAGCTCCAAAGAACACTTGTCAATAGCTAAGTGTCTGCAAAATGATACAGGCGAGCTGTTGTCTAGCTGGGCTACAGGAATTTACATTTTATCTGTAAAATCCCCAGTCAAAGTTCTGCTATCTGAGAGGGTAGGGGAGAATCATTAGGGTTTACCTTACCTGGAAAATGCTGATAAACCTTCCAGGAGACAAGAATGAAACTTCTGCCTCACCACACTGACTGCTTGTCAACCGCAAAGAAATCTAACAGCCACTTGATAGCACAAAGGCTGCTAAAATATTTATACAAGAGGGACTAAGGCTGTGTGTTCCGACTGCTGTTACATTTTTAAACAGGTAAACTACATGGTAGCACAACGTATAAAATCAATAGTATACATTGACGGTTGTTCAACGTGACAGGATGGTCTTTTGTTGTATATTCTTTTGTCTGTCTCCTTGAGTTGTTCACAGAGGTCATACTGTCAGCAGCCTGCAGTCCAGAAAACAGTCATTATCTGTACGACTTCTGTATTTTAGAGGCTCCAGATCAGCCGGCCAATTTTATTGCAGATTAAGGGCTAGATTTACTAAGCTGCGGGTTTGAAAAAGTGGGGATGTTGCTATAGCAACCAATCAGATTCTAGCTTTCATTTATTTAGTACCTTCTACAAAATGATAGCTAGAATCTGATTGGTTGCTATAGGCAACATCCCCACTTTTTCAAACCCGCAGCTTCGTAAATCTAGCCCTAAGGGTTCACACACAATGGTATAGCCAAAACCTTTAACTTTGTCCTTGTTTTAAAAGAGCATTAGAACCCTGTTCATTGACACCTCTCAATACTTCTCTGCAGCATAATGTACCATGCACTTAATGAAAATTCAATTAAAAGTGCATATAATGTGCTTTAGGCACCTAAAATTAAGGCTGGGTTCACACTACAGTGTTTTCAGCTGATCATGGGGCCAACCAAACAATAAACGACCGTCTGGTCTGATACCGTAACATTGTGTAAGCTCCAACGATGAACGTTTATCATTCCAAAGCTCGTTGTATTGTTTCATTTGATTTTTAAACTGGGCTATAAAAACTCTATAAACGATGGAATGATGTCGGGCAAATTCTGCAGCGTAGGCAGATCTCCATAGAGTTTACGGAGTCACAATCTTTTCAGCCGATGGTTATGACAGATGAAGATCACAGATCTGAAGGTAAATTTTGTAAAACTTGTATAGTGTGTACACAGGAATCGGCTGCTGATCGTGACTTTCAGTCGTTAAATCGTTTTCGATATCGCATCGGGAGAACTTTTTTGTAGTGTGTACCCATCCTAATTCATAAACAAAATATATCTTGTTTCTTTTTTTTTTACTCCCAGGGCACACATGCTTCCCAGCCTAAAAATTCTTGCTACATTTTAATTTTATTGACATTATCATTTTTTAAATCATCTTCTAATTTATAGATCAAAAGGTAAAGTGCTAAATAGCATTTATGGCAACAGTCTAAATATTTTGAAGTGTTGAAGGGACGGGGTCACAGTAAAAGTTGAAATATTAAACTGGACCAACTTGATAGCTGTACATAATTAAGGTTAATTGTAAGAAGAATTTTAGGAGAAAAATACAAATCAGGGGCGCACGGAGGATTGTCGGGGGGGGGGGGGTTTCTCCCCGCCGACCGAAGAAAAGAAAAAACACAAGAGAGAGCTGCTGCGCATGCGTAGCAGCTCCGTTTCGCCAGCGCTGTCCTATACAGCAGCCGCGGCGCTGTCAATGAAGCGTCTGCGGCGCTGCTGTATACAATACAGCACCGCCGCGGACGCTTCTTTGACAGCGCCGCGGCTGCTGTATAGGACAGTGGCCACTTAGTTAGCGCGGGGGGGGGGTTTCTAGAGACTCAGAAACCCCCTCTGCGTGTGCCACTGCAAATCATAGCAATAGTCACATAACAATATCGACAGTAAATGTTAATTAAAACATAATTGCTAGTCTGCCGCTCTTCGCTTTTCTCCCTCACAGTACAGCCTAAACAAATTAGTTTATCTTTTTTATGGCTTATGTTTATTATTGTCATCTCTAAAAGTTAAACGCGGGAGAGATAAGTCATTCACCAGTTATTATTTTTACTAACTATTAATAGCAGTTAAACAATACATGAAAACATTAAAACCTTGAGAGTGACGATTTTGGGGTCAACGGGCGAAAAAATCCAGAGAGCGTTGTTATATTTCTCTTGTCAAGTTCCATGAACAGTTTGTATCTCTTTTTTTATAGTTCTCGTTACAAAAGAAACTAAAGTGACTTAAAGTTCAATGTTTTATCTGTTTTTATTTTCTAATCCTATTCCGCAGCGCTGATTCCACCCCCGGCCGCGGTCTGACCTTAGAGGAGATGAAGAAAAGTTTCCAGTATCCACCGATAGACAAAAATGGTACGTACAGATGTACTAGTACCCGTAATAACATAATCACAATATTGTTCTGCAGTCAGACTTTGAAGGATCTGAACATTTATTTTAAGACAAGAACAGCATGTTATTACAGTCACAAGCCAGGACTTACTCTTCAAATAAATAGATTAGGCAGCCATCTGGAAGGTACTGTTTTCAAAACTCATATGAAAAATAATAAATCATCGCATAGGTTGAAAAAAGGGGTGTTGGGTTTGGAAGGGGTGTGGGGTTTGGAAGGGTATGTGGGGGGGGGGGGTGTCTTCTGTTATCAACCATTGTGGGAAGGCTCATTTTATGACAATACAGCCCTTTAATTCACAAAGAACTGTTACATCTCTGGTTGTCACTGGTGATGCTGCTAATTCCTAATAAATTGATAACCTGCATTGTCATGAATATTGTCCAAGCCCAAAGTCTGCCTCCATTGTGTCTATTATTATTATTATTATCGTTTATTTGTAGGGCGCCACAAGGTTTCCGCAGCGCCGCACACAGTACCAACAGTAGACTATACAGTAGACTATACCGGGTAGAACAGTACAGAACAATAAACACACAGTACCAGTACTTCAGAAACTCCGGGAGGGCAGATGCAGTAGAGACGGAGCAGAAGAACAGGTATGGAGACTGGAGGGAAGAGGACCCTGCTCATTCGAGCTTACATCCTAAGGGAGGGTAAACAAAGTCAGGCACAAAAGGGAGCCAGTGAATCAAAGGGGAGAGAGAAGAGGGGTCTAGGGAGGATGAGCAGGTTAAATGGATGGTTGGTAGGCCTTAAGGAACAGGTGAGTTGTAAGTGCCCGTTTAAAGGAGCACAGATTGGGAGAGAGACGGATGGAGCAAGGGAGGTCGTTCCAGTGAAGGGGGGCAGCACGGGAGAAGTCTTGGATTCGAGAGTGGGAAGAGGTTATCAGTGTGGAGGAGAGGCGGCGATCATTGGCCGAGCGCAGGGAGCGAGCAGGAGTGTGAATGGAGAGGAGGTTAGAGATATAAGGGGCAGTAGACTGGGAGAGAGCCTTGTAAGTGGTGGTAAGGAGTTTAAAAAGGATTCTGTAGGGGAAGGGGAGCCAGTGTAAGGCGAGACAAAGTGGAGAGGCGGAGGAGGAGCGGCGTGAGAGGAAGATGAGTCTTGCAGCCGCATTGAGTATAGAGCGGAGGGGGGCAAGTTGGGAGTGGGGGAGGCCAGTAAGGAGAAGGTTGCAGTAATCGAGGCGGGAGATGATGAGAGCGTGGATGATAGTTTTGGTGGCATCCTGAGAGAGAAAGGGACGGATGCGGGCAATGTTACGGAGTTGGAAGCGACAGGCTTGCGCGAGGGATTGAATGTGTCTATTGTCTATATGTGTCTGTCTATTCAGCAGATACACTTTAAATGGATTATCCCATTACCTATTACCCCTAACCATTATTAGTAGTATTATTTATTTATATAGCGCCACTGTACAGAAAATATTTGTCATTCACATCTATATATTGCAGATTTGTTTGGAATAAAATTATCATTTATCTTATTCTTGAGTTATATGTATCCATCTGTAATCTATCACTATTTCTAACAATCTATATAAATAAATCTGTCTTCTGCTTCCTGTACTGATTTGATCAGAGCAGTGCATGGGGCGGGGCTAAACAACCCGGAGAGCCCTATAGGCTCACCGTGGAGCAAAATGCAAATGGCGGAGGTGAGCCCTGATTGGCTCACTGGATGCTGATTGGCTGACAGTAAATCTGTACAGGTATGTGGAATGGCTACAACTCCCCCTCACCCCTGGGCAATGTAGCTGCTGTACTCCCTGAACGGAGGTAATTCAGACACTGTGTGGGGATGGATTGCAGCACTGGGCCATTTGGGAAACCTGCCATATCAGGCTAACACTAAACTACATTTTTTTATCCATTAAATCTGTTATCTTTAAATAGATGTGGTGCAGATCCTCAGAACTGTTGGCATGGAGATCAAACAATCAGTTGTATTCCCTGTCCAGCACCTCTATAAAAATGTACAGGCAACGTTCTCCCTTTTGTTTAACTCTTATTAGAAAAAAACAAAGGAAATAAATGATTTTGTAGCCCTCTAAAAGTACTTTACATAATGAGTACATAATTATGTATGTTACTAGAAACAACTCCCCCTACAGCTTGCTAGTGGTACTCCAAGTATTTACGCTTCATATCATCATCATCATCATCATCAACATTTATTTATATAGCGCCAGCAAATTCTGTAGCGCTTTTCAATTACGAACAAACATTAATAAAACAATACTGGATAATACATACAGACAGAGAGGTAAGATATAATATATTTAAAGATATGTGTATCCCAAAATACTGATGTATCTCAAAGGGTGTTGATAAAGTGACGTACCAACTCCACGCTCCTTATTGTACTCTGTCTGAATACAAAAGGGCCTCATGGATCACATACAGTCAAATGAAAATTCTACCACAAATTGTGCGTTATTGAATTTGCATCCAAATCTAAATGAGGCCCATTTTGTTTCCCAATAAGTTGCAGCATGAACAAAGCTATTAAAGTGAGACATGCAATAAGCCTACAACATGGGGCCGTGCTATCCAGTTTGGGTTACTTTTCGTAGTCCATATTAAAGCCCTGAGAAGCTGTAGGGAAGTGTTTGGTAGGGACGTGGGTGGATTTTCACATACACTAGGGTTGGAAATGACATTTATTGATGTTTGTACTGGAGCGAGGTGTCAGGTGTGATTTCATGGGGCTCTGAAGACCATGCATACAAGGGAAGCTGCCAGGACAATCTCATTAACATCCTTTATCGGCAGTCAGGAGGGATGAGGGAGATTTTATATTGACACTTACTCAACAATGAAAGTGATGAGATATTTTAAATGAAATCTAGGGAAACATTTAGCAGGAGTTGTTCATCTTGTTTGTAAACTGTAGATACAGCCCAAACCAACGTCCCTTTGTTTCCTAAAGAAAATAAATGAGCTGGATGTATGATCTTTGTTTCATAGTGGAGATACATATAACACCACAATCAGCCTGCAGCAGTTGAACAGCAGCCTCATATCACTGTCTGTGCTATGGCTAATGTTTAGATGCTCAGATTGGATACATTGTAGTGGAGCACATTACATTTCATACTGGCCTACACATGGACATCCAGGAGTTGGCTACATTGAAATACTCTGTGCTACTGTTTACATTATAATACTCTGACTGCAGATAGTTCATTCTTGCCAACTTTGGCAATTTGTTTTCCGGGAGGTCCGGGGGACAGGTGGGTGGGTAGGGGCGGGGCTATGAGAATCATGTCATTGGCCCCACCCCTAAGCTGTCATTGTCATTTTTGGCCTATTACAGCAGGGGACTGGGCCGCGGTGACACGTGAAACATGTCACTAAGCTCCGCCCCCTCCATTTTACTTACCGAACTGGCAGCGATCCAGGATTCCAGAAATTCGGGAGTCTCCCGGACATTCCGTGGGAGTAGGCAATTATGACATAGTTGTTTCCCTTCCCATTAAATCTCCTGATTGAGTTTGTGTCCCCAGTTTTGGCAAATGACTAAAATAAGTGCTCTATCCCTAGCCAAACATACCTAAAGCTTGTCAGCTCACTTACATGTAATATAGTTCTGACCACTGGTGGAAGTGGAAATTTAGAATTGCCAATATGGAAGATGTAAGTGAATGTAATTTTATAGTTTTACAGTGAAGGCAGCAGGAGAAGTGGTGGTATACCATACCACCGTATACCATACCATACCACATATACCAACCCACTTCCAATACTAGTTCACACCACAAGAGGGCAGCAAACTCAGCAAAGAGTGGTTTAATCTTACCCCCTCAAAATTCCTGAGAACGGGAGGCATCCATAAGATGTTGTTATATTATTATAAATGCCTTGAGCTATTATTTACCATTTGCTCAGCTTTATCATTAGTCTTATATTATTTTGTATATGATGTATACAGGGGCGCCAAGAGTAATCTCAGGCCCTGGTGCTGCCGCTTCTTGGGCGCCCCTCAGGTTGCGTGTGCAGCTTTGAGATATGTAACCGCAAAGACCCCCCCTCCAGTCTCTCCAAACAGCCCTAAGCAAAAGCCAATACCATTCATTCCTCGGAGAAGTGTGACTGTGTGAACCAATTGGAAGCTGCTGGTCCGCACGGTCTCATTGCCCAATCTTTAATGTGGTTCTGCTGGATGCACCAGAGGTCCATCTACCCCTACCATATCTGCCATCGCCAGACCCACAGTCAAAGAGCCAATGAGAAATACTGGATGTGCCATCTTGGCACCAGTGTGGCCAAGGAGGAATGTGAGAATGAATGTAGGAATAAGGCCAAACGCATTTTACATGTAGCCATTGTGTAGACTAAATCAAAATTCAGGAGAAGGCAACCACCCATTCCCTAGAAATCGGGGAAATACCTACCTACCACAGACTGATAGATAGCTAGTGGAA
Organism: Mixophyes fleayi; assembly: GCF_038048845.1. Classification (NCBI taxonomy): domain Eukaryota; kingdom Metazoa; phylum Chordata; class Amphibia; order Anura; family Limnodynastidae; genus Mixophyes; species Mixophyes fleayi. The sequence goes on from NC_134409.1 coordinate 13,122,369, forward strand.
ATAGCAGGGCTCCCCAACAGCACAGAGCAGTGATGTGAAGCTCCTGTAGCACCGATGAAGGACAACTGTGGCTTCATCTAACTTGTCGTCCTGTACTTTTAATGGTATGAATTTGGCACCTTTCAGTTGCAATTTTGCAGAAAAGCGCACTTCAAACAATGTCATAAAAACATTCGAGAAGTGACATCTGTAATATAGACAGACGTCCCTTCACTCTTATCATTGATTTAAGACATTATGGGGCTAAATGGAGCAGTGTTCAGGAGGTTTAATTTAAAGCACAGGGCTCTACGGTGGAAGCAAGTTGAACTTTGTATTGGCATTTACAATGTTTCATCAGAGTTTCCACAAACCTACAAATGTAGGCGCATCCCTCTTTTACAGTTGTGGTTCCAAAGACAGTAAAGTTTCTGGAAAAGTAACGCAAAAAGAGAAGACGTGCCAGTCTGTATTTGTTGTAAAGCCTTGGGGATGTCACTGATTCCAGGGGAATATATATTCTAGGGCCTGGTTCATTAGCAATCTTACCTTGTGCAAAAGTTAAGATGCTTATTTTTAAGAAGAAACGGGGGGGATAAGAGTGAAGTTAAGAAAGATTTTCATCTTAACTTAAGAAATTCTTCACATATGAAGTGGATTTTGCTTCTTATCTCCCTTTTCTGAGCATGCACAGAGTGGATTTGCTTAAGATAAGCAAAAAACGGCAGATAAGATCACTAATGAATCAGGCCCCTCGTGTCTTAAGCTTAAGGGGGGAATCTTTGGGGTGCCCTAAAGTTGTACCAGTCTTGGGCAAGTTATAATCTTGATCTATATAAATTTGCACACATTGTTCATTTATTTCTGATTTACAAAAAGCAAGTTGAGTGCTTATCTAAGAGTCGCCTTTTACGTGACCTGTTTCAAAGACATTGCATTTACCTTATTTCTTTTCATTTAACAGGTTATGTGTCTGATCCCATGAGTACAATGAGATTTCATTCTTGCTGCAGGAGCAGCAGTTTTGAAGACAGTAACTGACAGATGGAGCTTTTACTAGCAGGGATGATATCCCGGTAAAAGGGCGAACACAACGCCACCTGACAGCCCAGAGGAAACCGTTTACACATAAATATCCTCTTTTTTTTATCTATGTCTGATAATTCTTCTCTTTATGTTTTTGTTGTGTTCTTTTTCTATTACAAGATATTGCTGTGAGGTTTGATCTATTTTATACTGCCAGAAATTATAGACTTCCATATGAGAATGTAATGTTGTCTGCTAATACCAACAACCTACTATATCACCTCTCTTAATATGAATCTGTTTGGAAATGCTATTTTTACTTAAGTGCAATAAATGAAATGTCGTTGACACGTTTTAAGTTGTCCATGCATTCAAATAAGTGCCTGATCTGACTTTATATCCCTGCGTTTGATTAATTAAACGCCAACATGAAGATATTTGTGCAGACAGTGCTCACACTTGATTCATCCACAATGATAAATTAAACATTCCCTTTGCTGACAGGTTCATTACCAAAGACAAAAGACAATGAGACACTGTAGGACAAGAAGGATACGGTAAATCCCGTTGCTTTCCCTATCTATTGGAGGGAGAGGGGCTATGGATTAATAAAAAAATTAACTGCATTGACACTGGAGGGAAGTAGGTTCAGAGAAAATTTGAGGAAAAATTGGTTCACAGAAAGGGTAGTGGATAAGTGGAATAGCCTCCCATCAGAGGTGGTAGAGGATAATACAGTAGACCAATATAAACATGCTTGGGATAGACATAAGGATATCCTTACAAAGAGCTAAGGATCAAATAGGGTTTGAGGTTACCATAGGTTACAAAATGGTCAGACTGGATGGGCGAAGCGGTTCTTATCTGCCGTCAAATTCTATGTTCCTATTTTAACTCGTGTATTTTTGGAAAACATCCACACCAAAATAATTCTGTGACTTCCAATTCAAACTTGCATTCTCAGGGGCATATTCAATTCCGATTCCGGTCCGCAGGATCGCACCGGAACGGGCCGCAAACTTAATCCATGGTACCTCAATAACGTTGATTTTCGTTCGCAGCCCATATGGTTGCGTACTAAAATCCGCGTTATTGCGGTACCGTTTTACCGGCAATAGTGCGCACTTTCCGCGGTAACGCGCGCTACCGCAGACCGGAAACCCTAATTGAATATGCCCCTAATTGTCAGGTATGCGTTTAAATAATCACATCCCAACTCTCAATAGTAAGTAAAGCACTGAGTCAGTGGAATGTGTCCACATTCCCTGATAATTATAAAGACTGAAATCTTCAATATAATCCTAATATGGATGTGTGTAGGTCTTTAAGCATGTAAGTGTGTAAGTGTATCTATTCTTCTTTAATCCATCTCATGCATATTGTCACGAAAGCCGGATTATGGGAATGGTCCTGATTGCTGCTAGAGTGACAGCTTACTCCCAGAAAGGTGCAGAGTCTATCGGTGGAGAGGTGTTCACCGGGGATTCCCGCAAGGGAATATGGCCTTGGCTGCTCTCCACTGCAGGTCGCTGTCCTCTAGGGGGCGCAGAGCAGCGAAGAGAAGGAGGAGAATCGTATATGGTGAAATATTATTTGCACAGTTTATTAAAAATGCACTCACATCTAGATGAATGACTAAAGGCTAGTCTGTGTAACTTATACTCCTCGTGCAGCTGGTCCGTAAGTCCTTTTAGCGTCTTCTATTCTAGACTGCTTAACTGCTCCCGCCAATCCCCAATGTGGAAATTCCGTGATAACAGTTATCCAGCAGCATCAAGGGTATTCTGTCTACACCCTACGCATTTTGTTGGGTTGACTTCATCGGCTGATCTTTGCGGTGTTAGTGTACATGTCGTAGTCCCTTTGACCAATCGCATTCGTCCCTAGTAAATTCCATTATTATCAAAGTATAAGTGCACTCTCCGTTGTCTGGTGTGAGTGCCTCTTGGGATTAGAGCAACCCCCTTATCTTTAAAATCAAATACCTATTTTCATATACCCAGCGCACAGCACTCCTTAAACCTCTGTGGTGTTAAATAAATATGCTTAAAAATAATAGCAATAAAATGCAACAATTTTATTAGTATAATAAATAAAACCAGATTAATATAGTCGAAAAAACCACTCACGATTGTATGCAATATTGAGTCTATCAGTTTACTGCGGCGCTTCTATGTGCATTCACAGCAATGACATTCTCCACAAAGGTAATCTAAAGTAAGAAAGAAATTGTTTTAGCCAAATTCACATGTAACCAACACTCTCCCTGGGGCCCACAACTCACCTGCATAGATCTTTCTGCTCCCTGTTTTATGTGCTGAGAGGGTGATTCCTTCATTCAACACCTAACTCTGCAATAATAATTACACCACTTAGTGCACTCATCTATGGGAATCTCATTAAGTAACACCATAGATTATACACAGGGTAAGTATAATATGGTCACTATACGTATATGATTCAAATATATATATATATATATATATATATATATATATATATATATATATAATATTATATATACTGTATTATACTATATATTATATAATTATATTATATATACTGTATAAAACAATTCATCCGGCGGCCCTGTGGCTTTATATGGTGACAGGATTCTTCTAAATCCGTTATAAATGACAGTAAGAGATGTGATATCTCACAATAATCTACGTACAGTATCATAATAATAATAAAACAAATAATTCAGTTATTGTAGAGCGGATTTTTAGAAACACACATGATAAACTCCCATTCATGATTAGGCAACTTCAAAAACTAGACATAAGTGCTTGACATTTCTACTGAGTGCGACAATATGCTCTCCCACACATCCTCCTACTCCCATATGTCAAAATGTATCGAGAGAACGTTAATAATCAGATACCTTCAGGCTTATAATGTACACAGCAACCTCATATATATATATATATATATATATATATATATATATATATATATATATATATATATGCAATTGCATAATGTGTTTAAACGAGCATTACACACAAAATATGAGTTTAATTAACTTCATTTTTTACTAGTATGCAGATTGGTGCACTACAAACTTTAGATTTACAGCTATTTTCCATGGATGTTCATTTATTAGACTCATTGCTGGTTCAGTTGCTGCCAAGCCCAAATATTTACTAAGTGTACTGCTTGTTCTCAATTAGAGTTCATTAGTGTAAGGCCTGGGTTTTGTTCACTTTGCTTCTCTCCATACAGTCGTGGCCAAAACCATTGTCATCCTTGCACTTTCTCAAATAACTCACATTTGCCTATAAATATATATAAGTTATAATTGATAGCATTATTTGGTCTCCACAATTCTTTCTCTGTTAATATCATAAAACTGTTGTTTTTCATTCTGATTTCAATACTTTATGTCCTTTTTAAATCAGCAAATGAAAAGAAATGACAATGACAAAATTATTAACACCCTAGACATAATATTTGTAGCACAGCACTACAACCGCTTCCTATGAGCTTATGGATGAGCTCTCGACTGACAGGTTGGCCCACCTACTGCTCCAGTTCTCCCAGAGTTAAAGGTGCTTTTTCCAAAATGCTGTTTTCAGATCCCTCGACAGATTGTCTGTGGGATTTAGATCTGGACTCATTGCTGGCCACTTCAGACCTGTCCAGCGTCTTGGCTTGAATCATCATTGGGTGCTTCTTGAAGTGTGTTTAAGGTCATTGTCCTGTTGGACGACCCATGACCTTTGAAGGAGATTCTTCTTTCTAACACTGTGTTCACCACTGCGTTCCACAATAGCCTGCTAATCTCCAGATTTCATGAGGTCCCACATACGTTCAAGGAACCCAGTGCCAGATACAGCACAGAATCCAAAAAACATCACTGAACCTCCTCCATGTTTGACTGTAGGGAAGCTGTTCTTTCCTTTGAAAGCTTCATTTTGTTCCTAGGGATGATGTCTCATCTGTCCACAGGACATTCTCTTGGCTTGTTCAGGTGTATATTGATAAATTCCCGTCTGGGATTCTAATGTCTCTCTCTCTCAGAAGTGGGGCCTTATGGGGCTCCAACCATATAACCCCCTTTCATTGAAAGGTTGACGGATGGTGCGAGTTGACACTGTTGTATCTTATGTCTGAAGGTCAACCTAAATCTGTTTGGCGGTGGATTGAGGTGCTTTCAAACAGTCTGTATGTAGCAGAGGAAACGCGTCAGCGATGAGGATGCAGTAGAGGAGAATCAAACCATAATGTCTATTTGACAATTAGAAGGTCCTGTTTTACCCGGACAGCTGAGCGGCAAGATGGGCCAGGTGTTAGTTGGTCATCCTAAAGAATACACTGAAGCATTGGAGAAATCTCAGAGCCTGTGAGTGGAGCTGTTATAACTTTAATACATTCCTCTCCTGGATGAAAGTAACTGTTTTGGGGACTTCTTGCGGATATTGCTTGTTGGGGGTTCCAGGTGCTTAGTGAGCCACACTAGGGATAAAAATATTTGTGTGTTACTAATACAGCTTCTTCTGACTGTCTATCTGGGGCAACAATTCATGTTGAGGGCATTTGCCTCCTAATTTTAAGAAAATCCTTATATTCACCTTTAACAGCCACCTGTCCCGTAGAACTTTATGTGCTTACAAGTACTTTGATGCCCCCAGACCTTAAGCTCGGTGTAGTAAAAGCTCATCTATGGTGGCCGTAGCGAAGGTGGAATCGGAGGCAGTAGCCCAGACTGAAGTGAGTGGCAGACCGGGGTCAGGGATCCGTAGCGGGCAGAGTAGTCAGGGTGAAGCCAAGGGGACAGGGCCGGCAGCAAGCGAGCAAGTTCGGTATTCAAGCAGCGGTCAGGGTCACAAGCGGAATCCAGATTTAAAGCAAAGGTCAGGGCAACAGGCAAACGGGCAAGATCCAAAGTGCAGGCAAGGGTCACAACAGGAAGTCAATCAAAGTCAAGAGACAAAACCGCAGGTCAGCAAACAACGCAGACTGTGAACGCTGTAACCGGCAGGGAGGCTAAGCCCTCCCTGCCTTAAATACTAAATGCAGCCAAGCAGGGACCAAGATAGGGCATCATTTGTTTAGCCCCAGGTGTTGCTTAATAAATACTATTGAAGCCTAGTAGCCGCAGGCTTTATTATAACTAGTGCGCACGGGCCCGGCTGCCCTGTAGTGCCAGAACGCGGTGCTGATTAGAAGGCGTCTCGGCCATTGCCATGGTGATTGCTGGGACGCAGCTAGTGGAAGCGAGCCGTGGATCGCAGCGGCCCTTTGCACTATTTCAGCCATATGAAGGAGAAAAATAACATCTTTTACTGCCTGTTTGTGTTCTATGAGAGCTTTTTCAAAGAACATAAGTTCCTTCAGATCTTCAATCAAGTGGTCTCTTGCGACCATGTCTAAGGCGGGTGGCTACTGAGCCATGGGACTTAAACTTCCACATAACATTACATACGGGGAGAAAGGAAACATCAAGGTTTCTGCATGTTGATTTGTAGCCTTGATATTGTCAATGCTTGGCTACAATTTTCTATATGACCTTCCTTCTTTTCTTCATGCTTATTGCAGAAGACACAGCGACATAAAACAGTAGAATGAGTCCTTTTTTCTCAAACTAATTTAATGAGTGCTTTTTATTGCAGGCACCTCACAAGTGAGTTCAGTTCCAAGTCTAAGGAAAACTAATTTTTTCTAACTACTTCTAAAAGGTACCAATAATTTTGCATGGGTCATATAAGGATGTCTGCGTGGGATAAGCTAAGACTTAGTAAAATGTTCTGCTTTATGAATTTATAAGAACACATCTCTATGTGCATACCAAAATATTTTTACATTTCAACAATTTTCGGGAAGGAATTGTACTTTATTTGAAAGAACTAAAAGGGCGTCAATATATTTGGCCACAACTGTACATTTTATGTACTAAGCTTATTTAAATTCTGTAAAGGAATCTAAATTAACCCTTTGTCAATGCTGGTATCCTCAGTGCTTGGAATATTTCTACTAGAAAGAGCATTATGCTTATACCATTAACAAGAAAGTGGGCGCACTGAAGTAGGACCACTGTGCTAAGGAGTTTTGAAACCTATTCATTAATATCCATCTATGAAACATTACAATTTTCTACATTTGAATGTATAAATGGAATTTTTGGTGTTTATAGTTTCCAGTTGTTATCACTAGAGGGCAACAGATGCACATGAGGGAATGTGCAGTATGTCTGGAAAAAAACACTTTTTTTTAGGCCAATATTACAAATGTTACATCTATTACACAACCTATGCATTTTCTAATAAAATATTATAGTAATTTAAATGTATATTATGTCTAATAATAATCTGCATGTAATGTATTACTAAATGTTAGAAGATATTATTAAATGTATTAGCATAAAGTTATTCAAATTCAGTAAATGATTATGTGAAATTGTATTATCAGGCCAAAGTTAAGTAAATAGGAGGGAGACAACAATTTGAAGTTTCCCTCTCGCCCCCCCCCCCCCCAAATTAAATTATTTAATGGTTCTAAATAGCAACATACTATACTGTCTGTCTGTCTGTCTGTCTGTCTATCAAACGTTTATCTATCTATCTATGTATCTATCTATCTATCTCACAGTTGCCAACTCTCCCAGAAAGTCCGGGAGACTCCCGAAATTCGGGTCAGTCTCCCGGGCTCCCGCTAGAGCTGGCATTTCTCCCGCATCCGTGAATTCCCTGGTTAAAATGACGCGAATCGCATCATTTTGGCCCCGCCCCCGCGGCAAAACGTCATTTTGTTTGTGGGGGCGGGGCCAAAATAACGCGATTCGACGCGGCCCGCCCCTCCCTCCAATTAGTCACGCCCCTCTCCCGTACGTCGCCTTCTTAAAGTAGGCAAGTATGATCTATCTATTTATCTATCTATCTATCTATCTATCTATCTATCTATCTCCACTTTATCTATGTATCTATCGCATGCCTATCTATCTATCTATCTATCTATCTATCTATCTATCTATCTATCTATCGCCACTATCTATGTATCTATCTATCTACCTCCCACACTAGGAAGTCGGCAGGCTGTGAGCCTCTATGAAAAGCCTAATTTTGCGTGACACACAGGAGAAGAGACGCTGCCGGCTGGAGGGTGTGGAAGACCCAAAGACACTGGGCACAAGTTGAGCATCCTGCGTGGAGCAGGTAAGTATAATTGCTCCTTGTCAAGTTGGGCACAAGGCCCGTGGGCACTTAGTGGACACAAGGCCCTGGTCAGTTAGGAGTAGGTAGAGTTCTTGGGCACTAGGCCCATTGTGTTGGGCCTAAAGCCCCTTTGTAGTATATGGGGCATCAGGCCCCTTGTAGTTTAGGTGGGCACAAGATCCATAGATTAGGTGGGCATCAAGCCCATTAAGTTAGGTGGGCGTTATGCCCTTAAGTTCAGTAGGGCCCCAAGCCCTGGAGTTGTTGGGTGCAAGGCCCATAAAGTTAGACTGGGCGCAAGGCCCAATAGATAGTAAAAGGGCACCAGGCCCTCGAGTTTAGGCAGGGCACAAGGCCCTCAGTTTTAGCATGGTGCAAGGCCCTTAGGTTCTAGGTGGGCGCAAGGCCCTGATAGGTTAGAAGGGTGTTAGGCCCTTGTCATTAGGAGGGTAGTAGGCCCTGCATAGTTAGAAGGGTGTTAGGTCCTTGACAGGTGTTTAGTGGGCACTAGTCTCTATGCAGTGAAGAGAACACTCGGTCCTGATAGTTTAGGAAGGGACTCGGCCCTTTAGGTAGTGGGACATTGGGCCCCTTTTGAGTAATGTAGAGGAAGGCTGTGCGTGGCATATGAGGCCCCTCTGCGGTCCGGACGGGCACCCAAAGCCCTGATCCCCAAGAGAGGTGGGCTTAAAAGCTGGGCTTCAGGTGACAGGCAAAGTCCTGCAGAGCGACATAGTACCGGCGGACACGGGTGGCCCAGGACAGGTGAGCAGAAGCGGTCAGTTTCCAGGTTAGTAAAGGTAGGCCTTTGACCATTGGTGAAGTGGTTGCTGGCCCGTAATGTACTGTATGTTGTTTTCTATGCCACCTGTCTGTTTCATTTTGTGTACTTCCCTGTAGGATCCAGGAGTCAGACCCTTACTGAAGACAGTGCTGAGACGGAGAGAGGCTGGAGTGGATCTGAAGCGGACAATGGTAGATGGTCCATCGTGAACAAGGTAAGACATCTGTGTATGTCTCGTCTGTTTCCCCACAGGCGTTACATGTATATTTATCGCATGTCTATCTATCTATCTAATGACAGTGGTCATTTTCAAACGCATTTACCACCAAGCCTGATGATCCAATCAATTTCTTTCATATTTTTATGAGACAACACAAATTTTTCCGAATCCTTAAGGGATAGATTTAGAAAAGTATTGAAAAGGGAGAAATGGAGGTGTTGCCTATATCAGCCAATCAGATTCTACCTATCATTATCTAGTACATTCTATACAAAGAAAGCAAAACATCTGATTGGTTGCTATGGGCAACACCTCCATTTCTCCCTTTTCACTACTTTTGATAACGCTAGCCCTAAATCCTTAGTGTTGGCTGTGAAATTGCCATGTGTATTGGCTGCATAACTCCAGCCCCACTCCCCTGAGACAAGACCCACTCCCCTGAGACAAGACCCCCACCCTTCTTAGATTCTGTAAGATATGTTTTTAAAGTTTAATAATATGGAAGATGATATTATTTATTAAAATGTAATAGTCCCTTACATTGGTGGACGCAATAGTATCATGAGCCAGTATCCATGACATTAAAGCCAATTTACTACACAATAAAATTGGGCTTATGTTCTTGTCTTCAGGGCTCTTATCATGCTTCATTTCTATTATATTCAGTCGTATTACGTATTCAAAACCAATGGTACTTGCAGTTTAGAAAGTTCCCTCGTGTCTTCTGAGATTCATACTGTACAAAGTATTCAAAATATCATTGGCCATAACCCAAAATGTATAACAGTGACAGCTGCTTATGAATATGCCAGGGATAAAAATAATATAACATTATTGCATATGTAACTATACTAAGGCAATTCAAGTAAACGCTTGTTTAATATAATAGGGAAATAATCAGCAAGTGTTATAAACTCTCATTCAGTTATTGCACTTCAGCAAGGTCATATAAGGTCAATTCTCAAAAAGACAAACTTTAGCGATGGGAGTTCCAAAAATAATATCTGGAAGCGTTCCACATGAACAGACCTATTTGCATATCAGTTTTGTGTCTCGGTTGGTTTCAAAGATTTTCACCAGAAAGTCTTCACAAGCTCAGTGGGATGTACAGCAGCTGTGAGCGGTTGCTCATTTTTATTAAAGATTAATGCAATAATATAAAATAGTAAACATATATCCACTGTTTGACATTAATATATATCAAAGACGGTGTGTAAGTTAGCTGGGTAAGACAACTGAAATGACTGAATTGTTTATACCTAACTTAATATATTCATCAAGCCCTTTCTCATTCTTTTACAGAAGGTTTCAATATTAGGAGAGAGGTGCTTCTCTTACTGAGCCAGCAGCGTGTGAGTGACAAGCTTGCCCACTTACTCTGCAGAAAAGCACTGTGGGGGTTAAGGAGTTTATTTATCAATAGGTGAAAAGTCGGGAGTCTCTTATTAAAAGATGGGAGTTTTTACTGGATATAGGGATTTTTCACATTTATCAAAGTGCCCTGGTCGATGAACACTATCCAGCTAAGCTTCCCCATGCAAAGCATGCGGATGTGTATTTAACATGGATAGTGGCAGTACTGTCTTCCTTTTACTATTGCTATCTCCGGATTGCAATAACAGAGTAAAAGATGCTTTATTAGCAAATACAAACCATTTTTTTGTTAGTTTTAATAATGTTAATTTTTTAAATCTATATCATACATGCCAACTCTCCCGGAATGTCCGGGAGACTCACGAATTCCGGGTAGGTCTCCCGGAATCCCGGGAGAGCTGGAGATTCTCCCGCATCTGCCCACTTCACTAAATTAGAGCCGACATGTGCGGGCTGAGGGGGCGGGGCTTCGCGAATCGTGTCATTTTGGCCCCGTCCTCAGTAATGTAATGCTTGGTTGGGGTCTCTTTACCACTGTAAAAAGACCCCAAACAAGCATTACGTCACTGGAGGCAGAGTCAAAATGACACAATTCACGAAGTCCCGCCCCCTTCGCCCTCGTGCCCTCCAGAAACTCCCGGATCCGGCCAACACAAGGTTGGCAAGTATGATCTATATTTTTATTAAACTTTATTATTTTTACTTTTTTATCTGAATTTCTGAAAATAGCAGCAAAAGAAAATCTAGGGAACACCCTGTCATCATAAAGAAGGCCCTCAGACTGGTGGATTCATGTACAGTGATGTCACAGCAGCTTAATTGCCTATATATTTTTTCTTCACTTGTTGCCAATCTGATTATACACCATTCTAAAGGGAGGGACAACACCTGAGTAAGGAGGTAATACTTTATAGTTTAACAGAGCAGTCAAGGTAACATTGAACTATGTATACATACCTCAGAACTGTCAGTCACAATTTTCAAAAGGAGGTGGAGCCTGTAAAATGGGCGTGCCTTTGTGGAACTGGGCGTGGGACATATATATAGAACATGCGACTGGTGCCAGATGGTCAGCATTTCATCTATGATAAGGTAAGTGGGATAATATAAAATGAAAGCAGAAACTTTCTCTATAGTATAATTTTGTTTTAGCAGGGCGAAGTGCCTGTTTGTATTATTAAATAACATAAGTATCCTAATACTAAATATTGCATAATAAATATTGTAGTTAGGGAACAAAGAATAATTCAACCTGAAATATGGTTTATTTTAAGATTTTACATAAGTACAAGTTATTCTAACATTTTACATTTATAATATTATCCCACTGGGGTATTTAACTTTGATTGTACCCATGCTGTGTTACTTCATTCAAACTTTGCTTCTCCTTTTAGACTGTAAGGGGGATTTACGATACTAAAAAATACAGTAAAACAGCGATTGTTTTATTTATAAGAGCCAGTATTTTATAAAACTGTACTTTCCCATGATACACCTGAGCAGTCACTTTGTACAATATTAAGCAGAATTCATACTCTGATAAAAATACACGTCAGCGAATGTAACAAGTTGGTATCATATAGTTCAATCTTCCCACCCCAGCAGCCCTGTATTACTTCAGTGCTAATGGGGGACCCTGCTACTTCCACTCTCTAACTCTCAGTCTGTGGCTTCCTGCTGCCTCCATTCCCCTCCTCACACCATGTAACTGCCCCTGTCACATGCAGCCCTGTCCTCACTAACACATCACTCATCTCCTGATATACTCTGTGCTGCTGGGGGACCCTGCTCCTCCCACTATATAACTCTCAGTCTGTGGCTTCCTGCTGCCTCCATTCCCCTCCTCACAACATGTCACTGCCCCTGTCACATGCAGCCCTGTCCTCACTAACACATCACTCATCTCCTCATATACTCTGTGCTGCTGGAGGACCCTGCTACTTCTACTATATAGCTCTCAGTCTGTGGTCTCCTACTTATCTCCATTACCTTCCTAACTTCATGACACTGCCCCTGTCACATGCTGCTCTCTCCTCACTAAGGCTAAGTACACACTACAGTGTTTCCAGGATTGGAACGTCATCGTTCCATTGCTGAACGAGATTTTTAGTCCAGTTTAAAAATCAAACGAAACGATACGATGAGCTTTGAAACGATAGTCACTCAATTGTTCCCAGGTACACACTACTGTGATATCGGGCCTATCAGTTGCTCAACAATGTCAAGCATCTCTACTATTGAGTCACAAATGTAAGGGGAGATTAATTTAACAGGAGTACTTACAAAGACCAGGAAGTGGTTATGTGTTAGAGAAAGCGTTTTTGTGCAAATAAAGAAGCAGTGCAGGCCCGCACAAATTTTTGCAGTTAGTAAATGAGCGTTAAAGGATCACTAAGCCGAAATATGTAAATTTTCAGGTATGAGCCATGTAGATAAAATACATTGTTCAGTATTATCCTGACATCTCAACTTTAGGTCAGTGTAATGATGGTCAGGGCCTAATTAAGGTTCAAACCACCCTAGGCTAATACACTCATAGCATCGCTTCACCTTCCATGCCAGGCCAAAAATGCGGTAGTTAAACATACATTCGTCCTTAATTTAAAATCCAGCTTCCTCTATCCTCCCCAGTATTGTTTAAATTTGCGTCTTTTTTAAAATTCAACTCCACTTGAGTTTTTAAAAGTGTTGTGGCAATCTTTGTCTCTCATTCCGCTTCCATTTCAAGTGCTTACCAAGGATGACTCATTGTCTTCAGTCTTTATCACAGGGATACGTCAAGATTTAGACCTTAATCTAAAACTTCATTTAACTTTCATGTTTTCTTTTTACTTTGGAGAACAACTATTCTCTTATATTTTACAATTAATTTCAGTTTATATCGCTCCATGTAACAATTGTGCACCCCCTTTAAAACCTTGCTCCCTAAGCTGCAGCCTAATCAGCCTATTGGATAATCAGGTCCTGCTGATGGGCTTTCATACAGATCAAAAAGCTGAGAATGAGTTTATGTGAAATAACTTGGTCCGTTCCTGTGTATGGATCAACCAATCCACACTGTGCATTTCCACAAAGCTGCTCTGATTGGCTGTCAGTCACTGTGTGCTTGTTCATTTAGTGAAGCACTTCCGTTTTTAACTTATATATATTATTCACCTCCGTAGTACACACACATAATCCTTGGGTCCTGGCATTCAAGTGTGAATGTTACTTTGATATGTATCACCTATCTAATCATTGTAGCAGTCCAAATACACCTCTTCATGCTAACGGTATTCCCTGATGGCAGTGGCCTCTTCCAGCAGGAAAATGCGCACTGCCCCACTGCAAAAATTGTTCAGGGATGGTTTGAGGAAAGTTGACCACCAAATTCCCCAGATCTCAATCTGATCTAGCATCTGTGGGATGTGCTGGAAAAACAAGCCCGAGCCATGGAGGCCCCAACTCGCATCTTACAGGACTTAAAGGGTCTGCTGCTAATGTCTCTGTGCCACATACCACCTTCAGAGGTCTTGTAGAGTCCATGCCTCGACGGGTCAGGGCAGTTTTGGTGGTATGAGGAGTACCTAAACAATATTAGGCAGGTCATTTTAATGTTGTGGCTGATCGGCCTATATATCATCTACATCACCATTTATTTATATAGCGACACTAATTCCGCAGCGCTGTACAGAGAACTCAATCACATCAGTCCCTGCCCCATTGGGGCTTACAGTCTAAATTCCCTAATACACACACACAGACAGACTAGGGTCAATTTTGTTAGCAGTCAATTAACCTACCAGTATGTTTTTGGAGTATTATATATCTATCGATAGATAGATAGATAGATAGATAGATAGATAGATAGATAGATAGATAGATAGATAGATAGATAGACAGACAGACAGACAGACAGACAGACAGATAGATAGACAGACAGACAGACAGACAGACAGACAGACAGACAGACAGACAGACAGATAGATAGATAGATAGATAGATAGATAGACAGACAGATAGATTGTCAAATAGTAACTTTAAATCCTCTTAACGTGTATCCTACTTCTGGTGGGTTATTGGACTTTAACAGTATTCTTATGGCTATGGTGTAAGGTGCTTCCTGTACCAGCGATGTTACTGAAACCAATGTTAAACATGTTACAATTTTCAATTCACAAAGGCTTCAATTTTTTGTCTTTGCTGTCCATTCTTACTTATAAATAACATCAATCTAAAGGTCGATATATACAAGCTCATCTTCCCTCCTCCCAGTGTTACTACCCCCTCTAAAACCTCAATCTAAGTCTGTGAAGCTGGTGATAACATATCACGATCCAATCACACAAACTGATAAAGGACATTCAACCAAAACTACAACATCAAAAAGCATATTTGAAAAAGAAAGTAGACAGAACTGTCAATAACTACCAATCTCAAGTACAGCAATAAACATTTACCTTCTCCAACATTGATTTGCTTTAAAAAATTGGTCTTCATCTCTGGATTGTATTATTTGTTACTATTGTTTTTTTTTTAGGAAGCTCAAGTGAACTTTATAATATTTTGACATCATAAAGCTTCTTTTGGTAACGTTTTGGAATACGTGAAAAAATATTATCTGTGTTATGTAGGTTCAATTAGACAAAATAGTGGTACAATATATTTTCTATGAGTCACAAATATATTATGTTATTATTTTCTCTAAATAATATATTACAAAATCTGCATGTTGTTGATACATTTTTAAAGCTTCATTTTAAAATAAAGACTTCACATAGTAGTGTAACTCTGGTTATATTCTAAAAGTAACTTTATTTGTTTATTTATTTCTGGCAGGTGTGTGTATAGATATATATGTTTATAGATATATATATATATGTTTATATACATATATATATATATATATATATATATATATATATATATATATACTAGTTAACCTGTGCATGATACTCATGCATTCTAGTCAAATCAAGCTACTTAAGGTGTTAAAAAGGTTCTTGTCATGCATTTGGGCCATAGCCCAGGCCTCAACCACCAACCCATCCCCACTATCACCCCCGGCAACCACCAACCACTCCCAACTGTCACTTCTCCTTCAAGAAATATATATATATATATATTTTAAATCTTTATAAACACTTTTAACAATTAACAAATTAAATTAACAAATTAAAAACACCTTATTATACCAAATTTTAGCCCTTTCTGAATTTTTTTTTCCACACACACTAAGAATTTAGTAGGTCAGTGTATAACTCCGCCCAGCAGGTGGCGCTGCAGCTTGGTTTTATTTATTCCACACACACACAGACAGACTAACACACGCCACTAGACATTTATATTATAGATATATATTTATTTATTTATATATTACAAAAAGGTTTTCTCCTTTCAGCCAAATGCATTTACTGGGTTCCGAGTTCCCTTTCCGAGACTTTTATTAATTTCTTTGACAGTCTTTCCTTCTTCAGTGTTTTACACCCCAAAATCTGTGTCTCATTTAGGCATCATCTCAGAGTTATTTTAATGAAACGATTACAACATCGGTGTACTAACAATGATATGCGATATACAAGGCTGAACCCTGTCAATTGCTATATAAATACACAGCTTTCCCTAGTAAATATGAAAAAGAAATGAGGCCAGAAAATATAGGGCAAAGTATTCAGTAAAAGTTACAGAAAACTACATATACACCAATTATGTTATATTGACCGAAGTCGGTAACCCTGTTACAAGATTAATTTGAAGGCTCGTTTAAAATTGCTGCATTTTGTGCCTCAGTGATGTGACTGGTCTCTATTTGACTGGCTTAATTCTCATGAATATTGTTCCAGCTCACAAAATGGCCACCTATAATGTGCTCCTCTCTCCTGTTACCGCTCGGCCTGACTCACCTTGCTCCCTAAACCTATGCGTCTTGGCGGAAAACTAGGGAAATTGCCGAGCGGCCTATTCAGGCTTCGTTAATAACCACTAGTGAAGCCATTTTTTCAGCAGATGGAAGCCTATCAATTTAAGAGGGCTCAGTGACATCACAGAGGCAAAAAAGTATAAAAGCTAAGAACGTGCCCATCATCATCATCACCACTCTTTATTTATATAGCGCCACTAATTCCGTAGCGCTGTACAGAGAACTCAGTCACATCAGTCCCTGCCCCATTGGATCTTACAGTCTAAATTCCCTAACACAAACACACGCAGACAGACACTCAGACTAGGGTCAATTTATTAGCAGACGAGTAACCTGCCAGTATGTTTTTGGAGTGTGGGAGGAAACCGGAGCACCTGGAGGAAACCCCCGCAAACATAGGGAGAACATACAAACCCCTCACAGATAAGGCCATGGTCAGGAATTGAACTCATGACCCCGTGCTGTAAGGCAGAAGTGCTAACCACTTAGCCGTGCTGCCCATCATAGTCTTATAAACAAAAATATAATGAAAAAACATTGTTTTTTGTTACAGGATTCAGACAGTTCACAATGTATAGTGCACTCATCATAATAGTGTTACTTGTCAACATTTTTCTTGTACAATTTCCAGCCACGATTAGGCATTCAATTAAGTGGATAAGTAAAAGAGCTGATTGTGGAACATGCAGATTTAGTCAGCTTGGATTACAAATGTAAGAAAATGATGAAATTGGTTCCCAAACTCTAGGTCAATTAGCAAGTGAAATTAAAGATAGATTCCAGGCATTGATTTTTTTTATATTAAATTTGTTTTCTTCCTTTGACTGTTCAGCTTCCAAATTCTATGTTCTTTATAAAGAATTTGGATTTTCTTTGCAGCCAAGTTCATTTCCTTTTCAGCTAAGCTATGTTTGTCTATTCAATATGGAGAATATAATATCAAAGTAAGCTACCAAGATCAAAGGAAAGTGAATTTATGTCAAGAAGTAATGAAAGAAAACTGAATAGTCTGTGAACTCGTCATCATTAGTCAATACCAAGTCTTCAGAAAAGCAATAAATATGATAAAAAGATGCAAATATAAAAAATAAATAAAAAAAATACCTGTACAATATACAGGTTTTTTATCTAAACTCATTCTAAATAAATTATGCTTTTGCTGGTTGTTTTAAGGAACGGTAATGGGCACCTATATCGCTGTTGCACCATGTAATCTATGTTATGTAATTTCATGAATGTGATTAGGAAATGTTTAAAGGCTAATTCTGCCTGAGATTAAAAATGTAGTTTTGAGTAGATTTAGGTGACCGGAAATAAAGTATAGTTTTACTTACTAGTACTCATTGGATTCTGCACTTTGTTGGGTCCCCTGATGCGTCTAGTTATCCGGGGTAAAGATCATCCATGTTGCTCATGTGTCTAAAATTCTGAAACACAAGGCCCGTCTTAGCAGGACGGTCTTCTGTTCTGACTGTTCGACTTATCGGTGGAACCGCTGAATCAGCAGACCGACCAAGTGCTGGTAAACAAAACTTTCTACTTTAAGTCACTAATTGCAGCCAAAAGATACTTTTTAGTTTTGGGTAGTGTTAGATTTTAACAGCTTATATATTACAGTGAAAACACAATAAAGTGATTCAATATTTATAATTATTCCTTAATTGAAATATGCTCATAGTTGTCACCAAGAACTGAAATATATTAGTAGATAATGGGGCATATTCAATTGTTAGCGTTACTAGCAAAAGTAACGTGGCGCGCGCACTATTACCATCATTGCGGTAATAGTGCGTGTAAATACCGTTATGACGGTACCTTTCACGCTGGATTTCAGCTCGCGGCTCAGGGAGCTGCGAGCTGAAATCCGGCTTAGTATTACCGTAATAACGGTAATACTTTTAACACTGCGGGAAATTCGAACAATTGAATATGCCCCCAATGTGTACCCCGCACATAGTGCTGGGGGAATTAATGCTCTAAGAGAATGCTTAATATTTTACAATGTGGTGTTGTACCTTCGTTGTTGGTGAAAGTAGGTATGTCCACTTCATGTTGATATTGAAAATCTGCCCTACACATGTCAGTGGCTGGGTTTAATTCATACTTACCAACTTTCTTAAGTTGGTGTCCGGGAGACTCTCTGTAGCAGGTGGGCGTGCGGGGGGCGGGGCGCCGGAATCGCGTCATTTTGGCCCCGCCCCTGCGACGTAATGACGTAAATCACGGGGGGCGGGGCTAAACACTGCGATTCGCCAGGAATCGCGGCGTTTGGGATCTAATTCTGCCCACTTCACTAGGAAGTGGGGCACTTCCTAGTGAAGTGGGCAGAATTCGGGAGATTGCCACACTCGCCTGGGAGTCCAGGAGACTCTCGCAAAATGCGGGAGTCTCCCGGACATTCCGGGAGAGTTGGCAAGTATGGTTTAATTCAGTGTATGGAACAGTTAGCTCTTTTAACATTTCATTTTTCTTAGTTTTCTATCTTTTCTTTGTAAATAAGCAAACAGAGAATGACATTGCTATCAGATACTGCAAAGCAAGCACAGAGAATGGTGTTGTGCATTTTAAAACAATATAATTACCCCATAAGAAACCAAATATTTCAGCAGATATATGTGTTCACTTGAGCAGAAGAAGCCATGTAGTGTGCAAAGCTTGGACATAATAATGAACCTTCCATAGGTGTCCAAATTATGCCGAAAAGTGTTCCCAGCTCAACAGCTAGTTGCAAGTGTATTATGCAGTTTTCTACACCCGGGGTAGTGGCCCCTGTTGCTTGAAGTAATCAAAGGCAGTTAAGCTGTTAGAAATAGGAACTAAAAAGGCATCCGACATATATGTTCAACATCTATTTGTAGAATAAATGTCAGTAAAAACAATGTTGATATTCATTCATAATTACTGCTAAGTACTACTTGGTTACAATGTACGAGTTGGTTTAAACAAAGTGTCTTGATCATTACCACCCGCAAGACCTGCTGGAATAAATTCACAGTGTAGAATACAGGCAATTATTTCTTTAGCAAACTGTTACCTTTATTGTAAGGATTATTCTTGATGCATTTTAGAAACACAGTACACATATTTATATATTATACATAGAGAGAGATTTCACTGGTAGTTTGCATCTCAGGACGTCAGGGAAAGATGCAACAGTGCGTGAGGTGTTCATATGCTGCTCTGGCAGAATGATCAAATACGCTTCTGACAACATATTTCATAATAGTTAAACTTATTAAACAAAGTCAGATGTGTTTCTATAAAGGGAATTTTGGAAGTATGTCTTAATAGGCAATTAAAGAGGTTTAAGCACAGAGGCATAAACCAGTTGCAGATAATGCAAAAGAATTCATGTCATTTTATAACACAAGATTCACAGCTTTTGCCCTGAATTGCTTTAGTAATGACCCACTGTGTCTTAAGTCATCACATCTAGGGTTTCCTAAATGTTACTACAACCAAATTCCAGTAGTTCTAAACCATACTTTTGTGTTGGCCCCACCTATAGTTGTTTTGGTCCCGCCCACATGAGACCACTTCAATAATTTTTTCAAGGGCCACTTTAAGTTCCCAATCTGCCCCTGCTGGCCTCCTATGTTCTCAGAGTACACGTTATCTATCAATTTAACACAGTAATTATAAAAAATAAACTTTATTTACCAGACATTTACAACACTAATATGAATGAATATATATATATATATATATATATATATATATATATATATATATATACACACAAATATATTAGGGTTCGTTCTGTCAGAAGTCCATTGCTCCAGCAGTATGCTTTTGGAGTATGGGAGGAAACCGGAGCACCAAGAGGAAACCCACACAAACATAGGGAGAAGCCATAAATCTGGCTAAAATTCCAGTTTTTCCCAAATTTAGTGTTTTTCCTGTTTGATAAATAGAGCACAAAGTCTTATTTATTGATTTTCTATCAGTACTTTTTTAGTAATATATGTTCCCTCTCTCTGTCTCTCTGTAGCTTGAGATTGAACACAAAACTGAAACATGATGAGGCCAAGACAGTGAGAATTTGAGACAAAGAAAAGAAATAGGGAGGTTTTTTTTGGGGTGGGGGGGGGGGGGGGGTGGGGCATGGTTTGTCCATGTGCAGTGAAGTTGGTTTGTACAACAGGATGCCAAGAATTTCCTATGATTGTTCAAATATTTAGCCCAGGGCTTTTAAACTAGTTTATACTCTAGATCAGGGTTGTCCAACCGCGGCCCGCGGACCGCATGCGGCACAGCACGCCTGTAAATGTGGCCCAGAAGGAGTTTTGGTTGTGGCAAGGGGGCAGCGCTGTTAATGGAAAAAAAAAATCCTGCAAAAAAAAAAAGAAAAGAAAATACTTACCTTGCGGTCACGCGGACACGTCAGCTGGTACTCCGGCTCCCTCCCTTGTCTCCTCCTCCGTGCGGTGCTCGCAGTGAATGTTGGGCGTGATGTCATCACGCCCAACATCCATTGCGGAGCGCAGCACAGAGGAGACACCCGCGCGAGAAGAACAATCAGCAGCACAGAATTGGAGAAAAGAAGAGAAGAGGACAGGAGAACAAGCCGATTAAAAGGTAAGTTAAGGGGGATTTTTTTTATTATTTCAAGGGACGCTGACAAGTGAATAAAAGTCACCTGGTCCTGGAGCATCATGGACCTTATCTCCCTGCTACATACTTCTACTTGTATGAATAATGGGGCATTATATATTATTCTCTTTGGCCCATTATAAGTTGTTTGCCCTTAACTAACATAGTGGTGTAATTATCAAAACAGGTGACAATTTGGGGTCACAGTGGTGTATATGTCAGGTACCGCAGGCCTGGTCAGGGCACCCTGATATACAATGCCTGGCTTAAATGGACTGTATTGATATTGCATCGAAACAATACAAAAAGTGATTATAGTATAATAACTAGAGAGGATTTTTTGAACAGGGCAATTGAAAGGTAAGTATAGGGGGATTCGAAAAAAAGTGATATATATATATATATATATATATATATATATATATATATATATATATATATACACAAGTTAACCCGTGCATGATACTCATGCATTCTAGTCAAATCAAGCTATTTAAGGTGTTAAAAAGGTTCTTGTCATGCATTTGGGGCTAGGCCAGGCCTCCTCAGCGGAAGAGCGTTACATCCCGACGTAAGCGCCCTTTTTTTAACGTGGTTTTGTCCACATGTCACCACCTCATCATTTTTCTCCATCACCTCATCCTTCATCTTCATCGCCACATCCTTCATCAAGCTACTTAAGGTGCTGGGCGGAGTTATACACTGACCTACTAAATTCTTAGTGCGTCATTTTGCAAAGCAAGTTGCCGTTTGCGGGTTACTTGCCTGCTCTCCTGGGAGTCCAGGAGACCTACCCGAATTTCGGGAGCCTCCCGGACATTTCGGGAGAGTTGGCAAGTATCACAATAAACATTTCTTCCACATACTAGCTGGTACATTTTACATGTTGATGTCCCTGCATCAGAGGTGTAGGCCCCAAACAGAACCTTTATTCTGGATATTGCAATAATTTGAGAACTAGTCTACTTGGCTGAGCACTTTCCAAACTAGGGGGTTCTATTTAACAAGAGCCAAAATGCCTGCGTAAATGCCGGCAAATGGCTCTTTCAGCGCTTTTCCTTATTTAACAAAGGGTTAATGCTGGAGAAATCAGAGATTTTTCTAGCATTAAACTAATCACAGACACTTATCGCTGTCCCTATAGACCTCTATGGGGCCAGCAGCCTTAGTCAATTTATTAGGCTACAAAAAGACAAATTTTTCACAGCAAAGTAACACCACCTGAGAATGGCATTAGCTGTATTTTTCATTGCGGCTTCGCTGGATCACTCACTGGAGAAAGCGCTATACAAATAGCAATTTCTCCATTTGCATTGGCTGCCGGTGAAATTAAATACTGCTGCATTGGGAAGGGGTTCCTAGTTGCATCTCTGAGAGCAGCCCTGGCATGGTAACTTGCAGTGGTTATTCATGATGTATTTTTGCGTTTTACAGCGATATATATTGATAGTCACCACGCTGTGGTCATAAATAGACTCCTAGATCAGAAAGAGGTTGTGATTCCAACATTGCATGCAAAGTCCCAGCACAATACATACTCGTACAATAAAACAGCCGCTGCTGGATTTGAAGATACTTTGCAATGAGTCAGGAGGAATGTATGTAAGTCACTGGAAAATCATTTCTAGAATGGCGGAGATTCATTTGCCTTTATCAAGCTTAATATGATTTTTTTTTTTTATGCATTAAAGTACCTTTAAAGATTTTTAGTTACTTTAATGTGACAGACAACAATAATTCACTAGTTGTTTTTGATTCATACTTCTTATCTCCAGAGACTCCAGGCGCCTGTGACTGTCACAGACATTCTTTCAGTGAATTATATATTCACATTATATATTCTTACAGTGACTTCACTGCAGATCATCGTCAGCTAGGGGCCACTCACTCTGCTAAATAGAGGTAATAGGTGTGCAGACTGCAGGAAATATGAGATAATATTATAATGATAGAATGACTCACAGAGGCATTCCAATAAAAATGCACATAAGTTATTTTGCATAGACATACACAGTATGTAGGCACAAACAGTTAGGATCTCTCTATAAAGGTAAGGTTGGCTTTACTCATTATTAATTATTATTATTATTATTATTATTATTATTATTATTAATAATAATAATCTTTATTTATAGGGCACCACAAGAGATCTGCAACGATCTACAGGGGACAAACAACAAGACAGTACATGGTATAACAGTACAATACAGTCAATAAATAACACTACAACTCTCAACACAGTTACTGGGGTGCAGGGTAATACCTGTGCCCATTAGCGTGGGTGCAACTAACAGGTTTAGACCCACCAAAAGAGGTGCAGAGACAATGGAGGAGTGGAGACAATGGGCAGAGAGCCCGAGGAGGAGGTGCGCAGTGTAGGGGTGAGCAAAAGTTATAGGTGATGAGAACAGGAGGGAAGAGGGCCCTGCTCACAAGAGCTTACAATCTAAAGGGAAAGGGGCAGACAAATGGTTGACACATTGGGGTGAGCCAGTGTTAGGGGAATCTAGGGCAAGAAGACTGGTAGAGATGGAGGATGAAACAGAGTGAGGTATACTACATGGTGCGGGCAGCACAGTGGCTCAGTGGTTAGCACTTCTGCCTCACAGCGCTGGGGTCATGAGTTCAATTCCCTTTCATGGCCTTATCTGTGTGGAGTTTGTATGTTGTCCCTGGGTTTCCTCCGGGTGCTCCAGTTTCCTTCCACACTCCAAAAACATACTGGTAGGTTAATTGGCTGCTATCAAAATTGACCCTAGTCTCTCTCTGTCTGTCTGTCGGTGTGTGTGTGTGTTTGTTTGGGAATTTAGACTGTTAGCTCCAATTGGGCAGGGACTGATGTGAGTTAGTTCTCTGTACAGCGCTGCAGAATCAGTGGCGCTATATAAATAAATGGTGATGATGGTGAGATGGTAAATGGAGGACTGGAAGGATTTTATAAACAGATGGGTTTACAATGACCATGTGAAGCTATACAGACTAGGAGATAGTCTGGTGGAACGAGGGATGATCGTTCCAGTGGTGGGGGGCAGCACAGGAGAAATTTTGGATACAGGAGATCTGGTTACCAGAGGGACGGGGGAAGCGGCGGGAGACCGGAGAGAGCGGGAGGCAGTATGTACGGAGATGAGGTTGGAGGTATAGGAAGCACTGGAATTGGAGAGGGCCCTGTACTCATCAAAG
This sequence comes from Mixophyes fleayi, assembly GCF_038048845.1. Taxonomy (NCBI): domain Eukaryota; kingdom Metazoa; phylum Chordata; class Amphibia; order Anura; family Limnodynastidae; genus Mixophyes; species Mixophyes fleayi. The sequence continues at coordinate 13,146,581 of NC_134409.1, forward strand.
CAAACACCACTACAGTACTATTTTAAATGTAATACTGACAAATATGGTATGGACATTTTGACTTGTTGCAGCAAATGGTATCTGTTCTTCCTGCAGCGTGTCAGAACAGTTGGGTGGATTATTCAACAGATTTTGCCCCTGATGCAGGGACATCACAATGTAACATGTACCATCCAATATGTGGAAGAAATGTTTAATGCTGTATCAGCAGGGTGATCAGCTTGTGAGACATTAACACTGTTAGGAATTGCTAAAGCTTTGTTTAGTTTGAAACATTGTTTCCTTTTATGAGGTGTGCCATTGCTTCCTGTGCCAGTTGATCAGGTGCACCACAGTGAAAGCTATGTGAAACTTATAAGGTTAGATAGAGATCTATGTGGTTATATTATTTTTATACTGATGAATTAGATCTTGGCAGTTTATATTGTCTTTATATATAGCAGGCACACAGTTATATAATATATGTACTACTGCAAGCACGTATATATACACGTATGTATACATTCTTGTGATGATCGGGCTTGACATGCATTTTAGTAAGTGAGCCTCTTACTGAGGCCTATATCTGTGGGTGTGCTCTCAATAAAAGTATATTGGTATCATGTAGAAATGCTCTAGCATGCTAGTGTTTATGTACACACTTGTATGACATACTTGCCAACATTTCTTTTTCTAATTCCGGGAGATGCCGGCTGGGACGTGGGCGTGCAGGGGGCGGGGCGGCGAAATCACGTCATTTTGGCCCCGCCCCCGTGACGGAATGACGCAAATCGCGTCATTTTACAGCGGGGGCGGAGCTAAACGCCGCGATTCCGGGTGAATCGCGGCGTTTAAACTGAATTTTTCCCACGTCCTATCAGGGAGATTGCCACACTCGTCCGGGAGACTCTCGCAAAATGCGGGAGTCTCCCGGACAATCCGGGAGAGTTGGCAAGTATGTTGTATGATGATAGTGATTTATATTCATCACAGCAAACAAGTTTCTATTTGGATATTGATTTGAGATTGATTTGCGGATAATTGTTTTTTTTATTGTGCGTCATATAAGATTGCCTTCTGAATCTTAAATATATTGTTACTACATCCTTTTATAAGTATTAATGCCTTGTTTTGTTAATCTTATGGTAAAAAGTTATAATAACTAATGTAAAAGTTATAACTAAGGTCATAATTATTATAAAAAGTTATAATAACTAATGTAGAAACAAACAAGGTATGGACCTCCGCAAGCTGAATTTCATAGATCACGGTGGAAAAGGTTTAGAAATGCACCTTTAATATCTGATTTTATATTATGCGCACAGCTGTGGGGTAATTACAATTGGCTAGTGCTTGAAAAGACCCACTAGCGTGAAGGGAAATGATTGTTGAACCACTATCAGTAGGATAACATTTGCATTCCTCTAAAGACTTAACCTAACTGCAATGAAATGCGTTAGTAGGTATTGAATAAATACCTAACCAGGGATAAATGACACTCACGTGGAAAAACAAGATTTTATTTTCTAGGATGGGATTATTTAAATGAGCTGGCTGTGGTGGAAAATGCACATCTAGGAAAGTGTTCCCTGATTTACAGGTATACACACAGCTTCTTCCCACAAAAAGATTTGAGTCCTCCGTCCGGTCAGAAGTGCAGGGGACCCTAATATTTACCTGTGCTTATAATGAAATGCATTATGCACCAGTTGATTTTTTGCAAAAAAAAACCCGTACATTTGTAAGTGAACTTCTATCAATATAATGTACACTTTCACATATATAGTGAACACATAATAAAGACCCCAAGTTGCTTGACTCTCACGATTAATTTAAGACATAAAGTAGCAACATTTTAGGAGAACAGTGTAAAAGTAAAAAAATAAATAAAGGGGTTGTCTTAATATGACAGCAGGTTGTATTTTGATGATTTATTTTCACCATTACCAACATGTGCATTTCCTAAAGTAACTAGCCCACAAATGCAGGTACAGACTTATTTAACAGGAAAGTTTTCAAAGATTGTGATGTGTACACCTGGAAATTCACCATGAAGGTAAAACATATTGTTCGTTGTTAACCTGACATTCCAACTTTAGGACAGTGTGTGTGAATCAACTTGTCCACACTATGCATCTCTGCAAAGCAAGACTGGCTGACTGTCAGTCATTTTCTGCTTGTTCATTTGGAAAAGCAGCTTCCTCCTAATATGTAAATTATCAAGCTCAGCAATACGCAAATAAAAAAAATATTATATATATATATATATATATATATATATATATATACATATATATATATATATATATATATATATATATATATATATATGTATATATATATATATATATATATATATATATATATATATATATATAGTGTTTGAAGTAAGCCGGTATACAGTGGTATACTTCTCCTACTACCTTCATTGTAAAACTATCACATTACATTCACTTACATTTTTCACTTCTTGCCACTTCTAAGTTTTCAAATCCACTTCTGCTGGATTTTATCAGTATTCCTATGACAGTGGTGTATAGTGCTATTCGAATCAATGATGCTACTGAATGCAATGTTAATATATTACATTTTAATTATAAACCTGCAGTTCTTTCATCACTAAGAATTCAATATTCGTCTTTGCTGTCCCTCCTTATTTATAAACAACATGCAGGGGTTCTGAAGCTATATTTTAAGTTCCACAGTAAAGCAATTTACTTAATACCATTTAAAAGATCATGTAAATAAATATAGTGTGTATATAAATATGACAGAATATACAGAATAATCAAACGTCTGCAATGACAATAAATAAATCATATTTTGTATTAATTGTATTACATAGGTCCTGGGTTTACTATGATCTAAATGAATATCTCATAACTTTAATAATTGATGAAAAATAAATGGTTAATTTAGAATGACAAATAGGCATTTGTAAACAATGGATATTTTGATGCTAGAAAGTGCATTTTTGTAAAATTTGCAATTTGATATAGAGACTTTTTTTTTTACATCATCATACAAATATGATTATATATTAAGTATAACCCTGGATATAAAGTGCAAATGTGTTTATAAAAAGACTTTTAAAAAATACATTTTGCCCTTTGTACTTTTCATGTTAATCCTTATAATATTGACAAAAATATCTAAAAATAAATCTCCAAAAACTGTATTCTTCTGTTGTTATTTTTCTTCATCCAGATGTTTTGCTGATTAAACTGTAAATACAAAATAATCAAATTATTGGTCACATAAATATATTTTCTTCTAACTGTTTTTCCTTCAGTTTATACTACATGGAACTTTGAAAGGAACTGAAGATTGTGCTAACTATTTCAATTCTAAACTGTCATATATTTGACATTGAAAAATTCTTACTACTGTGCGCGTTTACAGGAGTCTGGCAATACATTTGTCACTTGTGTTAAATGCTTCATTTATGTTCAGCCATGGGATGTCAAAGCATTTCTTTCTTTTTTTTTTTAACTATTTTACTATTTTACTTTTTTAATCTCAACTGACTCCTCTTTGTAGATCATTGATTCTGTCCTACCTGTTATTTTTAAAGGGGTTCTCTTCTAATTTTTTGCTTGTCCTCCCCTTTCCAGAGTAAATGATTTTACTATAAGACAGTAATATCATACTTACATTAAAACTCTTGTCCAGTGCTGACAACCATCTCTTACCTATTGTGTATCTCCCTTGTATCAGCTGTATGACGTTATTCAAAATGAGGTGAAATTCCTTGGGTCTAACTTGACACTTCTAGAACATATTATATAATTTGTTATACTCTTTGTGGGGGACATGATATTTTTCAGGGGCTTAATCAGTAGTCCTCGATTCCACAAGGAATCGAGGACTACTGGTTAAGCCCCTTCACATCGATAAGTACTGGTTCGAGGACTACTGATTAAGCCCCTTCGTTCCTTTGTTTCCACAAAGGAACGATTCACACATTTCCTTTGTGGAAACCATAAGACCATATTATTTCATGTGTCCAACTGGCTCTCCGCTCTATACTTATTTGTCCTAATGCTATCATATACAAGCTCATCTTGCCTCCTCCCAATGTTACTACCCGCTCTAATTCCTCCCTCACCATTGACATCACGCTCTCCCCAGTGCCCCATGGCCGAAGTCTTGGTGTCATCCTTGATTCCACCTATACGCCAGTCGTTCACACTGTAATGTCACCTGTTCCTTCAAAATATCACCAGCATGCACCTCTTTCTCATTTTGGATGTTACCAAAACTTGTATCCAATCTCTGATTGTCGCCGGCCTGAACTAATGCAAACTCATCCTATTTTTCCTTCCCCTCAACCGTCTATCCGTACTCCAATCTTTCCTAAATACCATGGTGAGACTGATCTTTCTCTCTTGCTGCTTCACATCTCTGCACCATTCCGTCAGTTCCTGTAATGGCTCCCCATACCCTCCAGAAAGGAATACAAACCCTCACGAACACCTCCACTAATACATCTCTAACCTCATCACAAGATATTATTTCTCACATTCTCTAAGATCTGTCTCTGACCTGTGCCTCACCTCCTGATAACTACTTCTTACTCTCGCCTCAAAGACTTCTATCCACTTATGAAACTCCCTACCCCACTTCACCAGACTCTGTCCCAAACTTTAATCTTTCAAGTGCTTTCTAGAACTCACCTATTCACTAAAGCCTATATTACCTCCACCTCACAATAGTGAATCTAGCAATTTAATTTATTTTGGAGCTCAGGAATAAATATTATGTGTTAGAAGATAATTTTTAATATAGGGCCTTGATGCATGTCAACAGGTCCCACCTCCGCAGTATGCAGATTCGATTGGCATCATAGTGCTGTGGTAGGTGCAGCCTGATTGGAGAATTACCCTGCCCTCCACTGCACACTAACACAAACGTATCATCATGTCCCCTGTACTTGCCCCTAAGTATGGGATTCTGAGAGTCAGAGTAATATTTTTTTACCTTTCTATGTTTTCAAAATGCAGCCTTCAAAGTCAAGCTCTGTGTGCATTTATTGTGACATAGAACTAGAGGTACAATCATAAATTGCAATATGTCTCTCCTCTGGGATATAATCACCAAGTGGCCTGCAACATGTTTGGAGCAGCTAGTGTTTTAAATCTGCACTGCTTCTTAAACTAAAGATTACTGGTACCATGTTGTATAGACAATTATGTATATTGGCATTAAAGCTTTAGTAGAAACAGCATGTAACAAAGTATTTAAAAATGTAAAAATATTTGGGTACTCACATGGGCTTCTTTAACGAATTCTTATCCATCAATCTGCGCCTAGTCATTACTTATTTCAGTCACGGCAACAGGTATTTCGATGTCATGGACACTTGTTGTTTCCGCCAGCTCATTAAGATCAATGTCTCCTTCTTTGTTTAATGTTTTCTCTTGTTCCATTACGGTTACTGAAGTGACTTCTTGATCCACAATTTCCTCATTTTTCAGATCATCGTCTGTAAGTTCATCTTTGGACATCCCCAAATCAAAAATTTCAACTAATTCATGCTTGGCATCAACCTCTTCCATATCCATGGGTTCTTGGACAACGTCTTCCTTTTTTAATTCATCCTCAGTATATACATCAAGAGCTTCATTTTTTGTTTTAGCATCATCATCATCATTATCTATACGTGTCACAGATGAGACCAAGTGCTCAACCTCACTATCTTCTGTATTTTGACTGTCATCACCAGATTTAGTAGTCTCAGCCTCCATATCTCCTGGAGTATCTTCATTCTCCAGATTAATTTCACCAGGTACACCTTCATTCTTATCACCAGGTATACCTTCATTCTTATCACCAGGTACACCTTCATTCTTATCACCAGGTACACCTTCATTCTTATCACCAGGTACACCTTCATTCTTATCACCAGGTACACCTTCATTCTTATCACCAGGTACACCTTCATTCCTATCATCATGCACATCTTCATTTTCAACATTCCCTATATGAGATGTAGCTTCATTCTCAACGTTCTCTTTCCAAGATGTATCAGGTGCATCTTCGTTCTCAACATTCACTTCTCCAGGGGTATCTTCCTTCACTGCATCCACATCACCTGAACTGTCTTCATTCTTAGGATTCACTTCATCAGATGCATCTTCATTCTCGGCATTTGTATCACCAGGTGCATCTTCATTCTCGGACTTTGTATCAACTGGTGTATCTTCATTCTTGGCATTTGTATCAACAGGTGTATCTTCTTTCTCTGCATTTTCATCACCAGGTGCATCTTCATTCTCGCCATTTGTATCTCCAGGTGCAGCTTCATTCTCGGCATTTTCATCAACAGGTGCATCTTTATTCTCAACATTCCCTTCACCAGATGTATCTTTACTCTCAGCATCCAGATCATCATGTGCATCTTCATTCTCAGCATTCTCATCCCCAGGTGCAGCTACATTCTCAACATTCCCTTCACCAGAACTTTCATTATTCTCAGCATTCAGATCACCAGGTGCATCTTCATTCTCAACAATCTCATCCCCAGGTGCAGCTACATTCTCAACATTCTCTTCTCCAGAATTATCTTTATTCTCAGCATTCAGATCACCAGGTGCATCTCCATTCTCAACATTCTCATCCCTAGGTGCATCTACACTCTCAACATTCTCTTCCCCAGAATTATCTTTGTTCTCACAATTCAGATCACCAGGTGCATCTTTGTTCTCAACAATCTCATCTCCAGGTGCATCTACATTCTCAGCACTTACATCACCAGATGCATCTTTATTCTCAGAATTCACATCACCAGATAAATCTCTGTTGTCAGCATTCAGATCACCAGGTGCATCTTCATTCTCAACAATCTCGTCCCCAGGTGCATCTACATTCTCAACATTCCCTTCACCAGATGTATCTTTATTCTCAGCATCCAGATCACCAGGTGCATCTTCATTCTCAACAATCTCGTCCCCAGGTGCATCTACATTCTCAACATTCCCTTCACCAGATGTATATCTATTCCCAGCATCCAGATCACCAGGTGCATCTTTATTCTCAGCATTTTCCTCCCCAGGTGAATCTACATTCTCAACAATCTCATCCCCAGGTGCATCTACATTGTCAACATTCCCTTCACCAGATGTATCTTTATTCTCAGCATCCAGATCACCAGGTGCATCTACATTCTCAGCATTCTCCTCCCCAGGTGCATCTACATTCTCAGCATTCTCCTCCCCAGGTGAATCTACATTCTCAACAATCTCATCCCCAGGTGCATCTACATTCTCAACATTCCCTTCACCAGATGTATCTTTATTCACATCACCAGGTAAATCTCTGTTCTCAGGATTCATGTCACCAGGTTCACCTTCATTCTCAACATTCACATCGTCAGGAGCATCTTCATTACCATTACCAGGGGCATGTTTACTTTCAGCAGTTACGTCACCAAGCTCTCTTTCATTTTCAACAGTCTCATCACTAGGGGCATTGTCACCTTCAACAGTCTCATCACCATGTGCTTCTTCATTGTCAATAGTCAGATCGCCAGCTGCACCCTCATTGTCAACAGTTTCATCAACAGGGGTATCATCCTTCCCAACATTTGGTTCTCCAGGTGCATCTTCTTTCTCAGCATCCGTATCATCTGAAGCATGTTCATTCTCCAGATTGACTTCAGCGGGTGCACCTTCATACTCTGCATTAATATCACTAGGCGCATCTTCGTTGTCAACATTCCCATCATGAGATGTATCTTCAGTCTCAACATTCTCTTTACCGGGTGTATCTTTATTCTCAGCATCCACATCACCAGGTGTATCATCATTCTCACCTTCATTTTCATCATTTACATCATCAGATTTACCTTCATTCTCAACATTTGCATCATCGGGTTCAGCTTTACCCTCCACATTCACATCACCTGATTCACCTGTAGGTACCTCATTGTTGCTCACACATTTAGACCCTGCTACTTCCTGAATGATATTTATATCTGCTTCCCTCTCCACAGGGACAGATTCTAAACTCATATTATCTACCAAATCTTTGTCCTCATTTGTGTTAGTTGATTTGACATCTTCTGCTTGTAAATCAAGTTCTGTTGCTTCTTTTGACAGATCTTCACTTCGTATTTCAAATTCTTCCTCATCTTCGACCATTATTTGATCTGAATCTCCTACTCCATCTTTTACTTCATCTACTATCTCAGATGTAGAACAACCCGATGGCCCTTCATGTGTTAATGGATCCAGCATATTCTTTGTCTCTGGTTCATCTCCCTTTCCCTCCGATTTATGGTCTTCAAAGTCTGTCGTACCCAGTTTATCTAGTAAAGCACTTTCAACCAAAACTGTGAAATTAAAATACATATATGTGAAAGAAGAAAAACAGAGCTGTCAATACCTACTGATCCGAAATCTAATAATAAAAAAATGTTTGCACCAACATTGTTTTTTTTACAAAGGTCTTAAGATTTTACCATGTGCTACTACTGGGTTTCTTAGATCGTTCAAGTGAATTTTATTTATTTTCACTTGATACAGCTTCTTTTAGTATCATTTTGGAATAAATAAAAATAATATTATCTGGATTATATAGGTAAATTTAGACAAAAAGTCAGAATTTAATTATTTTTTAATATATCATAAAACCAATGCATTTCTGACATATATTTTTTTTTAAAAAAAACTTCAATTTAAAACAACAAAGTTTTTAAAGAGTAGTGTAAATTACAAACGTTGTTTCATTTGTTTGTTCCCAAAAGATATCATTTATTTTTTATTTTGGTGGGTGATTCACGATGGTGCCATCATAAGGGATTATCCAACTTATATAGTACAGCAACAGCCATTACTTGTACCATGTTTTAGGGCACACCGTGCAGTGATGATGGAGTGGCTGACAGTCAGGTAATACAACTCCCGGGCACTTATCTAAAACCATTTCACCCATGGATCAATGCGAGGCAGCGTGCAATCATTATATAGAATAGCTGTATGTACACTATATGATGGCTCAGAACAAAATTTAGTCCTATGTCAACGGACTTTACCAATGGGTTTTCTGCTGTCAGCCAACTTACATTTATTAAGTTGTACAAAACCCTCCTGCCACCTGTATTAATTAATTTGCAATTCTTCCTTTAGTGTTTTACAGCAAAACATTTATATCATCTAGCCAGAGTTATTTTTGTTTCTCATGCATATAACATAAGACTCCTGTGTGCATACAATGATATTTAATTTATAGGGCTGGGCTGTGTATGGCAACAAAAACACACAGGTCATCCATATAGATATAAAGGACAAAACACAGAAGTAGGTCAGAAAATATAAAGCAATAAAAATAATAAATATAATAATAAATATTAAATATGACAGCAAGATATGTACACACCAATTAATTAATTATTATTATTATTAATAAAAAAATAATAATAATAATAATAATTGAATTTTCTTTAAAAATATATGTGTATCAATCTTACGTTTCTGTGTAGTGAAGATGTTTTTCAAGTTGTCCTCTTCATCCGTACTCGAGTCACTAGGTTCCGGATCGGAATCCAGAAGTTGCTTAGTGCCAATAGCCTCTGCTATTTTTTCCTGGATGGATTTGCAATCTTTAAAAAAATTGCATTATGACAAGGATGGCAAGGAAAAAATAAATAAAAATAAAATAATAAAAGTTGTAAGGGGTAAATTTGACATTGAAATACTTATCGCACACAGGCAGAAGCAATTAAGCAGCAGAAGGGTAAATTGATGCGAAAGTTGCAAAGCCAGGTCATGCACAAACCATGCAGAAGAATTCCTTGGATAATTGCACCCAGTATTCTGCATGTTGAGCTGTTGCTTCATGTACACATATATTTTAATAATCAGCAGTTTAATTGTAACAAGAAATATTTGGGATATCAAGCAATGTCGACCCCCACCCCCTCTTCTATAGAATTTTTCATGTGAAAAACATGTGGTAGTGTTTAACTCTCGGAACTGACAAAAGTGGGTGATTTTAATTTTGTTTGTTTTTTTAAGTTTGTCACAATCAATATGGTTATGAGTAAAAAAAAATAATTTTCAAGGTCAAGTCATACTTGCCAACATTTCCTCGTTGGCTTCAGGGAGATCCCGGGGAGGTGGGCGTGCGGGGCGGGACTTGACGAATCGCATAATTTTGGCCAATTGCAGCAGGGGGCGGGGCTAAGACAACGCAATATTTGCGTCATTAAGCCCTGCTCCCCACCACTTGTCTATTGCGGGGGCGAGAACCGGGAGGTTGCCCTGCTCTCTCGGGAGCCATGGAGGTCTCCCAGAAATGTGGGAGTCTATCGGATATTCTATGCGTTAAAGAAAAGCAGCTAATGAATCTCTAGAGACTGAAGTGTCTTTTACATTTCTCCATTACTGAAGTCATGTTGCCTTACCTGTCAGTCTTTGATTGAATCTTGGTCTACATGAAAATGGCCACCTCCATAGGCATCAATACATGGACATAGGACACAATTTCTGAACTGTGTCATCATGCCACAGATGGCGAAGCCAACCACGTCTTATACTGGCTCAGCATCAGGGAGAATGCCAGACTCTTCAGGGAGTGAGGGAGATCACCCCTATTTCAGTGAGTCTCCCTGACATTCAGGGAGATTTGGCAAGTATGGGTCAAGCTTTGAGGAGCGGGCATGGAACTGGTGCCTGGAAAGTATATGGGGAATGCTATGAGGCTTTTTCCTGGGAGGAGGAAAACAAACTTCTACCAAGCTACCTACCACCCTTGGTCCTTGTCAGCAGGTGGCAGCACAGAGAACCGTACATTTTCTTTATTGCAGAAAAATGGGAGCATTTATTAAAGCTCCAGAGAATGGGGGACATTTAATAAAGGTCCAGAAAACAGAGGACTTTGAGTCCAGAAAACAAGTGCAAGCAGAGTAATGCATAACATGCACCATATTTATGATTAAAGATGCCTTTTGCTTTCCTCCATTGGACTAACACAACTTTTTTTCCTGGCATGGCTTGGAGAGGACTTCTCACTGCCAACAATTTTAGTCTGGGGGGCAAGACACGACTCAGAAGCCTATTAGGAACATTTTAAAGTAAAAATTGCAGGTGGCCCGGTCACCCAGCCCAAGATAGCCCACTAAGGGACCGTCCCCTGCCCCCCAGCTCAGCCTGACCCTGCTTACGTGAGGTGGAAACGTCAAAAAGAGCAAGAGACAGAAATGTTCTACATTTTAATAAAAGTGGTGCAAGGAAGCTGATCCCTTTACAATATAATGTCTCTGCCTTATATCTGCTATGCCCTGCTTTTAATAAAGGTCCCCGTGTAATTAATATGCTTAGTTATTCTAGAAAAGGTGAGGCACATTCAAGTAACACAGAGGGCTGACTTAAGTTGGTAAAATTCAGTATATTAATCTCTACCAGTGATGGATTGTGTTGTGTAATCTGTTGGCCTCATTTATAAAGGACTGTGTCTCTTACATGTGGCATGTTTGTGTGTGTTTTTTAGCTTTTTACTACATTAATCCGAGTGGACCTAGAAATGCCTTTCTCCAGCAAAATAAAACGCAGAGGCAAAAAATGGGTCTCATTATAAGTATAAGAGAAGATGTGAAAACCGCTAGCTCTGCGCTGATGCAAAATTCAAGACCGTGGGGCAGCACGGTGGCTCAGTGGTTAGCACTTCTGCCTCACAGCACTGGGGTCATGAGTTCAATTCCTGTCCATGGCCTTGTCTGTGTGGAGTTTGTATGCTCTCCCCGTGTTTGCGTGGGTTTCCTCCGGGTGCTCCGGTTTCCTCCCACACACCAAAAAACATACTGGTAGGTTAATTGGCTGCTAACAAATTAACCCTAGTCTGTGTGTCTGTATTAGGGAATTTAGACTGTAAGCCACAATGGGGCAGGTACTGATGTGAGTGAGTTCTCTGTACAGCGCTGCGGAATTAGTGGCGCTATATAAATAAATGGTGATGATGATGATAATGGCCTTCAGTCCTTGTAGAAAAAGTTACATATTTATGTCATGTCAGAAACTGATAAAGACAGGAATTATTATTAGACATTTTGTTCAATTCACAATCCTAAAACACTAGAATTATTACTAATATTAATTTGTGTAAAGGAATACAAAATACTTAAAATGACAAACTCAGTTGGCAAACCTGTTTTTTTAATTACCTATTCTATTTTCACATAAAATGATTCTTGATATGTTTACATTTTCACCGTGAACATAAAGAGAATGCGTCACTTACAAACACTGCAGGCAGCCAATTCTGGGGGCTGACCGTTATTCATTAAAATGCTGCCGGTCAGTTCACTAGGAATCAGTAATATTATATAGATTGTAAACTTGCGAGCAAAAATATATATATTTTTTTACCTCTTTGTCTATTTGTTAATACCCAGTTTTGTTTTATTATTGCATTTGATAAGTGGTGGTTGAAATGTTTACTTTAAAATTGTGCTTGGAACAGAGGGAGTCAGGATCCTATCAGTGTGAGTCTCTTATTGTTTCGGGGGGGGGGGGGGATTTAGGTAAAAACGTCTCGAATTATTGGAGCACTCCTTCAAAACAGCATTTTACATTAATCTCTATAATGAAGTACCTTTGTGCCCTAAGCCCTTGCATAGGTTAATTAGTTGGTAACCCAGCTATGCTATAAAATTAGCAAAATTGTTACTCAACAGGTTTTAGGTAAATATTATGCATGCATTTCATTTAGTACTTTTACCACCTATAGTAACACATAGGTAAAATGCCTGAAAGGGGTGTACAGTATACATGATTTAAAGGGGATACCTAAATATGTTGTAGGCATTGTTACAAAAACTTCCTTTTTACCAAACCTTAACATACCCCCTTTATTTACTAGTTTCAAATGGTTTTGTGACGTTTCTAGAGATATATAACAGGTTGTGATTCTTGTTCTCAACAGTCAAACAGGTGAATTGATGCCTCTGGTATATTTCTACACCTGCAATGAAACCTATAATAAAAGGATGACAGGCAACTGAAGCATGAGGTATCCATATTGCAGAAAACAAACACCTGTATCCTTTAAAAGAACAACCTTTTTTTATACGCACCAATTAAGAAAATGGTCCAATTAACATTACCAACAATATATTTAATTTAAAATCTGGTGGTATTTCCCTTTTAAATCTCAACTGTCTATTTTAGTTTTTTATCAGCTGTAAATTCTGCAACACAAAAGTGTCTAAGAAATCAATCGTAAAGACAAGACTTCAAGTTTAACGAGACGGGATATGCCTGGGCAGAATTACTATAATTAGCGATTTATCTTATCCTTAAATGTTTGTTTTTGTCATGGTAAAAGTTTTATGTTGTATTCTAGAAGATATATCTTCATAAATCCCAGAAGCAATCAGGTTTTTAGCCATGAAAGCCTCACACATTGTCTTTGCATTGCTAATAAACATAGGAAAGCAGAACATATAAGATGCAATCTGAAAAATGAATGGCAAGAAAAATGGCACAACACTTAATGATTTATTTGATACATGCTGTCCTATTTCAAACATGCTGAAAGAACAATAGAACACATGAGAGCAAACAATAGAACAGCAATACAACAAAGTAACAAAGTTACCATGCAAACATAACAGCAACACAAAGCCACTGACTACATAACATGTTATAATCTGTGACAACAGTGTAACCCTAAATATGCAATATTAAAATTATGATGAATCCTAGCTTATTACTAATTGTTTTGTGAAAAAATAAATATATCTTTTTTTCATATTAATACTTGAATTAAAAAGGTACGCTACGAAATCATATGTTATTAACAATTTTGTAGACACAGGTAACTTTCCTTTTAAAATTAATAATAGTATAAATCTTTATTAGCATTTAGTACAGGTGTTACACAATTACACATATTGAAAATAAAAATTTATATAAAACAAATAATCATTGTTTATTTTACGTTACTTTATTAATATGCATCTACTGTTTATTCCTAATGTAAAGTTTTAATACAGTGGGGAGATCGCATGGTGTCTGCAAGCTTTATTTGTATATCAGTACTATGTCTTTCAGTTAATTCAATGCACTGTTACAACAACTTAAATGTGATACAACAGGACTGCAGCATTTGAAAATAATTTTTGTGGTTGCAGAAAATAAAATTAATTTAATAACATGGCACAAATAGCACAAATGTATTTTAACCCATATTAAACACTCAGTTGTTCGCTGCATCCTTTTTACACCATGTTAATGAATAAATCATGTAGTGTTTGAAACTCTGAGTGGTATGTAGAGGTAAAAAAATGACAGACAGGAATGTATTGTGCAGTTATAGTCTAAGGGGGTGATTCATTAAGGAACAAAAAGGAGTAAATTTGCACCTTGGCAAAACCATGTTGCATTGGAGGGGGAGGCAAATTTAAAATGTTTAAAGATTTCAATGTTCAGATTTATAGTTGGCATAGGTCATATCCTAGATCAACTTTATATTTCACTGTAAAAATAAAGCTATCAAGTATTTGTGTGCTACATGAAAAAACAGCCAGTATTTATCTTATGTGCAAAATTATAAACTAATTTGCACCCCTTGTATTGTAACATGGTTTGTCCAGGAGAAAACTTACTACTTTTTTTGCCTTACTTTCCTTAGTGAAACAGACCCTAAGAGAACAAAATACACTGCAGAGAGTCAACAACAGTCCCTCAAAATGTACAAAAACAACAAGTTAAATACTGTAATGATTTACGAGGGGGCTGCACCCACACAAAATTGTATCACTGAGAAACAATAAAGTAGAGAAGCTGAAATGGTGTATAAGGGGCACTCCTGTGTTGTACGTGATAATTTGAAAATAAAAGTAATAATGTTTATTAATTTCACTTAAAAACAACTTAAACCGAAACCGAAATATTAAAAATGTATTAATGGAGTTCAAACCAATATGAGGTAAACAGTTAAAAAAGTAGTTATATTACTTGGCTGCATCGCTGGTCTAATAGTACTCATGTGTTATAAATCCACTCATCTGATGGTGTTGTGGATAAAGTCCAATCCTAATGTAAACAGATAATATCTTTATTGTTGTATATTTTATTTATACACTATAGTAATTATATTCGTTGGACTCTAAACATACAAGAGGGATCTTGTTGGTTCAAACTTGAGGTGTGGTTTGAAATGAATGTAATAGGTGTTTCTCTTATAAATATCAGATTATCAACCTATTACACTGATACTATTGACATCATTAAGTCGTAGATGTTAGGGTCAGTGTTGATGTTTAACTGTTTAACAATGGTGTGAATGCCGCTGAGATCTGCAGCCCAATACACAGCCCCAGCAGTCATAGACCATGCTAGACTGCCATCAACTCTGCAGCTAATAAAGCACATTTAGTATTGTTAAATCACTAGTTGCAATAGTTATTCAGACTGACCATCAAAGCTATCTGCATATTATGTCCTCTTAGTAAATCATAACCTCCCTGGGGATATAGTATGTTGCAGTCTCTTTAGTTTCCTATATATAAGCTGGTTGCTGATACGCAATATGGACTATGTACTGAGCTACAGTGTAAAACGGATTAAGTCCTGTTCTTTCCCTGCATGTGAGCTGGCTATTAATGAACACTATGGAATGATTACTGAGATAGTCACTGATTCCAATTCCTAAACCTCAAATGCTAATGGAAAAATAATCCTCATATATCTCAACGAAGATATTGGTATCATATATCCCTAGATGACCCTTAACATGGTAATTGAGATGATAGGTTTTATATAAGTGATGCGTCTTCCCTAGTAATGTGTATTAGAAACCTTTGTCGATACTTGGTGAATGGTATTATCAATCACCAATAGGATCATAGGTTCCGCCCATTCTGTATCGTGATTGGTTGGAGCTCGATCAAGTAAATAAACATTTATATCAACCACGATCCATCAAATAGAAAGACACATTATTTAGATATAATAAGGTAAGTATAACAATTAGTCCGTTGTAGCTAAAATGAGTAACTTACTCCAAATCCAAATACATAGACTATTATTCGTAATCTCACATAAAGAATGCCGATGATCGGTTTAATCAGGGAGGCTTAACAGGTATTACCATTTCCATCCCCATGGGTACTTATATATTATAAGTCCCACATATCGGCAAACAATGTATTTCCAATAGCAGTCAATAACTAGCAGCATCTGCAGGTCATCATGGGATATCCTTTAATAATAGATGCAAATAGTTAATGTTAATAAGATAATAATTTAACAGTCAATATCTTCAAATCCTAGATCACATCCGTAAATATAAATCTTTATATGTCATTGTAAAAGAACCAATAGAAAATCATAGTGTACTAATATATTTTCTAACTTGACCCATAACTAGCAAAACATATATAATTCATTTAATTGTAAAAGGGTTCATAGTGACTACAATTGATCTGAAAAATATTAAAACATATTACACTGATATATAATTAACTCATGAATTACTAATGTAACAAAGTCTTATCATTGCCAAGAATGATTGCCTTACATTAATGGGTGAAGTGAATTGGCTGTTACTGAGTGAGGAAATACTAAAAACGTGAAGTGGAAAGAAAGTATTGATTGATTAGATCCCATTGTAACCTGAAATAGTGTTTACATATCTTATGATAGCGATAAGTGGGAGTAAAGATAAACCAATAAAATTACTGGGGCTAAAATTGATAAAAGAAAAGAAATCCTATTAAAATAATGTGATTTGTGAATACATTTGATTATTATCCACTATACAAATAACAAACTCTCTAAGAAACATAATAAACTGAAATGGACCTTATGTATCTATAGATAAAAAAAATATCAATCTAAGTACAATTATATTTCTATAACAATAATTGAGCCATATATCCATGATGTGATTTGATTGGTCATAAAATATCTTCCTAAATTGTACTTGCTATTTAGTGAAGTCATGGGTATTCTGGTAAGTAAAAAAATCTACAAGATCTCCAAAGAGATTTTATAAGGCAATGGCTCTAAGTTAAATGTAATAATTGCCTGTCCATTGGAATGACTTTATTAATCCAAGGTTAGCCTATAGTATTATTTATTAGCACGGTATTAGGACATCAGAGATTCTTAGAGAAATGCCATGCAGTTGTTGTAATCATTAAGGTGATGCAGGGTTAGGCTATCCATAAGGAAGTTTTGTCTCCCGTCTTAAAAGTTCTTGCTGCAGATCCCCTCCTCTTAGGCCTAAATGGACTTGTTCTATGGCATATGCTGTTAAGGTTCTTGGATTGTTATTATGAGGTTTTATAAAGTGTCTGGCTATTGTAGTTAATTGTTTGAAGTTAGCATTGTCCCTGATAGTATTTCTAATATTGCCTACGTGTTCTAAAACCCTCTTTTTAAACAGTCTGCTAGTCATCCCGACATACTTAAGGGTGCAAGGGCAAGATTGATAATGTATAACATTGGGAGAATTACAGTCATGGCCAACAGTTTTGAGAATGACACAAGTATTGGTTTTCACAAAGTTTGCTGCTTCAGTGTTTTTAGACCTTTTTGTCAGATGTTGCTATGGTATACTGAAGTAAAATTACAAGCATTTCATAAGTGTCAAAGGCTTTTATTGACAATTACATAAAGTTTATCCAAAGAGTCAATATTTGCAGTGTTGACCCTTCTTTTTGAATACCCCTGCAATTTGCCCTGGCATGCTGACAATCAACTTCTGGGCCACATACTGACTGATGGCTGCCCATTCTTGTCTAATCAATGCTTGGAGTTTGCCAGAAATTGTAGGTTTTTGTTTGTCCTCCCGCCTTACTAGCAGCAATATCCTTGCCTGTGAAGCCCTTTTTTGTCCAAAGCAATGATAACTGCACATGTTCCCTTTCAGGTAACTATGGTTAACAAAGGAAGAACAATGATTTCAAGCACCACCCTCCTTTTAAAGCTTTCAGTCTGTTATTCTAACTCAATCAGCATGACAGAGTGATCTCCGTCCTTGTCTTCGTCAACACTTTCACCTGTGTTAACGAGAGAATCACTGACCTGATGTCAGCTGGTCCTTTTGTGGTAGGGCTGAAATGCAGTGGAAATGTTGTTTTTGGAATAAAGTTCATTGTCATGGCAAAGAGGGACTTTGAAATTAATTGCAATTCATCTGACCACTCTTCATAACATTCTGGAGTATATGCAAATTGCAATTATAAAAACTGAGGCAGCAGACTTTGTGAAAAATAATATTTGTGTCATTCTCAAAACTTTTGCCCATGACTGTACAGTTTAAGAACTGGTGGATCTTTCATTTTTTTAAAAAATGAATCTCTGTATTCTTTGGTCTGAACCATATATCGACAGGTTTTGCATATCCTACATTTAAAGAATCCAGTTGGTCTATTCTCTTCTCTGATGGTAGAGAGCTATGCAACAAGTTGTGATTTAGATTCCTGGAGCATCACCATGTAATGGAGATTTTATCATAAAATGCTGTTTTCAAATCTTCATCAAGTATCAGATTATATAAGTGTTTCTCAGGTTTTTTTTAGTTATTGCCTGCCATTCCGAGCAAAATGTTCCAATCTCATATTAGGTTTGACTAATTTATTCCTGGGGGGAGTATAGATAAGTACTCTCTGTACTTTTTTGTTGTAACTTTTACATAACTTTTTTAGCTCACAAGATCTTTGTATATATGTTTTCTTGTCAGAACAGCTCCTTTTAGTTGTTAATAATTCCCCTTTGGGGACACCCTTGATGAGTGGGGAGAAATGAGAGCTAGAGAAATGTAAAAGAATATTGGTAGCTGTCTTCTTTCGATACATATCGGTATTCAATTTACCATCAACTGTCTTTGAGATGGTTAGATCTAGAAAGTTGATCTCAGAACCGTGTATTTTAGAAGTTAATCTGAAATTCCATTCGATGACATTTAATATCTAAGTAAACTCATGAAATAAATTATCCTCACCATCCCAAAGTATGAGGATGTCATCTATATATCGTAGCCACAAAATGATGTGGTATATCGGTCATTATGCTGGATAAATACAATTTCTTTTCCCTACCAACCCAAGAACAAGTTAACATACATGGGGGCACAAGCTGTCCCCATCGCAGTTCCACGTAGCTGAAGAAAAAAATTCTCCTCAAATACAAAATAGTTCTTTAACACAAATTGTAACAATGTCAAAATAAAGTCATTAAAGCTCTTGGACCTCATCATATTCAAAAAGTACCAAACCGCATGGATGCCTTGCTGATGTGAAATATTCGTATACAATGACTCCATGTCATACGAAGCTAATTTGGTAGATGGATTGACCGTAATATTATTTGACTTTGACAAAACATCCAACGTATCTCTTGTGTGTGAATCCAAGCTAATGACATGTTTACGTAGCTGTAAATCCACAAATTTGTTAGCATTCTCTGTCAAGCTGCCAACCCTGGACACAATTGGTCTTCCTGGGGGGTTAGATTTATTCTTATGGATCTTTTGCAGCATATATTTTGTTGGGATCATTGGGTTATTCACTATCAAAAATTCATGATCCATCTTTGATATAACTTCTGCCTCCAATGCTCGTTTAATGATCCTATTATACATTGACAAGAAATTAGCAGTCGGACTAAATATCAATCTCTTGTAACAATCCATGTTATTGAGATGGCAATAGACCTCTTTGAGGTACTGAGCTCAGGGCCAGCGAACAATGTTTCCCCCTTATTGGACGGTTTTATGATGATATCATCACAACTTTGGATTTCCTTGAGTGCCAACACTTCCTCCTTACTTAAATTACCAGTTAACTTACTTGTCATCTTGGATTGGGAAAGGAGTATATCTAAACCCCTGGATATGAGGTTCTTAAAGGTTTTCATTTGGGGGCAAATAGAAATATCCGGAAGAAAGGTAGATTTTTTTCCTAAAATTTGGTATATCAACAGTGGAGGAATTATAATCCAACGAGTTCAATTGATTAGATACATCCAATTCTTCGAGTATCTGAAGAGCGTTTCCTTCCACTTCAGTTTCAAATATTACTACGTTTTTATCCTTATGTTCATGGAATTCAATTATAAGGTTCTTATCTTTTTGTTTATTACAAAAAAAAATGTAATAATAATTTTATCGAAAACAACATAAGGTCCATTTTCCATTCAAATCTAATGAATTGCTGTGTTGGGGAAAAGGATATATATCTGCTGAGCAACTTGATATGGAAAGAATTCAATGGTTTATCAGATAAATAAACTACCCATAGATTGTCTTCTAAAAACGTGTCAGTTTGTAGTCCTTCCAAGAGGAGTGTAAGATTTCTTGCTCTTCCAAGTGATTCCTTTTTATTTCTCTTGGTCCCCCCTCCCCCCGCATATCTGTCTGAACTGGGTATAGCCACCCCTCCTCTGTTTCTTGTACGTGGCCCTAAAAAATCCCTAGTTGGTGGGATATCTTCTCTATTGGTGGTTGAATAATCTGAAACCTCTCCCTCTGATGAGTCCGTCTCTGAAGTACTGTAAATAGGTGTTGATTTCCTCGATTGTTTAATTGAATTCCATTTAAAGACTTTGGGCCTGATTGAGTAAGGAAGTTAAGCAAGAAATTGAGTAAGTTTTCTTACTTAAGTTTTCTGGACAAAACCATGTTGCAATTCAAGGGGTGCAAATTAGTTTTTTATTTTGCACATAAGTTAAATACTGGCTGTTTTTTCATATAACACATAAATACTTGATAGCTTATTTGTACTCTGAAATGTAAAATTGATCAAGGAACAAAAAACAGTATTTAACTTATGTGCAAAATTAAAAAACTAATTTGCACCCCTTGCATTGTAACATGGTTTTGTCCAGTAGAAAATTTAAGTAAAAAAATAGTACTTTCCTTAATAAATCAGGAATTATTAAAATTATCATTTCTATCTCCAGTAAATTTATTACGTTTCTTCTCAATGACCATTTTTTCAAAATGATCCAGCTCACTTTTGAACCTCTCTTATGATTTCTGAAAGGTCTCTAATCCTTCAAACACCTTTAATTTGTCTCCCAGTGTTGTTATTTGCTGGGTATATTGCTCAAGTATTAAGCTATCATGTCTGATCAACATGCTGATCAATTCATTAGAGCACTTGATCAAAGATGTTTCCCAATCCCTCTTAAGATTTTTATTTGCCAATTCGAAGGCCAGGTATAATTTTGGTCTTAACCCCCTTGGGATCATGCCTTGTTTAACATAATTGCTAAACATTGTTTTATTCCACAATTTTGTGGTCTGTTTAAACATAACATTCTTCAGATCTGAAAAGATCTTGCTTGCAATACCTTTTTATACCCTTTCTGAATACAATGTCTGAGAGGAAATCAATTTCAACATTAGACGGCCACTTTTCCTGTCTCTTGAATAGGTCTCCGCCAATACTAAAGGCCGCCATCAGTTATGTTCTAATCAATTACTATTCATTAATTATTTGTAATTATTGTAACTACTCGTGCTGGTGTAAGAAAGCAGTGTGACAGAACACACTAAAGATTAGTGTAAGAGAACAAATTACACCGCACAGAGTAAACAACAGTCCCTCAAATTGTACAAAGTCAACAAGTCAAACACTCTAATGATTTACGAGGGGGCTGCACCCACACAAAATTGTATCACTGAGAAACAATAAAGTAGAGAAGCTGACATTGTGTATAAGGGCACTCCTGTGTTGTATGTGATAATTTAAAAATAAACATTGTAATCTTTATTAATTTCACTTAAAAACAACTTAAACCGAAATATTAAAAATGTATTAATGAAGTTCAAACCAATATGAGGTAAACAGTTACAAAAGTAGTTATATTACTTGGCTGCATCGCTGGTCTAATAGTACTCATGTGTTATAAATCCACTCATCTGATGGTGTTGTGGATAAAGTCCAATCCTAATGTAAACAGATAATATCCTTATTGTTGTATATTTTATTTATACACTATAGTAATTATATT
This sequence comes from Mixophyes fleayi, assembly GCF_038048845.1. Classification (NCBI taxonomy): domain Eukaryota; kingdom Metazoa; phylum Chordata; class Amphibia; order Anura; family Limnodynastidae; genus Mixophyes; species Mixophyes fleayi. The sequence continues at coordinate 13,168,525 of NC_134409.1, forward strand.
CGTTGGACTCTAAACATACAAGAGGGTTCTTGTTGGTTCAAACTTGAGGTGTGGTTTGAAATGAATGTAATAGGTGTTTCTCTTATAAATATCAGATTATCAACCTATTACACTGATACTATTGACATCATTAAGTCGTAGATGTTAGGGTCAGTGTTGATGTTTAACTGTTTAACAATGGTGTGAATGCCGCTGAGATCTGCAGCCCAATACACAGCCCCAGCAGTCATAGACCATGCTAGACTGCCATCAACTCTGCAGCTAATAAAGCACATTTAGTATTGTTAAATCACTAGTTGTAATAGTTATTCAGACTGACCATCAAAGCTATCTGCATATTATGTCCTCTTAGTAAATCATAACCTCCCTGGGGATATAGTATGTTGCAGTCTCTTTAGTTTCCTATATATAAGCTGGTTGCTGATACGCAATATGGACTATGTACTGAGCCACAGTGTAAAACGGATTAAGTCCTGTTCTTTCCCTGCATGTGAGCTGGCTATTAATGAACACTATGGAATGATTATTGAGATAGTCACTGATTCCAATTCCTAAACCTCAAATGCTAATGGATAAATAATCCTCATATATCTCAACGAAGATATTGGTATCATATATCCCTAGATGACCCTTAACATGGTAATTGAGATGATAGGTTTTATATAAGTGATGCGTCTTCCCTAGTAATGTGTATTAGCAACCTTTGTCGATACTTGGTGAATGGTATTATCAATCACCAATAGGATCATAGGTTCCGCCCATTCTATATCGTGATTGGTTGGAGCTCGATCAAGTAAATAAACATTTATATCAACCACGATCCATCAAATAGAAAGACACATTATTTAGATATAATAAGGTAAGTATAACAATTAGTCCGTTGTAGCTAAAATGAGTAACTTACTCCAAATCCAAATACATAGACTATTATTCGTAATCTCACATAAAGAATGCCGATGATCGGTTTAATCAGGGAGGCTTAACAGGTATTACCATTTCCATCCCCATGGGTACTTATATATTATAAGTCCCACATATCGGCAAACAATGTATTTCCAATAGCAGTCAATAACTAGCAGCATCTGCAGGTCATCATGGGATATTCTTTAATAATCGATGGAAATAGTTAATGTTAATAAGATAATAACTTAACAGTCAATATCTTCAAATCCTAGATCACATCCGTAAATATAAATCTTTATATGTCATTGTAAAAGAACCAATAGAAAATCATAGTGTACTAATATATTTTCTAACTTGACCCATAACTAGCAAAACATATATAATTCATTTAATTGTAAAAGGGTTCATAGTGACTACAATTGATCTGAAAAATATTAAAACATGTTACACTGATATATAATTAACTCATGAATTACTAATGTAACAAAGTCTTATCATTGCCAAGAATGATTGCCTTACATTAATGGGTGAAGTGAATTGGCTGTTACTGAGTGAGGAAATACTAAAAACGTGAAGTGGAAAGAAAGTATTGATTGATTAGATCCCATTGTAACCCGAAATATTGTTTACATATCTTATGATAGCGATAAGTGGGAGTAAAGATAAACCAATAAAATTACTGGGGCTAAAATTGATAAAAGAAAAGAAATCCTATTAAAATAATGTGATTTGTGAATACATTTGATTATTATCCACTATACAAATAACAAACTCTCTAAGAAACATAATAAAGTGAAATGGACCTTATGTATCTATAGATGAAAAAAATATCAATCTAAGTACAATTATATTTCTATAACAATAATTGAGCCATATATCCATGATGTGATTTGATTGGTCATAAAATATCTTCCTAAATTGTACTTGCTATTTAGTGAAGTCATGGGTATTCTGGTAAGTAAAAAAAATCTACAAGATCTCCAAAGAGATTTTATAAGGCAATGGCTCTAAATTAAATGTAATAATTGCCTGTCCATTGGAATGACTTTATTAATCCAAGGTTAGCCTATAGTATTATTTATTAGCACGGTATTAGGACATCAGAGATTCTTAGAGAAATGCCATGCAGTTGTTGTAATCATTAAGGCGATGCAGGGTTAGGCTATCCATAAGGAAGTTTTGTCTCCCATCTTAAAAGTTCTTGCTGCAGATCCCCTCCTCTTAGGCCTAAATGGACTTGTTCTATGGCATATGCTGTTAAGGTTCTTGGATTGTTATTATGATGTTTTATAAAGTGTCTGGCTATTGTAGTTAATTGTTTGAAGTTAGCATTGTCCCTGATAGTATTTCTAATATTGCCTACGTGTTCTAAAACCCTCTTTTTAAACAGTCTGCTAGTCATCCCGACATACTTAAGGATGCAAGGGCAAGATTGATAATGTATAACATTGGGAGAATTACAGTCATGGCCAACAGTTTTGAGAATGACACAAGTATTGGTTTTCACAAAGTTTGCTGCTTCAGTGTTTTTAGACCTTTTTGTCAGATGTTGCTATGGTATACTGAAGTAAAATTACAAGCATTTCATAAGTGTCAAAGGCTTTTATTGACAATTACATAAAGTTTATCCAAAGAGTCAATATTTGCAGTGTTGACCCTTCTTTTTGAATACCCCTGCAATTTGCCCTGGCATGCTGACAATCAACTTCTGGGCCACATACTGACTGATGGCTGCCCATTCTTGTCTAATCAATGCTTGGAGTTTGCCAGAAATTGTAGGTTTTTGTTTGTCCTCCCGCCTTACTAGCAGCAATATCCTTGCCTGTGAAGCCCTTTTTTGTCCAAAGCAATGATAACTGCACATGTTCCCTTTCAGGTAACTATGGTTAACAAAGGAAGAACAATGATTTCAAGCACCACCCTCCTTTTAAAGCTTTCAGTCTGTTATTCTAACTCAATCAGCATGACAGAGTGATCTCCGTCCTTGTCTTCGTCAACACTTTCACCTGTGTTAACGAGAGAATCACTGACCTGATGTCAGCTGGTCCTTTTGTGGTAGGGCTGAAATGCAGTGGAAATGTTGCTTTTGGAATAAAGTTCATTGTCATGGCAAAGAGGGACTTTGAAATTAATTGCAATTCATCTGACCACTCTTCATAACATTCTGGAGTATATGCAAATTGCAATTATAAAAACTGAGGCAGCAGACTTTGTGAAAAATAATATTTGTGTCATTCTCAAAACTTTTGCCCATGACTGTACAGTTTAAGAACTGGTGGATCTTTCATTTTTTTAAAAAATGAATCTCTGTATTCTTTGGTCTGAACCATATATCGACAGGTTTTGCATATCCTACATTTAAAGAATCCAGTTGGTCTATTCTCTTCTCTGATGGTAGAGAGCTATGCAACAAGTTGTGATTTAGATTCCTGGAGCATCACCATGTAATGGAGATTTTATCATAAAATGCTGTTTTCAAATCTTCATCAAGTATCAGATTATATAAGTGTTTCTCAGGTTTTTTTTAGTTATTGCCTGCCATTCCGAGCAAAATGTTCCAATCTCATATTAGGTTTGACTAATTTATTCCTGGGGGGAGTATAGATAAGTACTCTCTGTACTTTTTTGTTGTAACTTTTACATAACTTTTTTAGCTCACAAGATCTTTGTATATATGTTTTCTTGTCAGAACAGCTCCTTTTAGTTGTTAATAATTCCCCTTTGGGGACACCCTTGATGAGTGGGGAGAAATGAGAGCTAGAGAAATGTAAAAGAATATTGGTAGCTGTCTTCTTTCGATACATATCGGTATTCAATTTACCATCAACTGTCTTTGAGATGGTTAGATCTAGAAAGTTGATCTCAGAACCGTGTATTTTAGAAGTTAATCTGAAATTCCATTCGATGACATTTAATATCTAAGTAAACTCATGAAATAAATTATCCTCACCATCCCAAAGTATGAGGATGTCATCTATATATCGTAGCCACAAAATTATGTGGTATATCGGTCATTATGCTGGATAAATACAATTTCTTTTCCCTACCAACCCAAGAACAAGTTAACATACATGGGGGCACAAGCTGTCCCCATCGCAGTTCCACGTAGCTGAAGAAAAAAAAATCTCCTCAAATACAAAATAGTTCTTTAACACAAATTGTAACAATGTCAAAATGAAGTCATTAAAGCTGTTGGACCTCATCATATTCAAAAAGTACCAAACCGCATGGATGCCTTGCTGATGTGAAATATTTGTATACAATGACTCCATGTCATACGAAGCTAATTTGGTAGATGGATTGACCGTAATATTATTTGACTTTGACAAAACATCCAACGTATCTCTTGTGTGTGAATCCAAGCTAATGACATGTTTACGTAGCTGTAAATCCACAAATTTGTTAGCATTCTCTGTCAAGCTGCCAACCCTGGACACAATTGGTCTTCCTGGGGGGTTAGATTTGTTCTTATGGATCTTTTGCAGCATATATTTTGTTGGGATCATTGGGTTATTCACTATCAAAAATTCATGATCCATCTTTGATATAACTTCTGCCTCCAATGCTCGTTTAATGATCCTATTATACATTGACAAGAAATTAGCAGTCGGACTGAATATCAATCTCTTGTAACAATCCATGTTATTGAGATGGCAATAGACCTCTTTGAGGTACTGAGCTCAGGGCCAGAGAACAATGTTTCCCCCTTATTGGACGGTTTTATGATGATATCATCACAACTTTGGATTTCCTTGAGTGCCAACACTTCCTCCTTACTTAAATTACCAGTTAACTTACTTGTCATCTTGGATTGGGAAAGGAGTATATCTAAACCCCTGGATATGAGGTTCTTAAAGGTTTTCATTTGGGGGCAAATAGAAATATCCGGAAGAAAGGTAGATTTTTTCCTAAAATTTGGTATATCAACAGTGGAGGAATTATAATCCAACGGGTTCAATTGATTAGATACATCCAATTCTTCGAGTATCTGAAGAGCGTTTCCTTCCACTTCAGTTTCAAATATTACTAAGTTCTTATCCTTATGTTCATGAAATTCAATTATAAGGTTCTTATCTTTTTGTTTATTACAAAAAAAATGTAATAATAATTTTATCGAAAACAACATAAGGTCCATTTTCCATTCAAATCTAATGAATTGCTGTGTTGGGGAAAAGGATATATATCTGCTGAGCAACTTGATATGGAAAGAATTCAATGGTTTATCAGATAAATAAACTACCCATAGATTGTCTTCTAAAAACGTGTCCGTTTGTAGTCCTTCCAAGAGGAGTGTAAGATTTCTTGCTCTTCCATGTGATTCCTTTTTATTTCTCTTGGTCCCCCCTCCCCCCGCATATCTGTCTGAACTGGGTATAGCCACCCCTCCTCTGTTTCTTGTACGTGGCCCTAAAAAATCCCTAGTTGGTGGGATATCTTCTCTATTGGTGGTTGAATAATCTGAAACCTCTCCCTCTGATGAGTCCATCTCTGAACTACTGTAAATAGGTGTTAATTTCCTTGATTGTTTAATTGAATTCCATTTAAAGACTTTGGGCCTGATTGAGTAAGGAAGTTAAGCAAGAAATTGAGTAAGTTTTCTTACTTAAGTTTTCTGGACAAAACCATGTTGCAATTCAAGGGGTGCAAATTAGTTTTTTTATTTTGCACATAAGTTAAATACTGGCTGTTTTTTCATATAACACATAAATACTTGATAGCTTATTTGTACTCTGAAATGTAAAATTGATCAAGGAACAAAAAACAGTATTTAACTTATGTGCAAAATTAAAAAACTAATTTGCACCCCTTGCATTGTAACATGGTTTTGTCCAGTAGAAAATTTAAGTAAAAAAAATAGTACTTTCCTTAATAAATCAGGAATTATTAAAATTATCATTTCTATCTCCAGTTAATTTATTACGTTTCTTCTCAATGACCATTTTTTCAAAATGATCCAGCTCACTTTTGAACCTCTCTTATGATTTCTGAAAGGTCTCTAATCCTTCAAACACCTTTAATTTGTCTCCCAGTGTTGTTATTTGCTGGGTATATTGCTCAAGTATTAAGCTATCATGTCTGATCAACATGCTGATCAATTCATTAGAGCACTTGATCAAAGATGTTTCCCAATCCCTCTTAAGATTTTTATTTGCCAATTCGAAGGCCAGGTATAATTTTGGTCTTAACCCCCTTGGGATCATGCCTTGTTTAACATAATTGCTAAACATTGTTTTATTCCACAATTTTGTGGTCTGTTTAAACATAACATTCTTCAGATCTGAAAAGATCTTGCTTGCAATACCTTTTTATACCCTTTCTGAATACAATGTCTGAGAGGAAATCAATTTCAACATTAGACGGCCACTTTTCCTGTCTCTTGAATAGGTCTCCGCCAATACTAAAGGCCGCCATCAGTTATGTTCTAATCAATTACTATTCATTAATTATTTGTAATTATTGTAACTACTCGTGCTGGTGTAAGAAAGCAGTGTGACAGAACACACTAAAGATTAGTGTAAGAGAACAAATTACACCGCACAGAGTAAACAACAGTCCCTCAAATTGTACAAAGTCAACAAGTCAAACACTCTAATGATTTACGAGGGGGCTGCACCCACACAAAATTGTATCACTGAGAAACAATAAAGTAGAGAAGCTGACATTGTGTATAAGGGCACTCCTGTGTTGTATGTGATAATTTAAAAATAAACATTGTAATCTTTATTAATTTCACTTAAAAACAACTTAAACCGAAATATTAAAAATGTATTAATGAAGTTCAAACCAATATGAGGTAAACAGTTACAAAAGTAGTTATATTACTTGGCTGCATCGCTGGTCTTATAGTACTCATATTCTAAATCCACTCATCTGATGGTGTTGTGGATAAAGTCCAACCCTAATGTAAACAGATAATATCCTTCTTGCTGTGTATTTTATTTATACACTATCTATAATATAAAAGCCTAGTGGCGTGTGTTAGTCTGTGTGTGTGTGTGTGTGTGTGTGTGTGTGTGTGTGTGTGTGTGTGTGTGTGTGTGTGAAAAAAAAAAAAACCAAGCTGCAGCGCCACCTGCTGGGCGAAGTTATACACTGACCTACTAAATTCTTAGTGTGTGTGGAAAAAAAAACTCAGAAAGGGCTGACATTTGGTATACTAAGATGTTTTTAATTTGTTAATTTAATTTGTTAATTGTTAAAAGTGTTTATAAAGATTTTAAAAAAATATATATATATTTCTTGAAGGAGAAGTGACAGTTGGGAGTGGTTGGTGGTTGCCGGGGGTGACAGTGGGGAGTGGTTGGTGGTTGCCGGGGGTGACAGTGGGGAGTGGTTGGTGGTTGCCGGGGGTGACAGAGTGAGAGTAGTGTGATACTCAGGACCGCTGAGAGAGATCCCTGTGTCTGGATAGACATCTGGATAGATGTGGCGATAAAGATGAAGGATGAGGTTATGGAGAAAAATGATGAGGTGGTGACATGTGGACAAAACCACGTTAAAAAAGGGCGCTTGCGTCGGGAAGTAACGCTCTTCCCCTGAGGAGGCCTGGGCTATGGCCCAAATGCATGACAAGAACCTTTTTAACACCTTAAGTAGCTTGATTTGACTAGAATGCATGAGTATCATGCACGGGTTAACTTGTATTAATTAAATTCGTTGGACTCTAAACACACAATAGGGTCTAGTTGCTTAAAACTTGAGGTGTAGTTTGAAACGAATGTCATAGGTGTTCCTCTTATAAATATCAGACTATCAACCTATTTATATTTATAAGAGGAACACCTATTTGTTTCAAACTACACCTCAAGTTTTAAGCCTAGACCCTATTGGGTGTTTAGAGTCCAACGAATATAATTAATATAGTGTATAAATAAAATACACAGCAATAAGGATATCATTGGGCAGCACGGTGGTTTAGTGGTTAGCACTTCTGCCTTACAGCACTGGGGTCATGAGTTCAATTCCCAACCATGGCCTTATCTGTGTGGAGTTTGTATGTTCTCCCTGTGTTAGTGTGGGTTTCCTCCGGGTGCTCCGGTTTCCTACCACACTCCAAATACATACTGGTAGGTTAATTGGCTGCTATCAAATTGACCCTAGTCTGTCTGTATGTCTATCTGTGTGTGTATGTTAGGGAATTTAGACTGTAAGCTCCATTGGGGCAGGGAATGATGTGAGTGAGCTCTCTCTACAGCGCTGCGGAATTAGTGCCGCTATATAAATAGCTGATGATGATGATCATCTGTTTACATTTGGATTGGACTTTATCCACAACACCATCAGATGAGTGGATTTATAGCACATGATGGTCTGTCATTTCATCTTAGATGTCCTCTCGCAAACTCAAACTTAATCTTTCTAAAACAGAGTTAAAAATATTCCCACCCACCAACAAGAGCATACCTGACATTTCTATCTCTGTTGATAACATGACCATAAATCCCACCCCACAAGCTCGCTGCCTAGGTGTAATCCTTGACTCACACCTATCCTTTGTTCCCCACATTGACTCTATATCTAAATCATGTTACATACATCTAAAAAACATTTCCAGAATTCGCACATATCTCACGCAAGACACTGCAAAAAACTTAATTCATGCACTTATCATTTCCCGCATTGACTATTGCAATTCCCTCCTTATCTATTTTGCACGATGCGTCAAGATTGATTTTCCTTACAAAGTTGAATCACTCTGTATGTCTCTACACTGGTTGCCTGTTTTCTACCGAATCCAATATAAAATATTTTACTAACCTACAAGGCCATCAACAAAGTTGCACCAAGATACATCTTCTCTCGTCTCAAAATATCTCCCAACTCTGCAACTCCGTTCTGCACAAGATCTGCGTCTCTCATCCACACTTATTACATCCTCCCATTCCCGTTTACATGACTTTTTTTGGGCTGCACCCACTCTATGGCATTCTCTCCCTCGCACAATAAGACTCTCCTCTGGTCTACAAACTTACAAGTGTTCTCTGAAAACCCACCTCTCCAGACAACCTTATAATATTCCTCAACCACCCTCTTAACCTCACTACCTTACAATATTACCACCCGTTACACAAATTCACACAAGACAACTACCCCCTGACCAACATTGTTGTGTGACAGGATCATTTAGCTTATGAGACACTTTTACCTTTGCAGTCTGGCTGGGCCGAAATGCAAAATGTAGACTTAACCTCAAGTATCAAACTCCCATTGTCCGATAGATTGTAAGCTTGCGAGCAGGGCCTTCTCACCTCTTTGTCTGTTTTACCCAGATTGTTTATTAGTTTACTATGTTTGTCCCCAATTGTAAAGCACTACTGAATATGTTGGAGCTATATAAATAAATGATGATGATGATGCATATGAAACATTGATAAAGTATATAGTGCATGCTCTGTTGGATAAACACACTGAACACAACACACTGGCAGCATGCACCAATCCAGAGAGGAACATTGCCAATCACAGCCTATACTCACCACCTTCCTCTTCACTGTCATGTTTATTATCTAAAGCCTCTTCTATCTCAGGCTTGTCCTCGTCCATGTGATCTAAAGGTTCACTCTCATTCACTTGCTCATTTTCTCCTGGACTCACACAGTCTGTTTCCCTGTAAACTTTTGTTCTCACTGACACCTCATCTGTGTCATCTTCAACATCCTTATCAACTGTTAGGTCATTGTTCTCAGCTTGTGTCTCCAGAAGCTTGTTTCTCTCATCTGGGGCCTCCTCAGCCTCAGGATCCTTCTCTAAATCAGCTTGGGCATGTGCTTCAGAATGATCATCTGATTCTTTGGGCTTATTCTTTGATTTCGTTCTCTTGCCACCCACTGTTTCATGATTGGCAACTTTTTCATTATCACCATCACTATCTGAGCCATCTTCACTTGAGCTACTAGCTACTGAACTGTTGGATGAAAAGGATTCCGTGTGTTTCCTATCTACAATGGGGAAAAAATTATGAAATCTTAATTTGCATTTCAATTATTTGAAATATGTAAATTGACACGTATATATTGAGGGATGTTTACAATTATTCTTGCTATTCATGGTGCTAAGTGGTCTTGCGAAGCTTATTGTTTAATACAGTTCAATTGCACCTGGGAGGTGAGTGCATCTGATTTTAACTGCATTTTAATGGTGTTTAAAGAATATATGTCAGTGTAGGACCTGCATACATTGAAGTACCCGTGATGCTGGGATGCAGTCATAAATGTTTTGATCAAAATATGAACCAATACCTTATGTTTTCATTTTGCTAGATACACACAGATATGCAGTGTTAAGGGTAAGAGCTGACAACAACTGTCTGACAGTTCAATTTTTTACCTTCTTTCACTCAAAATCACTTTATCTTCTCCCAGGACTCTGTAGTTAACCTTACTGATCTTATTGTGTGAAATGGGGGTGCTGTGTGGCTTAGTGTAAAACAATTTGTGAAATCATTAGCGAATATGAGGCATGGTCAGATCAAGGTAGGACCCAAAACATGACATAGAGGTGGCAGATACGTTACCTTGAACTTTCTCACTGTCTGCACAGAATGATAACATAAAACCATATATAGCATATATATTCTTACAGCACTGGGGTCATGAGTTCGATTCCTGACCATGGCCTTATCTGTGTGAAGTTTGTATGTATGTTCTCCCCGTGTTTGCGTGGGTTTCCTCCAGGTGCTCCGGTTTCCTCCCACACTCCAAAAACATATTGGTAGGTTAATTGGCTGCTAACAAATTGACCCTAGTCTGCGTGTGTGTGTGTGTGTGTGTGTGTGTGTGTGTGTGTGTGTGTGTGTGTGTGTATGTTAGGGAATTTAGACTGTAAGCTCCAATGGGGCAGGCACTGATGTGAGTGAGTTCTCTGTACAGCGCTGCGGAATTAGGGGCGCTATATAAATAAATGGTGATGATGATGATATACAACTGTGATGAAATTGGCCATGTTGCAAGCTATGCTTTTGTTTCTCCAAATTTGTCATTCAGTCACATCTTTGGTTACAATATACATTCAAGTATCCAATAGTTATTCAGATAAAGAACACCTTGTATAGATAATGTAAGCTGCTGGTTTGACGTTATGACAGCGCTAATTACCAGCCTTGCAGCCGTGCCCACAGAAACGTCTATAATAATTAGGTCACAAGTCCCAATTTCTGCAGGACAGTCCTGATTTTCAACAACTAAAGTCTTTAATGAAGAATTCCTAATATTTCAAATAGTTCCATAAAACAATTTTAATGTGATTATTGGACATCATTGTGTTACTGCACTGTTATAGACAAAAGGCAACAAACATCAAGTCACACAATTGTCACCAGGTCAGTGCCAGGCACGAGAAAGGTAAATCCCTCGCCTCAAGCGGCCTTTTCAGAGAGGTGGCAGATGCATCATATTAAGCCAGTCACTGCTTCCTACCCTGTGTCAGCTGCTTCTTGCAATGACTGACACGTTTTACTTGTCTATACCAAATGCTGCACATCTAAGTGTGTTGTTTTAGTGACATCAGAAAGCCACCTCCGCTAACACTACGCCTAGGATTCTTCACGGGTGTCATAGATTTCTTTATCATAACAGTGATGACTGTTAAATATGTAACACTATGAATTCCAGAGAGGGTGATTAAAAGTGTCATATGAGCGTTTCAAAGATCGAAAAAAGTTGCTTCTGCCCTATAGTAGTACTGATAGAAAATATAAAAGCTCCATCGAAATATTAAATAATAACTAGTATATTTTATTGTAGCCATATAAGTAACTGGGAAAGAGGTTCTGTTTTTCGTTGTCCTGAAATATGTATCCTTGATACATGTTAAAATATTCTATCATTTATCACATCTACATTTTATCTGAATGGCAAATTGACTATGGCCTCACGGAATGTGAGTCTGCATCAATATAGGACAAAAGGGATATTTCAAAAACATAACTTAGTGGTGGCTCTTATGACCGTTCACCTGTTCATGAAAGTGATAATATTAATGATAAACTGTAGTATAAATACTCTATACTCTAAGTTAACCATGCTGAAATAGTAATTGATAACACTGATGAAAAAAACATGCATCAATGTTGTCTAAATATTACATGTAATTTGGTGGCAGCACTATGACTGTGCAGGCGTCATAGGCCACTGAAGAACTACAACTCCCAACATGCTTTGGGGGAGAAGAGGAGGAAGGAGACGACATGAGCCAAGTCAGTTATTGATTATGCGGAGTTCAGCTGTTCATGTGGGGGAATGGAAGATGAGCAGTTTTAGTGAGGACAGAGAAGCTTTGTACTAAATATAAGGATAAATATAGTGGTGAACAGTGCTTATTTACTATACTGATGGAAGTATAGAAAGGATGGTGATACAATCAGGAGTTAATATCACAGTGATATGAAGTGGGTGATGCCACATCAAGAGGATGAGGAGCAATGTATCTGCATAAAAGTCAGTTTTCAATTAAACACTACAACATGTATATATATAAAGCTCCCAGCAAGATAACAAAATTATACAGCTTTCACGCTATCTTCAATTAATGACAATGTCATCACTTGCCGGAAAATGTGACAGGTAGCCATCTACATCTTTCTAACTTGTATATCACTCAGTGAGTGATATCTAATAGTTTATATTAAGCCCTTAATATTTTATTAGTTTACCCAGCCTATATTGCTATTATTTTTTTCAATTCAAACATTTTTTATTTTAATTTTGCAAAGTTATACATCTTAAGTAAACATTCTAATTAGCCCGTGTAGGGACTTTCGCAGTGTCATGAGAATGACTATATATTAAATTATTGATTTAAACAATTCAGAAAATTGTTAATAATAAAAGTGCAGCATTTTTATATAAATACTTATGAGTGATTATTGATTATATGAAATCATTAAGTAGTTAGTAAGTGGCTGGGTACCCGGAAGTCTATTTCTCGCAGTTCCTTAACTACGTAAGGGGAAGTTCTCCATTAATACCAAATTATTTTGTATTTGGTGATTAGATTACGTCTAGTATACAGAAATCTTTCATAGTTTCATTCACAAGGGATATCCATTCATTCAATGTGGGAGCTTCCTGGGCCATCCATTTCCTGACAATTACTACTTTAGTTAACATAAATAATGTGGTAATAAGTAGTTTAATGAGTTCATGCATCTTTTCTTCTAAATCTATCCCAAACAAACAGAGTAAAGCCTAAATGTTGCAAATTGTCATCAAATTGTCATCATACATCATACATATATTTCATTGGTACTAATTGGGGAGTTGTATGAGCAAAAATAAATACATTCTGCCCTATCTGTAACTTTGAAGGTCCACAGTGGTTGGCATTTATGAAGAGTGGGCCAAGAGATAGCGTTATCTAGAGCACCAAATGTCATCATTATTTTAGTGCAGTTTAGAAAAGACAAAACCTCTGATGTTGTTATGAGCAACTCGTCCTTTATTTCCTTTGCACCCGTTTTCATTAATGGGTCCAATATTTAAAGAAGCCTGACAATGTACACTAACCTTTACAGCAGGACTCCAGGCTGTACTATGTGATACAAGGCCTCACTAAATGATGTCAGAAACCATAAAGTTAGGACATTCAGTCACGTTAAAAAAGATATCCAAAAATGTAGCTAAAAATATAAATTTGTGAGTGGATTTTATGACCTGAGAATACTGCAGGTCCCACACGAGTCCTAGTTTTTCATTTTTAAATGATGGGAGTTCTTAGACTCCTATGACAACTCTAAGTTTTGATCACCCAAATCTTGATTTTCTAATGACTGTTGTGCAGATAACACAGAATTATAGCTTTCAGGATCTAAAAGTACAGCTACATTAATTAAGCTTCTTCTGCTTAAAATACAAATTAGGCTCGGTTTGATTTTTTTTTCACAGCATTTTTTATCTCAGACACTTAACTCTGTCTCTGTGTAATTAAATTATGTAATTATTTCTAGGAGCAGATAAAGTTAAAGTGTACCTATCACCCAACTCTCAGGTCTGGGTTAGTGCTCCAGAATCTATTTGTGGTTCCCCTGATTGTGAGATATGGAATACATCGATTTTCAGCTTTTTTTTAATTAAAATCAAGTTTTATACTGTCCAAGGAGAGATGGCGATCTATCCATGGTCAGTCGACTTGGTCCTCTGACCAGAGGACCCACAGTGGAGAAAGTCGAGGTGCTATGTGTCTGTCTTGGCGACCTGACAAAGTCTGATAATCACCTGGGAGTGGTGACCCCACGGTGATGAGTGTGGCACTGCCCTACAGACATTTGGTATGTCCTGGTCTTCTGGATAGGCAGGAACATTTTTATATTTCAGCCAAAGGCTGGGGCCATATACACATGGAACTATTTATTTTTTACGTGTCACTTTCAACTTTTTTATGTCTATTTTTTTTTTTTACTTTGGATTGATGGGGTGCGATGGACCTTATGGACCCGTCTCAATGGGGATTGGTGTGGCATCTTGGTTTTCAGTCCACTTATTATATTGGTAACTCTCTTTTTTGGCAATGGCATGCTGAAAACTTGGGTCCCAGTTAAATGAAAAGACTGAAAACTGCTGGACTGCACAAAGGAGGTAACTTAGTAGGCACACCTGATGAACACTGCAAAGCACATTTGTTACGCACCAGTACGCCAAAATGGTTTACCCAGCACGCTTCAAGGTGCTTGTCTATCCTGTGTGCTCGGGAAATGACTCTACAATCTAGAAGTGCACCTAGGTGTGTGAAGAGACGGAACATTTTGAGGGGTGCACTGTACTGTACTTAAAACATCACGGCTCAACCTCGTGCCATTTTCATACCATTCCTTTTCAATAAGATAAATGTTTCTACTTTTCACTTAAAAGGCTGCTCAGTTTAATCTGATTGCTTACATTGGTGATCTCTTTACCTGGCAAGCTTGTGTGTGTAACTTTAATTGCACATATTAATTTAAATCCATCACTGAGTAAAAGTATAAAATGAGATCCAAATAACAACATCTCTAAGCTGCTTAAAAACTGAGGAGTGCAAATAAAACACCCCTAAAAAAGTACCCTCTCCATCCCTTTATCTTACTACAGTACCATCGCTCTGCAAAATTAAATCTAGTTTCTGCACTGCTCTGCAAATGAGTTGCATCAGAGTGTCTACTCCATGCTTCAGTAGGAACAATTGCACTTCACCCAACTCTTACTGTCTCCCTATGCAAAGTTCTGCTCCTCCACAAACACAGGCATCTAACTCCGTAAACGTCTGTGCCCTGACAGACACCGCCGAGTGACAGATTTGGGCTTAGCTAATAACCTCCAGTGAAAATATTTTTTTGTCATGAGATAGCAACCTATCAATTTACTAGGATGCTGTGACATCACAGAGGCATAAAATGCTCAGAAAATAGTAGCGGCTTCCATTGGAGGAGGTTTTAGTATGCTACGTTATATTAGATGATCATAGTTTATTTTAAGAAATAAAAATATAATGAAAAAGCACTATTTTTTGTTACAAAACTCAGACAGCTCACATTGTACAGTGTGCCCATCATAATAGTGTTAATTCACAAAATTATTTTTTGTATGCAATTTTCAGCCGTGATTAGGCATTCAATTAAGTGGATAATTAAAAAAAGCAGATTTAATCACAGAGAAATGCTGATTGTGGAACATGCAGATTTAGTCAGCTTGGATTTGAAATTTAAGAAAATGATGAGATTGGCCCCCAAACGTCAGGTCAATTAGCGCACACAATTAAAGGTATATTCCAGCTATTGATTTTCTGATATCAAACCTGTTTTTCTCCTCTGACTGTCCAGCTTCCGAACTCTATGTTCTCTATAAAGAATCTGTATTTTTCTTGCAGCTGAGTTCATTTCCTTTTCAGCTACGCTATGTTTGCCTATTCAATATGGAAAATACAATATCAAAGTAAGCTACCAAGATCAAAGGAAAGAGAATTTATGTAAGGAAGTAATGAAAGAAAACTGCCTGTGAACCCTTTATCATTATGATGTATCAATACCGAACCTTGGGGATTGCAATGAATTTTATACAAAAATGCAAATGTAAAAATAAATAGATAAAAATAAATGTATATTATAAAGCTTTTGATCTAAGCTCATATTAAATAAATTATGATTTTACTGGCTAGTTTAGGGAACGGTAATGGGAACCTATATTGCTCCTACAACATGTAACCTATACCATGTAATTATATGAATGTGATTTTGGATAGTTAACTGCTTATTCCACTTGAAACTAAAAATGTATTTTTGACTGAGCTTAGGTGACCTGAAAATATAGTTTTAATTACTGATGCATGATGGATACTGCAATTTGTTATATTCCATGATGGTTCTAACAGTCTGTGCAGAAGATGTTCCCTGTTATTAAAGCTCCTCTTCTGTGATTGAACTTTCACTTACATGAATGTGCAACTTCTGGGAAAGGAGCTTTGACAACCCAAACAAAGCCTGTAAAGTTTACTTCAGGTCCCCTAGTTGCACCCAAAAGTATTTTTTCTGTTTGGTAGTGTTGGATTTGAACACATTTTATAGGCTATATGCTTATATTGATATTTTATAATGTGGTGTTACAGGTTAGTTGTTGGTTAATTCTGTCATGTGTTTGAGAAAATTTGCCATACAAGTAAGAGGCTGGGGTTAATTTATCCGATGCCCCGTTAGAAGCTTCAGTGTATGGGACAGTTAGTTTCTTTTTCTCTTTTATTTTTCCTTGGAGCTTTTTTTCTTTGTAACTAGGTAATGGAAGAATGATAATGCTAATGTAACTGAAAGTGCTAAGCAATCAGGCAGAACGGTGCTGTACACTTTAAAACAATATAATGGTCCTACTAAAACGTGTAATGCCATGTAGTTTGCTCAGCTTGTACATAATAATGGCCCTTCCATAAGTTCCAATAAAACAGGTGGATATTATCCTGAAACGGTTTAAATTTTTAGGAAACCATCACCAAGCAATGACTAAATCAAGGCCATACCTGGTGGTATTTTGGTTAAATAATGGCAAGTTTCCAGCAATATATACTTGGTGACAATGGTGTATCATAAGGTCCCTGATCCCTGAAATCACTGCAGACAGAGGTCATAAGGAATGATGTTAGTAAAAATCAGAAGCGTGGAAGCATTTTTCACATTGAAAACGCGTGACCATTAAGCAGATAGCGGCTTCCACAATATGAAATATCACACAGCGCTGCAAAAGATCATTACTGCATAGCACTTTTGAATTATTTTGCTAGGTGAAGATCCCCTATTTGTAGTGGCTGGTGAAGTGGGCCCCACCTCCGTCCTTCCACTAGGGCCTAAATTCACACAGATACGTCACTTCCCAGCAACACAGTCGCGGGTCCACTGCACAATTTTCTATACCATGGTCAGTGACAGAGAAAACTGCTGTTTGCAGTAATCAAAGACTGAAAAATTGATAGAAGCAGGCACTAAATGCCAATGTATTCATTTGAATGCCATCATAATATATGTCCAACATTTAAATGTTTATCAGTGAAAACTGTGTTATTTGTGATATATTTGCTGCTCCGTGATACTTTGTTACAATACACATTGTAGATAGGTTTAATTGAAGTATCTGGTTCATTACCACCCGCAAGACCTAACTGCTGGGAAAAAAAGTACAACGTAGAATATATGCAATTATTTTTCTTTAGCAAACTCTAAGCACAATACAATAGGTATCTCTGGGAAAACACAATGCTCAGTGTAACAAAAAAGAATCCTGAAAACACTTTGGTAATGACAAGAAGAAAAGAAGAAAAAAAAGAAAACAAACCTTGTTTATCCTCTTCATAGTCACTGTCACAACGCCCATCTGTTTCATCTCTCTCGCTGTCAGAAGCCTCTGGTGCTGCTTTTGATGGTGCGTTACGACGCTCTTCCTGGTTTAAATCATCTTTTTCATCATCCAACGGTGACTTTGACTTTTCATTCACTTGATCATCAACCTGTCCTTCTTCATTATGTTTCTCATCAGGTTTGTATTCCTCCACTTCAAAATCTTCATCATAGTCTGTGGAAAGACACGCAAACTGCACTCAGAAAACTCATATACTTTAGATTACTGGAAGTTCATTTCAGTTCAAAGAGAAAGCGGCTTGGTGTGGTATGAATTCTAGTACCTGGGTAAACGGTTATAAATATGTAGCAAGGATATTATATACTGTAAACCGCGATAGTCTACAATATGGACTTGTTATTTAATTATCTATATATTAATGGAAGCCTAATGCAAAAAGCTGGCAACGAGCGTGTCCATTATGGAATTAATTTACTGGGCAGCGATCTATCTCAACTTATGGCCACCTTCTACTACAAGTCAGTGCTTTCAGCTCTGTACGCTGGTCGGACAACAGCGAAGGGATGTGACTGAGTGGCAAACTCTGCCTAGCACAGCAATTAACATACTTAATTAGGTTATCTTAAATATTTAGGGGCCCATAGGAAGATCCCCTAGTAACTTTAAAGAATCCGATTTAGGTTACTCCCTTTGCTATTCTTTTCCCCATAAAATGACCTAGGAGTCACAAATCAGCTCCATGCCAGATATACATCTGTACAGTGCAACAGAATCCTAACAATATGCCAGCCTGTAACAAAAATTGTTCTGGTAGTCTAGATCCAGGCTACATGACTATAAACTGCATTAAACAACAGTTATGCATTATAGAGTAATGTAATTATGTAATGTGGTCTAATGACTGGGATTAACACAGGTAGGTGGAATTAAATAGTGGAATTAAATGTTAGGATTTTGAATAGGAGAGAGGCAGACGTTTTATTTAATTGAAAAAACAAATAAATGACTGTATAAAAAGCTATGGTGATACTGCCACCTGCAGGACATTATGAGGCTCCACTGCAAAACAATAAGTCCAGTCAAGGCATTTTCTTTTTCTTAATATTAACTTTACATTTTCATTATGTTTATTTTAATGCAATAAGAAAATCAAATATCTCTATCTGCAGGGTATCACAATGCTTTGCCCACCATACAGGGTACTTTTACCCAATTGACTTGGTCATTGGCATTCTAAAAAAATGGAGGTAAATTAACGCCATATTCTAAAAAAAGAAAAATAGAATTTTAATTTTAACAGCACTATTTGGTTATAAACTATCTTGATAAAGGGCTAATTGGAGTCCAATTATTTGTTAAAGAATAACAAACTTTAACCACCAGTGAGTGCCTCCCGCTTGCTCTTTTGTTGTATTCCCTTACATTTGGAATTTCTGCATCCAGGCCCGAGAAACAGGGGCCTGATTCATTAAGGATCTTAAATGAAGAGGTATCTTATTTCAGTCTCCTGGACAAAACCATGTTACAATGCAAGGGGTGCAAATTAGTATTCTGTTTTGCACTTAAGTTACATACTGACTGTTTTTTCATGTAGCACACAAATATCAACTTTAAATTTCAGTGTACAAATAGGATATCAAGTATTTGTGTGCTACATGAAAAAACAGTCAGTATGTAACTTAAGTGCAAAACAGAAAAGTAATTTGCACCCCTTGCATTGTAACATGGTTTTGTCCAGGAGACTGAAATAAGATACCTCTTCATTTAAGATCCTTAATGAATCAGGCCCAAGATCATCAAATGGGAGTGCCTTCCTAAATGTATGTGGCCAATATGGTACCCTTGCTCCGAGCCCCCCTAAGCCACTGCTCTGCCCACAAAAGCTGGACCACTCATGCTCAGTTGAGGCCTTCTATTGGGTTGGGGGGCCGAGAGTCAAGAACGTCATTGCCGAAACCCCTATCAACATGTTGCCCAAGATGCACTGTTCCATATATATATATATATATATATAAAATGTACCTTCCTTAGCTTCATCGTCTGCTTCATACTCGTCCGTCTTGCAGTCATTCTTTCCTTCATCTTCTTCCTCTCCATACTCTTCATAGTCCATGTTTGATTTATCTTCTATTTTCTCATCATCATCCTCGTGGACTGAGATGGTCTGTGCTAATTTACCATCAACTTCATCATAGTATATTGTTTCAGAAACCTCATCATCCTTGTCGTCTTTATCTTTTGTCTTATTCTTTGGTGGAGGAGATGGTTTTTTATCCAGGCCCATTGCAATGATGCACCTAACAGGAAAGACGTAATGATTAAGTTGTACTTGGAGGGCACATGCTGGAGCTGTTGCAGAAGAAGTATGTCCTCCTCCAAAAATATGTGTTTATAAAGCAAACAATTTAGTGCTAATTGTTCATTTATCTGCAGTACACATCACAACATAAACATGTTACTGCTATTAGAATTCTGAAAGGTATAATAAATAGTTAGCAACAGAGATACACAATAAAATAAAGTAGCATAGATAGTAAATACAATAAATATAGTCAACTGGAACAAGGCGCTAAACCCATAGACTTAAAGGACTTAAATAACTGATGTAAATTTTTCTGCTTGCGATTATTACTCCAAATTTACACATTTGGGCACAACGAAGGGTGAAGGACATTACTATCCACAATTTTTTTTATTGATTCACATTTCCATTTGATAAGATGAGCCGCACACCTTCTGTACATATTTCCTGCTGTGTCCTGTTCGAAAAACTCTTGTATGTCACGCAAAGGGTTAATTGTTCTTCAGAGTTCAACGACAGCAAAAAACAGTAGCAGTGTCAGCCTGCAAATTCTCCATCCCTGACAACAGCACAGGTTTTCTGAACCATCACAAAAAAGGACAAGTTCTAGCCAGGGGTGGGTGAATCGGGGGAGATGGCCTAATTTGTTCCAATTGTTGGCCTATACCCTTTTTGTATATTCAAGCTTTTTGAACAGTACAACAATTAGGGCCACATTAATAAATTGTGGAGGATATCAGGTCTTTTGTACTTCTCCAAAGCAACGTTAACATACGTTAAAAAAAATTCTAGCACTGCACCTTAATGAAGTCAGAGTGTGGGTCAAGCCATAGCTAGTGTAGATCCACAATTGTGTACCTTGTGCAGAGGAAACTCTGGCTCTCTGACGCTGTATTCCCCAAGTGCAGATGAGGTTTTGGTCTTCTGGGGCCTGATTCATTAAGGATCTTAACTTAAGAAACTTCTTATTTAAGTCTCCTGGACAAAACCATGTTACAATGCAAGGGGTGCAAATTAGTATTCTGTTTTGCACATAAGTTAAATACTGACTGTTTCTTTATGTAGCACACACATATCAACTTTAAATTTCACTGTACAAATAAGGTATCAAGTATTTGTGTGTTACTTGAAAAAACAGTCAGTATTTAACTTATGTGCAAAACAGAATACTAATTTGCACCCCTTGCATTGTAACATGGTTTTGTCCAGCAGACCTAAATAAGAAGTTTCTTAAGTGAATATCGTTAATGAATCAGGCCCCATGTCTTCTACTTATGGGTGTTTCATCCACAGTTACCTGTTTCCTGCTTTTCTGCATTTTGGCATAGCAGCAAGACACCCACTTTCTCAAAAGGTTGTTGCTTCCAACACTTTCATGGTGCCAAATCTAATCTCTTGTGGGTTAACATTCCATTTTTATTTTAAAAAAAAATGAAACTATATTTCTATTTCTTACAATACAAAGCAAGTAGAGTAATACTGAGAGTAACATAATAACCAAATGCAAAGGTGCAGAAGTCGGTATTGACCGATCCAACATTTGCCTTCATTATATAACTTGCGCTACATTGATCAATGCAAATTGCTGAGGTTTTTTTTGGTGCACATTTGTAGTTTGTTAGTAAGTAACCCTTCGATACCGAGAATTGTATTTATCATACTGTACCTGTAACAAGGAGAAGCTCCCTCGATGTTGATGAGTCCAAAATATCCATTTTTGCCCCCGAGTCTCGCTCCTTTGCGATGTTTGTATTCACAGCAAGAACTCAAGCGCTCCACCTGGATCCCATTGATGTAAAAGGTGAGGCTGAATGGATACCCACGGTGCCGTCTGGAGACTAAATTAAAACACTCTGAAACAGAACAGGAACATTGTCAGTATATGTTCATGCTTCATCCCGCCCTCTCCGTTCTGCCTCTGACCGTCGCCTCTCTTCCCCCCCTTATAACTTCCTCGCACGCGCGTATCCAAGACTTCGCCCGCGCTGCCCCCCTCCACTGGAACAAGCTCCCTCCCTCCATCAGAACTTCCCCTAATCTGTCCAGTTTCAAACGGGCCCTAAAAACCCACCTTTTTCTTAAAGCCTTTCTGTCTCCCACTTAACTTCCTACCTTATCTTCTGCCTCCATCCCCCTACTCTCCCTCTCTCCCCTGCGTCTCTCTGTCTGTCCACCCCTCCCCTTAGTTTGTACGCTCCTCTGAGCAGGGCCATCTCTCCTCCTGTTTCCACCACTTCTAACTCTGCTCTCCAGCTGCTTAGCCCTCCTTTCTCGAGGGTCCTCCTCCCCACGTCCACTCTCGCTCCCTCCTCCCCCCTGGGGGTCTCCCTGTCTTCCGCGCCCTCCTTCTTGGGCCCCGTCGTTTGCGGATCCTCCCTCCCCCTTCCCCGCCCCCCTAGCTGTGCATTGAGCTTACTGAGTTACTGTGCTTACTGTTTACTGTACTGTGCTGTCTCCCATTGTATTGTAATTTTGTTTGTCTCTGTACGGCGCTGCGGACGCCTTGTGGCGCCTTATAAATAAATATTAATAATAATAATATGTTCCTGTAATAAGAGATACATACAATCTATAGAACACACTCTTAGCATTATACAAAACATTTCCTATTGTACTTGTTGCAATACAATATTACACATATTCATTAAGCACATTAGTATAACTATCAAATTAGTGACAGCAAATGAAATTCACTAAAATCAACCAAACAATTAAATCATATACACAATTACCAAGTCGACGGATTAAATTCCCTATGTACATGGATATAAAAAGTTAACATTTTACTCATTTTTATCTTTGTTTATTGCAGAATCGCTTGCTGAAAATTTACACCTTACCCTAATTGTTAGACTTAGTTCAAATAAAAATATTATTATATTATTGTGACACAGCAGTATGAAATACTATACAGAATTCCAATCTTCCGGACCAGCAGTCTTTCTATAGATATTAAATAGATAACTAGAGACTGTTACCAGGCAGGAATTCTTAAATATGTTTCTTGACCTTCACAAATAAGCAAACAAGATTGTATCAGAGAGAATATTAAATACATTATGCTTACTTGAATTCTAACACAAACTCAAATAATCTGGGCACAAGAGCTGATAATCAAAGTGATTTTAATCAGTTATTGGTTTTGTTTTTATCTCTTCCTCATCACACCTTGTCATTTATATTTAGTACAATTATACTACTTTTTTCTACTTTTTACATTTCTGCCAAGTGTGTCAATTTATCAGTCACACTGTGTCTGTTATGTTAGGGAACCCCTTTCCTCCTAATATCGCAATCTGCTACATAGGAGTGAAATAGAGCTTGGTGAACTTAATTAGTTAACTAAAAACACTATAGTTATTTTGCATATATATATTTTGCTCAGTGTTATACAGACATATATTGATGTCACATATTGGCATGACTTGGTCTTTAAAGAGAAATGTATCATGTCTACGTGGTTCCTCACCTTCTTCCAGGAGTCTTCCTTTAAAAATACAAAGGTTTTCCCCACCACAATGCTGCTGGAAGATTTTTATTTCATCTCTGTAGTCATCATCATCATGTGATAAATGCACATTTTTCCCTAGGTAAGCCATGGTGATCTTGACGTTACTGTGCATGGATGTTTTATGAAACTTTCCAGTATCCTAAAGTAAAGGAAATAAATCAATATGTCCTACCAGTAAATCAAAACAGTAGTGAATATCACCATAAAATATCTGTGTCACAAACCAGGTTTACCACTGTCTCAGATCACTGGCTTTAGGGAACTTTAATAATCTCATTCAGCTCTTGTCATACAGGGTACATGATTTATGGAAACAATGCTGCAACTGTTTACCAGTCTGAGATATTAACAAGGAATCAGGGTGCTCTGGAGATGATCTTTGAATGAGCCCATCGTACACTTGAGGTAGGAGATTTGTTGCTCTCCAGCTGTTTGTGTGGAACTACAAGTTACAGCATGCCTTGTCAATTGGAAAGCCATGGGTTCCTTAAACCTGTTCTAAACCATTCTAATCTCTAATGATGTATGTAGTATGTGCATTCTAGTTATCACCAGTGTCATATGAGTGTAACCTGAGAACATTATTTATAAAGGTACAATGCTCCAATAAACTACCCTATTTTAAAATAGAAACACCTTCACAAGTTTAACTAAAGCTAGTCCCATAGGTTAGGATTTCCCTGATTTCTATGGACAGTCCCTGTCTTCAAATGGTTTCCTCAGCTGCTGGGTACCCCTGATACATTTCTCAGTCTCAGATACAATAGCTCTGTACAGTCATTGTCATTTGGCTCTAGTATTGGTGACTGTACACAGTTTGTCCTCGATACAGTTTATCACCAATGACAGCTCTCCAATCTGCATTAGGGAGCCTAAGAAGAAGAACAGAGAGGCGCTGTGGGACACGCAAGTATGAGTGGTCTGGACTGGACTCGATATAATGTAAAAGATAAGAAATAGCCAAATCTGGCATACTATCCTTTTTACAAAGCCTTTTATTAAAAAGTTAAAACCACACCCACGTTAACACATTACTCATATTGCATATAAAAATCCTTATTGGTTAAAGTAACTTTACTCCTACCAGAAGATGTTGGGGATGTCAGCACTTTAAGTCCTGGGATCCTCCGCTGAAGTGTATAAAAGAAATCTCTTTCCAAGTCCGGCTGTAGAGAGTTTGCTTCAATCAGGTAGTTTCCCATTCAACGCGTTTCTCCTTTCTATACTAGCCACTCGAACCGGGACCTACTTTTTGCACTAGCCGCCAGGACCAGAGCCCTGGTGCAGCCGTATTGCAGGGCCCGATCACAGACAGCATTGGCAAAAGGCCCTGTCCTCATTTAAAGGATTATATAAATGGGTAGGTCACTGTCTGCCATCAGATCATCACACTCAGCTCCTGATATATGCTTCAAATCCATGGAAAAATATTGCCGGAGAAGGAGATTTATAACAAACTGGGGCGTTGACCTTAGCACCTTAAAATTGTTACAGATACTATATGTAAATATGTATCAACAGGCTATAAACACTGATTCACTATGTATGAGGAAATATACCTTAGCGGGGATCTCAAGCCCATTAGGAGCCGTGGTGGGACGGAAGCGCCTTCCTCTGGACGAAGTTGTCATTGTCTGCTTAGGGTGTTTCTGGGGTGGTGGCGGAACAGGCATGACAAAGTTGTTAATGATGGGAAGACGATAAGGTGATATTCCCACAGAATGATCCTTTGTGCTCATTATTCTTATTATATCTTTTTCGGTCTGGAAACACAGATAAACATTAGTTATGGATTTGTAAGTGTAAAAAGGTATCTATTTTTCTTTTTAAAAAAATAAGTTTTTATTGAGGTTTAACAACAAATACAGGTTATATAAATGTACTTTCAGCAGTATTCGTTTTGGATGGCGGGTGATAAAGAGATTTATAACATCATAACAACATAACTCTAAGCCAAAAAAAAAAAAAAGAAAAGAATTGAATGTATCAATGAGAATATACGTTCCCAGCCATAGAAGGAGGTTATTGTTAACCTGGCACATTGAGCACAAAGACAGACAGGGGGGAGAGGACAAAGGTATCTATTTTGGTGGCATATGTATGGGTCCTAATAGTCTGGCAAATGTATAGAGACCATTTAATAAACTTATTTATGACTATTAATGTCAACCAACTCCTCGCAAAGGTAGTTCTCATTTAACCTAAGCAATATAGTTCTTATTCTTCCTAAATATTTATAAAATAACTTGTACTTATATCTTCAAGAAAAACTGCTCACAAGAGGTAGCTTTATTTAAAATGTTTTGTATTCCTAATTAACATTCTAATTGTAAAACTCATATATACTATAAAAGTGTATACCAGAGTATATTATATAAACTCAACAGGTTTTGTTTGCTCTATTAACATGAGTGGTATAGCATAGATGTTCGTACAATACATTACATTCATTGCCTGTTTTATAAATATACAAATCACTGTGTGTGTGTGTATTGATCAGCTGTGTGGTGTAAGGGTGTGTGTGGGCCAGCTTCACCTATTGTTAACAGTGTGTGACTGTATTGTGTGAGGGGGGGCTGTTGGGGGAAGAGAGAGATAGACCCTTAGGTTAGACTCCATTTTAAGCATTCAGACCACATTTCACTCTTCCGTCCATTTAACCATATCTCACACTATAAACTTGTATTTATCTAACATATAAACTTCTATAATTTATTTGGCCATTACTCACTATCCACATTCCATTCACATGGAAACTTCTAGCATCACATTATTAACCTCACACAGGGGCCATTTTGCCTAATCATGATGATCATATTAGTTTACAATGGCAGCCATTTTGCAAGCATTAGATTAGATCAACCTTCATTTTCTCTATTGTCTGAAACTCAGCCTGCTCTAAACACATTGTATATCACTTTGCTGCCATATTAACAACTTCAATTTCTCCAGCAATAAATCACATTATTTCAAAATTCACATTAAAAACTAATTCCACAATCCATTCCAAACATCACATGAACTCTAAGACTCACAGCTCAGACCAAAGACAAAGGGTACAATACTTTTTATACTCAAACACCACAATCCATTTTCATTGCATCTCCCAAATCGAATATACAGCACCGTACCACAACTGCACAGCTAAGACATTGTCAGCCATCTTACCACTACATCTAGCGACTCTGCTTCATCACAGTGCTACCTCAAATGTATACAATTCCTATCCATGAAACATCAGTCCACACAGTCCCATAATAATCTTCAATATTCATCAAAACTACAACATCACATTGTCTTACAAAACCTAACAAGCAGATACACATTATAAACATCTGCAAACCAAAGATAACTGATCACAAAACTATATATATCCAAATTCAACCACCTTCCATTCAATCCATTCAAACTCCATTATAATCCATAGCCAGCCTCTACTATAAATTGCCTTCCAGGTCACTTCAGATATACACAAACCTCCATTGCATTCAATTTACAGTTTCCAGCATGTTCAGCTAGAAGCTGTGTCTGCATTTCCTATCAGGGTGGAAGCAGGGAAGCAAGAGGGTTTCTCTTCCTCTTGTTACACGAGATCAAGCCTTTCCTCTGGGTAGAGTTAACCTTCTACAGGAAGTAGCTCACAGCATTTGATATGCAAATCTTGAGCTGCTACTCAGGTAAATACAGGATTTACAAACCTCATGTTTGTAGTGGGGAAGGGAACTCACCCTTTTTCATTAACCTAATTCAAACATGAGTGGACGTGAAGTGCAGGCAGAGGTCAGAGAGGCATTTCAAAGCCTCTCTGCTCCCTACATCGTGTGCCATGTGACTGTGGTTGCCATGGTAGTCGCATGACACCGTACAGAATTTTAAACCATTAATAGCAGCCTGAAGAAACAAACCAAGGAAAATAGTAAATACTAAGATTTTTCTTAGATCCTGCCACAGTGATTTGTGTTATAATAAAAACCCATCTCATTTTTTCATGCGATAGCTGCTTTAATAATCTTTAAATATTAAAAAGTTTCACAATTCAAACATAAATGAAAAATAAGTGTTTGCCGACAAGATATTCAATGAAGATTAATTGTTGGTTGTCTTGGGTTACTGTGCATCAACTTCCACCAACTATATATAATGCTAAATAATTTTCCATAAAAATTAATTTGTAATCATAAAAAATGTTCAAACATTGTTTAGTGACAATTTTGGTTCTGGTACAAAAATGTTCTGTTTGTGTTTGCAACATTTATAATAATAGAATATAATAATAATAATAATGCTAATAATTAATAAAATAATTAAATTACATTTTGTCTATGTTTGAAAATAAATGAAGATTATATAATAATAAAAATTATGTAATATATTAATCTCACCACAATGGCGAATCGATGTTCGTCCTCATCAGCAAAGTGATTCTGCCGCGTACCTGTGGATATTTTCGGTACATTTCCAGATGAAGGGTTTACTGGCAGCGGCTGTAGCCGCGCTGGTCGCTGCATATTTCCTGGTGCAGTCTTTGGTCGAGGTGAAGAAGCCTTTAGTATTTAAAAATCAAAATAATATTTTCTAAATTAGCACGAACATTTTACTACAGCTGTGTACATTTTTATTACAAAATTACAACGACACATAATACATGATGCAATGTTCTACACTGACACATCAAAAAATTATAAATGAGGGTTAATGAAACATTAGAAAATGTACAAATGGAATTTTTTGTTATTTCCAGTTGCAAACACTAGGGGGCAATATATGCACATGAGGAAATGAGTGTCTGAAAAACCAAAAACTTTTTTTAGACCTATATTACAAATGTTAACTCTTTTACCATAAACTTTTCTAATCTGTCAATAGTATTATAAATTGTCAGAATATATTATAAGGGGCATATTCAATTGTCGACAGAAACGCAGAAAATTTAGTTATTACGGTAATAGTGTGCGGGGAAAAAACTTTATTACCGTAATTTTCTCGCTGGATTTCAGCTCGCAGCTCCCTGAGCCGCGAGCTGAAATCCAGCTAACTACTACCGTAATAACGGTAGTAGTTTTAACGCCGCGGAAATCCGTGACAATTGAATATGCCCCTAACAATTTAAATGCATATTATGTTTAACAATAATCTGCAAATAAAGTACATGTTAGTCAAATAAGCAACATTCTGCCTTTCCATTTGTTACATAAACCAGTTTAACAGGAAGTACAATAAAGGGAGGGATCATAGATGGTCTCTCCAATAGGGTGTAGTACCATTTAACGATACTCACTACCCCGACAGCGACTACAACGACATGGCAATTCCGAACATTACTACCTCGACATGAAAAAAAACGACTTACCATGACACAGATGAAGTGATGAGATGACCCGATGTGTTGCCGACTGAGGAAGATGACGGCACATCAAAACGTGACTCCTCTTAAAATGCCGATGGAGGGACCTGACTTGTAAAGGTAAGGTTAACCCTAACCCTAACTTCTAACCCTAACCCTAACTCCTAACCCTAACCTTAACTCCTAACCCTAACTCCTAAGTCCAAACCCTAACTTCTATCCCTAACCCTTACTCCTAACCCTAACCTTAACTCCTAACCCTTAACCCTAACTCCTAACCCTTAACCCTAACTCCTAACCCTAACTCCTAACCCTTAACCCTAACTCCTAACCCTAACTCTCCTAACCCTTAACCCTAACCCTTAACCCTAACTCCTAACCCTTAATCCTAACTCCTAACCCTAATTCCTAACCCTTAACCCTAACTCCTAACCCTTAATCCTAACTCCTAACCCTAACTCCTAACCCTTAACCCTAACTCCTAACCCTTAACCCTAACTCCTAACCCTAACTCCTAACCCTAACTCCTAAGTCCAAACCCTAACTTCTATCCCTAACCCTTACTCCTAACCCTAACCTTAACTCCTAACCCTTAACCCTAACGCCTAACCCTTAACCCTAACTCCTAACCCTAACTCCTAACCCTTAACCCTAACCTTAACTCCTAACCCTAACTCTCCTAACCCTTAACCCTAACCCTTAACCCTAACTCCTAACCCTTAATCCTAACTCCTAACCCTAATTCCTAACCCTTAACCCTAACTCCTAACCCTTAATCCTAACTCCTAACCCTAACTCCTAACCCTTAACCCTAACTCCTAACCCTTAATCCTAACTCCTAACCCTAACTCCTAACCCTTAACCCTAACTCCTAACCCTTAATCCTAACTCCTAACCCTAACTCCTAACCCTTAACCCTAACTCCTAACCCTTAACCCTAACTCCTAACCCCTAAAATAATACTTACATTGGATGAATGGCAGCCGGGTCCGTCGATCAGCGCTTTAAAAGTAGTCGCGTTTTGACGTGAAGCCATTTTCTTAGTCGGTAACACATTGGGTCGTCACATCACTTCATCTGTGTCATGGTAAGTCAGTTTTTTTTCATGTCGGGGGAGTAGTCTTCGGAATTACCAGGTCATTGTATTCGCTATCAGGGTAGTCAGTATCATTAAACTGACTACCACTGCACTAATAACGGTATGTGTATTAATAATTGTACATTTAATTCAGCATATACTATTAAAAATATTTATTTTAAAAAAAAAATTGATTGACAGGTAGACTTTATTACTGGTATGCGGTATCCAACAACACAAAGATTGTAACACGTTCAATATTCAAGTTGTTTATTAAAACTATTGTTAAACGTCACGAGTCATGACACTGGTTCAAGCAGAAAACTGTTATAACATTGTCTAACACTGTTTACATCGATCGGAGAATATGAAAGAACCTTGTCACAGACATTGTGTACTCCTGTTTCAATTCATTGGGATAAAGAATATGTATCCTGGTATCACTGTAAACCTAATATATTGTTTAACTGAACTTATGTTAGTTCAGCTCTATTTAGTGCACATTGACAAGGAAGACAGAATTACTAACCATTTATCTGAGGTGAAAAGAAAAACGTTTTGCCAAACAGTAAGATATTGACAAAACATTACATTCTTTTTATTGTCTGACTGTAAATATTTATTGAATTGCTGTTATCTATGTAGCATGTTAACATAGCAAAGTGAAAGACATTAGTCACCAGCAGATTGTGGCTGTTTATACAGAACTTAACGTGTGCACACGGCTAGCTGATTAAATTCTTCAGAAAGAACCACAAACTTATTTTAAAAAACAACAACGTGGAAGCTGCACTTATGTAAAAAGTCACATGGAGACAGGGGGAGACCTAGAGGGGGGCATGGGAGGAATTTGCATAGCCACACCCCCTCCTTCACGTTGATTGGTTGGCCCTTTCCTTCCCTCCCAAATATAACACCTCTCAGCAGTAATTTTAAGGTAAGAAGATTGCTGCTAGGGAAGCAATTGCCTCGATCGCCCCTCTCTGGACTCGTCAGTGCATGGGGATAACACAAAAATCGAAATCACAAACTCTAAAAAAAATAAATCTCAAACCTGGAAGACATATATTAAAACCATACTTTTTTCAGTCTTACCAACTTGCCTTTCAGGGGCAGGTGGGTGTGCGGGGGGCGGGGCTCCGAAATCACGTCATTTTGGCCCCGCATCATTTTGCAGCGGGGGCAGGGCCAAAATGATGCCATTCTCCGGGAATCGCAGCATTTTGGCCCTAATTCGGGCAGATGCGGGAGATTGCCACACTCTCCCGGGAGTCCGGGAGACCCACCTGAAATGCGGGAGTCTCCCGGACATTCCGGGAGAGTTGGTAAGTATGATTAAAACTAGTGTTTTTTTCATACATAAACTTTTCCCTTTCTATCAGTTCGATGTCAGAGAAATCCTACATAATCTTCAAACTATCACAATCACAACCTAATGCATCTATCTCCTACCTACAAAAACAATGTGCCTCTGTGGGTGACACATGTTCCCATTTAACTAATAGGTTGATATGATTAATTCAATTAAATTAAATGAATTCCATTGATAGGCTGTGTTCTCATGAATATTTGACCAACCCAATCTATCTATCTATCTATCTATCATCATTTATTTATATAGCGCCAACATATTCCGTAGCGCTATCTATCTATCTCTCTCATATCTATCTATCTATCTATCATCATCATTTATTTATATAGCGCCAACATATTCCGTAGCGCTATCTATCTAACTCTCTCATATCTATCTATCTATCTATCATCATCATCTATTTATATAGCGCCAACATATTCCGTAGCGCTATCTATCTATCTACCATCATCATCATTGATTTATATAGCGCCAACATATTCCGTAGCGCTATCTATCTATCTATCTACCATAATCATCATTTATTTATATAGCGCCAACATATTCCGTAGCGCTATCTATCTATCTATATATCTATCTACCATCATCATCATTGATTTATATAGCGCCAACATATTCCGTAGCGCTATCTATCTATCTACCATAATCATCATTTATTTATATAGCGCCAACATATTCCGTAGCGCTATCTATCTATCTATCTACCATAATCATCATTTATTTATATAGCGCCAACATATTCCGTAGCGCTATCTATCTATCTACCATAATCATCATTTATTTATATAGCGCCAACATATTCCGTAGCGCTATCTATCTATCTATCTATCTATCTATCTACCATAATCATCATTTATTTATATAGCGCCAACATATTCCCTAGCGCTATCTATCTATCTATCTATCTCTCCACTTGTAACTATATGAAGCGTCACTGATACATTTTTACCAGACTTTTTCCAAGTTACTTTGGTCACAAACACAAAAGCGACTCATTATTTCAGCACTCACAGATTCGGATGAATCAGAATGTTCCTGGTTTCCCAGACGCCGGTTGTTCCCACTTTTAGGTCCTGTGGGGGGACGAGGAGAAAATGGTGGAAAAGTTTCTTCTTCAGCCCTGTTGGGATGATCAACCTGTAATATAAACTCATTTTAAGTGTACAGCACCCTCGTTTGCCTATTGTCAGATGAGCAATGTTAATAAATAACCCTCGCTAAATGTTCAGTATTCTAGTTTGCCTACCAGCAATTTTAGTAAACGATCCTCAGTAAGGGTACAGCACCCTAGTTTGCCTGGGGTTAGTGTCAGATGAGCAGTACTAGTAAATGATCCTCAGTAAGAGTACAGCACCCTAGTTTGCCTGAGGCTAGTGTCGGATGAGCAGTGTTAGTAAACGATCCTCAGTAAGAGTACAGCACCCTAGTTTGCCTGAGGTTAGTGTCAGGCGAGCAGTGTTAGTAAAAGACCCTCAGTAAGAGTACAGCACCCTAGTTTGCCTGTGGTTAGTGCCAGACGAGCAGAGTTAGCAAATGATCCTCAGTAAGAGTACAGCACCCTAGTTTGCCTGAAGTTACTGTCAGACGGGCAATGCTAGTAAATGACCCTCAGTAAGAGTACAGCATCCTATTTTGCCTGAGGTTAGTGTCAAACGAGCAGTGTTAGTAAATGATCCTCAGTAAGAGTACAGCACCCTAGTTTGCCTGAGGTTGGTGCCAGAGGAGCAGTGTTAGTAAATGATCCTCAGTAAGAGTACAGCACCCTAGTTTGCCCGAGGTTAGTGTCAGACGACCAGTGCTAGTAAATGATCCTCAGTAAGAGTACAGCACCCTAGTTTGCCTGAGGCTAGTGTCAGACGAGCAGTGTTAGTAAAAGACCCTCAGTAAGTGTGCAGCACCCTAGTTTGCCTGAGGCTAGTGTCAGACGAGCAGTGTTAGTAAAAGACCCTCAGTAAGAGTACAGCACCCTCTTTTGCCTGAGGCTAGTGTCAGATGAGCAGTGCTAGTAAAAGACCCTCAGTAACAGTACAGTGCCCCAGCGCCTAAAGCAAGTGTCAGACTGGTACAGCCCAAAACATGGGCTGTCAGAAGCTCCCATAAAACTGTAGAAACATGTATGAATCAAAATTACAAATGCAGTCACCA
The DNA here is from genome assembly GCF_038048845.1 of Mixophyes fleayi. Taxonomy (NCBI): domain Eukaryota; kingdom Metazoa; phylum Chordata; class Amphibia; order Anura; family Limnodynastidae; genus Mixophyes; species Mixophyes fleayi. The sequence continues at coordinate 13,201,985 of NC_134409.1, forward strand.
GAATATGTAAACAAATATATATATATATATATATATATTTACAGAAATTTGTAATGATTTTCTGAACCTTTAAAGTAGCAATTGCAATTCCCAATGGAGTATGTGCCATCTGTCATGAAACTAATGTGGCCCTCGCTAAATAACGCCCTCTGAACTTGGCCCTAAGCCTCATCTGACACACGTGTAGTGTAGAGTATAGAATGGAGCTTTACCTTAGTTCTGTGCACCCGTTCTTTTCTGGCAAACATTTCCAGCCTTCGTTTTATTTCAATTTGGTGGCGCCGCTGGCAAATAAAATAATACAGTTATTCAGACTGTTACCATTATCATTTCTTCTTTCTATAGAAATAGATAAATATATATTTTTACAACAAAACCTGCCTATAAATAATGCTTGTTATTTGTTCTGGAAATGTATTAAGATATTTCTCTTATTTTTTAATTTGTCTCTTTTTCTGCAGTTATTTTCTGTCTAACAGCTGTGGTTCTAATATGCAAATAGGAAAAGAGAGTGTTGTAGTTAAAAGATGGTCTCTGCCCCCAAAAGCAACACTTGTAATCCCCGCCACTATCTCCCAGTCCCTCCAATTATCATCATCATCATTAGTTATTTATATAGCGCCACTGATTCCGCAGCTCTGTACAGAGAACTCACTCACATCAGTCCCTGCCCCATTGGAGCTTACAGTCTAAATTCCCCAACACACACACACAGACTAGGGTCAATTTTGATAGCAGCCAATTAACCTACTAGTATGTTTTTGGAGTGTGGGAGGAAACCGGAGCACCCGGAGGAAACCGACGGAAACATGGGGAGAACATACAAACTCCACACAGATAAGGCCATGGTCGGGAACTGAACTCATGACCCCAGCGCTGTAAGGCAGAGGTGCTAACCACTGAGCCACCGTGCAGTCCTCACCTCAAATATAACTGCTTCTACTCCTTTCTGTTTTAAAACACAGTCATCTCCATACAATCCTAATTGTTTTTTGGGTTTGTTTTTTTTAAAACAGGAATGTAAGTTGATGTGGGTATAGCAGGGCCCCTTTAGGGTCACCTACCTCCGGCATGGCATATAATCACAACCAATAAGGGCATCTCTCTAAAATACAGTGTTGTTGTTTGTTTTCTTTTTTAAATTCAACACGGGGAAGAATCTGAAAATGTTCGTAAAATATTATTAATAATTATAATAATAATATTTTATTATAATCTGTATTTTACCAAACACTGGCCTATAAAGCTGACAACTTTATTTGAAAAGTTTCTATAGGGCAGGTTAGATAAGAAGATGAATGGGGGGCTTTATGTATTGGAATAGTTAGGGATTCTAAACATTTTTAACAAATCTTATCAACATTTTTGGACAATCTCTGTATAGAAATATGTTTTTTATGGAAATGTAGTGTAATATTTTTATTAACCAGGTAGGCATGCCTCCGTTGTACAAATCTATTAAAAAAGGAATTGGGAACAGAAGATTACTGAAAAAGTTCTTGAAATTATTTGTTTATCCAATTCAAGTACTTTTTCTCCCAAAACTTCTATAGAAGTCCAAATTAATGTATGATGTACTACTTTAAATTCAGGTCCTCTGTAGTTACAACATAGTGGAGTTTACTCAGTAAAGCCCACATTACAATAAAGTGTTAAGTGCAATAGGGTACATCGCCACCTCTGCTGTACCAGGTCTTTGTATGTTTCGGTAACCAAGAATGCATATATGGAATAGAAGAACCACCCAAAGACACCAAAGATTTCTTCTAATTCCATTTGTTCTCTGGGGGTAAATATGTGAATCGGAAGGAGACTGGTTAACTTTGGCTAAATATGCTAGTATTCATCTTAGCCTCTTACCATGCTCATGTTACCATGGGAAAAACATTGTGTAAAAGAGCAAGTAACCCTACTATTTAAATTGAAGTCTATTGAGTTCATTTGATGAAATCAGGCAATAAATATTTGTTACACAATACATCTTTTTACAGATGTACAAGTAACAGTGTTGCAAATTATTAGAAAACAGAAATGTCCTGTAGAGACTGGCGAGTTCGCCAGTGATATCACAGCAAACACAACTGTCATGTTATGCTTTGCCATTTCAGCTTTTTTTTGTACATTAGAAAATGTCTAGATAACCAACATCAATCTGATAAGAATCCGGTGATATCTGTGGCACTAGTCTCACTCCTGCCTAGACAACAACACGCTACCACCGGGAGTGGGCATCAGTTTGTCAGGGGACCTACCAGGGAGCCTTAATATCAGACCCAAGGCAAGTAACCCTTTAGGGCCAGGATTTACATAGGAATTATCTTTATAAATAGACAGGCAAAGCCAGAATATAAAAGACGAGTTGTATGTTGGCTGGTGCTAATGTATTATTAACTATCCAACAATGGATGTTTGTCAAGACAATGGGACCCTGTTTTCAGAAAGTAGAGACGAACAGGGACTGATGGAAGTGTCACAAAGGCTCCTCTCTCCGTGTCACCTTCAACAGGGGAATAAAGTTACATCTCGCTCCTGTCTCACAACACAAACTGCAAACTCTTCTACCTGGGGATTCAAAACCAACCACTTCTTAGCTATCACTAAGGCTGTGTGTATTCTAAGTTGAAGCGTGTAGTATTAATAGATACAGTTCTACATGCACAGTCCCCTTTGAATTTGACTCCTAAAATATTGTGTCCACAGAGGCCATAGCACAGATAAATAAAAAAATAAAAAAATATGTGCTTGACTTTATACCATGTTTACTTGTATTCATGGTAAAATAATTACAATATGAAAGTAGAATTTATTTTAATTATTTTTATTTAAATAGAACCTGTCCAGAGGACACTGTGGAGGCAGCCATTTTAGTCATAAGGTGCCTAAGTGAAGTCACTGGTTTATAATGAACTTACAGGCTTCAGAACACAAAATGTCTGCTCCCATTGTGCTTCAGTGATGTCACTAGTTGCTAGCGAATTGATAGGCTCTGTTTCTGTTTATTTACTTTCGTAAATGCATATAGGAACCACCAGATTAATATCAATAATAATAGACATATTCAAATTCAATTTAGCTCAAACAAAACAAAATTTTTGATAGGACAAAAAAAATAAGCTTGACCACTATCACCCCACACTCACCCCCCCAACCACACTGGAATTATATAGGCCAACGTAGAGTAAGTACCTCTTTTACAGTATGACACTTAGTGACTGGAGAATCTGATTCTGTAAAAGTCCTGCTGATGTGTAATATTAGATATATTAGCAGTCAGAGGAGCACCTGAGAGTAATACTATTATGTATAACTGTTGAAAGGGGCGTGGCACATGGATTTTGGCAGGGTCGTCATGATTTGGGAGCAAAGTTTACTGATCAAGGGTATGGGCTACGCATATTGTATTATTTCCCCAAAAAATACTATTTAAATTTTTTGTTTTTTATTATGTCTATCAGTTGAATGATCACGTGTGTCTGATTTTTTTTTTGCGATTGTAGATATATATCACATCTGTAGCGTATATATCACGCTTGTAGGGTATATATCACGCTTGTATGGTATATATCGCACTTGTATGGTATATATCACGCTTGTATGGTATATATCACACTTGTATGGTATATATCACGCTTGTATGGTATATATCACACTTGTATGGTATATATCACACTTGTATGGTATATATCACGCTTGTATGGTATATATCACACTTGTAGGGTATATATCACACTTGTATGGTATATATCACACTTGTATGGTATATATCACGCTTGTATGGTATATATCACTCTTGTATGGTATATATCACGCTTGTATGGTATATATCACACTTGTATGGTATTTAACACGCTTGTATGGTATATATCACGCTTGTATGATATATATCACGCTGGTATGGTATATATCACATTTGTAGGGTATATATCACGCTTGTGTGGTATATATCCCATTTGTAGTGTATATATCATGCTTGTATGGTATATATCACACTTGTATGGTATATATCACGCTTGTATGGTATATATCAAGCTTGTATGGTATATATCACGCTTGTATGGTATATATCACACTTGTATGGTATTTAACACGCTTGTATGGTATATATCACGCTTGTATGGTATATATCACGCTTGTATGGTATATATCACACTTGTATGATATATATCACGCTTGTATGGTATATATCACACTTGTATGGTATAAATCATGCTTGAAAATGCGTCATTCCATTGCTGGGGGGAGGGAGGACTCTCCACCATTCATTGTGAATCGAGTCAACGAGGCCCCCGCCCTGTAGGATACGGAAGAATGGCCGGATTTCCCGGGACTCCAGGAGACCTACCCAGAATTCCGCAGTCTCCTAAACATTCCGAGAGTGTGGGCAAGTACAGTATATACTTGTAATTAAATTAGTGCAGTTTTTACCTCCATATCAAGGACCTTGTGAAATATGGCCTGGGCCAGACATTCCCGGATGTATTTATGATGATCTCGTTTCATAGCGTTAATTCTGTATTCTTTCTCGGTCAGTATCCTGCCGCTTCTTGTGATCTGAAATATAAACACATAAAATACCTCACTTTTATGGGGCTAGAGCACATTATTGTATTCAACTTTTATCTCTTACAATGTTCTCAGTTTTAAACGTCACTGGAATTTTTACAACAACAGGCACACTGTGTGAGCGTTCACAGCAGCACAGATTATTTAAGTCGGTGTGGTGGTCTTGCGACCTGTCTATTTGCGGCATTGTATTGTGCTAACCATGCCTCCATGTGTCATGATGTGAGGAGGGGGTTGGAGGAATGCATGAATCCGCAAACTTAGAGTTACAAATACATAGTGGAAGCAGCATTGTCCCAGAAACAGAGTTATTAAGTCAGGTTCCTGCCATAGTGAGATGTAGTACAACACACCTTAATTCGAAGATCATACATGCAACATGATTAAGAGAGCTTATAGAAGGTGTATACCAGTAACTATAAGAGCAAACAAAACTTACCTATGTATAAACAGGTTTATTTTAATTTTCCTTTTCTATTAATATCAATAAAACAAATGGCATTTACTCTGCACAGTGAAAATAATTCCTTTACACATTCCCATAGGAACTGTCATACGGCTTACTGGTATAGAGGCCATTGAAACACTGCCCCCAGTGGTGAAGGGTGGGAGAACAACTTTACATAACAGTAACTTTTGAACAAAATCAGACATGGTGGTACCATAATGTTATTCTGCAAAAGCAGTTCTAACAATTAATATTAATAACTACAGTCTTGAAAACAGCTATAAGGAAAAATAAATACAATTAACCTAATCCGCGGTGTAGGAAATTAACAGGTGATGATCCATTTAGAGTTTTTAAAAATCAGAAGAATTGGACTATATCACATAGATGCCCTTACCAGACCGGCGCTCTTAAGATGTCTTCTAATACGGGTATTGTTAAAATATCCCTTCAGGTGTTTGTCTGTGAGGCTGTTGTAAGCCGACAGGGGTCTGCAAAACAAAACACCAAAACAGATTGTTATATATACTACCAAAGCAGCAGCAACACACTCTCTGTAGCCACTAATATCCTGTTTTAAATACAAATCCGGTCGCACAAAGCAAATGTCTTTTTGTAGCATCGTGCACTTATTTCTGTGTGAATGCTCCAGTTTTTATAGAAAATCCATAGTTTAGTGCGTCAAGACGTTGGCATCTGCAGGGTGCAGGAGTTTGTTTTTCTAATTGGAACAGTTTGACGGATTGGCCTAGTTTAAAGTGGGCTAAGTGTATTCATGCATCTGGTGTTGCAGCATATACAGAAACAAGATTTCATGTTGAGGAGAAGTTACAATGACCTTAAAGTGGTGGTTAGCATGTATTTAAAGGGGTGCTCCAATGCTGGTGTCCATAGCACATCTTCTGCATGCCAGGTGCACTTTATACATGAAAGCAGCTTTATAACCAATCTGTGGAATACAATCTTTAATAAATACAGCTATAAAAGTAAAACAAGGTGTCCAATTGCTGTTCCACTTTATTAATATACTGTATATGGGCCTGATTCATTACGGAAAGTTAAGCAAAATATTGAGTAAGTTTTCTTACTCAAGTTTTCAAGTTTTCTGGACAAAACCATGTTACAATGCAAGGGGTGCAAATTAGTTTATTATTTTGTACATAAGAAAAATACTGCCTGTTTTTTCATGTAACATACAAACACTTGATAGTTTATTTGTACATTGAAATTTAAAGTCGATTTAGGACATGCCCTACCCCAAATATAAATTTACCATCAAATTTTAAATCCCCCCCCCCCCTCCAATGCAACATGGTTTTGCCTTACTTACTTACTTTTACTTAACTTTCCTTAATGAATCCGGCCCTGTGACTCTACCAGGTAGTATTTTAAGAGAAAAAAAGTGGCAATTAATTAAGGGCTTGATTTAAAAATGATACCAGGCCACCAAACACATTGTCATCTGCCCCACAAACCTGCAACTGGCAGCGCAATGTGGATACACAGAGGCACTACCCAAAATGCGTCAGGTAAGCGCATTCCTGCTAAACTAAATGTGCGGCATGTCCGCGAATATTGATGTTAGTAAATAACTACAGCCGTAACTTTAAATTTTTGCGCCTGGGACGAGAAGCAAAACTGGCGCCCCCGTAGACCTCAATTTTAACCAAATGAACTTAAAATATTCATAAACTGCGTCTCTCTTCAGCGTTGCGTCCTCTGTGGTCGCCCCTCTCGCACCGCCCTAGTTACAGCTCTGCAAATAATCACTACCGGTGACACAATGATATGAAGTATTATATTTTGTGGCTCTGACACTGAACAATGTTATTCTGTTTTATCTTCTTAATGGATGTGAGGATACAGTGGGAAGATTACAGTGGGGACAATGTAAAGATAAATCATATACTATGATCATTGAAAACACAAATAAACAAACAGAAAGCTATAAAGCGCTAGATTTATATCCCTATTAAACAGTCACAGAGTAAACAGGTTGTGCAGTTCCTGGTAGCTCACAAACAGATGCCTGCCAAGGAAACACTGTTTCTATAGCTTCAATGTAACCTTTACACAGTGCTGAGTAAACTATGTATCATTAGAAGCAGTCACATCGCTCCCACACATGACATCTTACTCCAGTCACGATCCATAGCTCCTGTCCAGCCACTAGGGGCTCTGCAGTCAGGGCTGGTATTAAACACTATTGTCAGACTGTCCAATTGCTAGTGATGAACGGAAAACCAGATCACTGTATTTGGCTGTGGCGGATTTTTTTAAAAAAAAGGAGGGATGCTGACTCCTGGGTAAGGTGACATGTGATTGGCTAGCCCCAGCTGTGGTCCAATCCCATGCTTCTGTATCCTAAGAGGTCACACCTACCCCTTATAAAGCTTCCACAGCCCAACTGTTGCAGCAATCTGGCTCCACTCTGGGAAGGTGAATAAGATCTTTAATGTGCACCTGTCAATCATGTTTTATTCAATAGTAACAGGAGTTATTTATATATATTTATATATATATATATATATATATAGGATCTTTAGTTTAGTAATATACTTCTGCTACTTCGATGGAGGTTTTGTGTTAAAGAAAATCAAACAAAACAAAACTGAAAATAAAACTGGTGTACAACCTCTTAAAAGTCCGTAGCTAAAAGTCCTTAGACCTCAGTTCCCTTCCCCATTACTAAAATCCACTACACCTGCTCCATCCAGAGCCACCTCCATGTGCAGTCTGTTTCGTCTATTGTCTACTCCCATCTTACTTGTCCTGAGTCCTTGGACTTATAAGTAGTTGTTACCCCTCTTCTGGGTAAACAAATCTGGAGTTTAGGTCCTGCCATTGAACAAATTCCTACAGAGACTCTATAATCTCTCCCAAAATATTTGTGTTTTTCCATGAAGAAAGGACAAAACACGGCTTCTGCAAACCTAAATTATTATATGTGTTTTTTTCTTTTTGGATGAAATTCCCTTTAATAACCATATTTTACATTTACATTAGCCTAAGCATATGCAACAATTTCCCCTACTATAAGTTTAATGACCCTACTAGAATACACTCAACAACACTATGCGAAAAGAGAGTATAATTAAAATACTGAGGACATTGGCATTGCATTTCTCTTTAAATGGGGAGATCAAGTGTCGATGGGTGATTGTGTCTTGTCTGTTGAGTTCAGTGTTCCAGGTAGTTGTGATCTCTGTCAGGTTAGATTAAGAATAAACAGCGACCCTTTGTATGGACTTCCCATTTTATGCCTTCCTCTGGTCACAATAGTGTATAAATATTCCAGAGTGCGCCTACTAGGGGTCATGTTATCTTGAACACTCTTGCATGTTACACCATGATAGACAAATAGAACTTATATAATATATACCATATGTGCACTCCTTTGTGTAAATACTCTGATGTAATGACTATACGCCATAGTCACCAACAGTTTAAACAAATTTCCAGGGGCAATTTGCTGCTGAGTGGAGGCATCTAAGCATACAACGTGTAGTTCTGCCTAAATGGACTCTTCTGTAGTACAATCCCCATCGTGACATGGACATAATGACAATACTGTACTCCTCTCCAACAAATGTTATCTATTTTTTCTCTGTGCTTTCTATCCATAGAGCGAAAAATGTACTAAGCAGTTGGGCAACTTTGAAAAACAGGGACATTCAAGATATCAAGTTCAGGACAGTCCCAGCTCTGCAGGTAATTCAGGCATTAATAATGTGTATGACAGGCGTGGTAGAATTACACGGTAGACATGGATATGTCATATGAAGAGACAACCGTCATCTTGTATCGCTGTAAATAACAATATAAGAGTGTGTTGGCAACAATATACTGGGCAGAGAGACAGAGATATATAGTTCTCACATCTACCCAACAATATCTTCAGTATATCTTTAGATATATTTAAATATCAGCTCCTTTGCAGTTATAGCAGTGTGCTGGGGGATTTATCTCTGTGCTGGATAACCCCACCCTTTCAGGCACCTGCCATGAACTTGGTTGAGCAACTTCCACTTCTGTTTTATTTTTAGATGGCTCTAACTTGCATGGATCCACTCACCATAATCCTTTAATAGTGCGGTGAGGACTGATTCCATGAACACAATGTATGATCAGTATACCTGCCACATTCCATAAACTGCTGTAACAGGTATCACCAGGGACACTAATCCATTGTTTGAGGACGGGATGAACCATAGATAATATCAGTATAATCTTCCATTCTCTCAACTGGCAGACTAGTTGCTTTTAGTCTCTTCTAAACATTATAACTGTTTTTAGAAAATCCCTTAAATGTAAACAACCATATAGGCTTATGGCTTTGCAGTAATAATTTAGTGTCCCACGTTCCATACTTTCAGCTTTGTGGTCACATTAACTGAACTCTGTGACATTTTATACATATGTTAACATTTTTGGCACCCCTGAATATTAAGTACATCATGTTCAGTATATCCTGACAAAAGGAACGTTGTGAAACAGCTTTGGACTACAGGCACTCTTTTTTGGCACAGAACGGCTGTGGCAAAACCAATAACAACTTTAAAAAGCAATAGTAGGAAAAACTATACAAATTTAAAGATTGCCATAACACAATTATTGGCAGCCTTTTGAGCAATTCAAATGAATTTGAAAAAAAAAATAGGTAGATTAGACTCAAGTATGGAAATTTAGAGACACCTGCCACAAATTGTCAGTGCTCATATGACTTGAATTAACCAATGAATGATCGCTTTAATGTTTAAAAAGGCCACTTTTTATTCCTTGTTACTTTGTTACAATGGTGAGGACAAGAGAGCTGTCTAAGAGCATCAGAAGTTCTACTATCACCAAACACAAGACCTCTAAAGGGTACAAGACAATCTCCAAAGACCTTGGAATCCCAGTTTCAACAGTGCACAATGTTATTAAAAAGTCTGCTACTCATGGAACTGTGAAGGACTTCCCTGGATATGGGGAAAAGAAGAAAAATCAATAAGAGAAGTCATCGAAGGTTGGTACAAACTGTGGAGAAAACACCACGTAAAATATCCAAAGAGGTGAAGACCTGGAACAACCTGGAGTTAAGGTTTCAACCCGTACCATAACTACACTAAACCAAGAAGGGCTTTATGGGCTAAGGCCAAGGAGGACCCCACTGCTGAAAAGAAGACATAAAAAGGAACAACTGATCTTTGCCAAAACGTACATTCATAAACCACAATCCTTCTGGGCAAATGTTCTGTGGACAGAACAAACCAAAATAGAGCTCGTTGGCAATACAGACCAGTGATTTGTTTATAAGCGACAAAATGAAGCGTTTAAGGAGAGGAACATCGCACCTACGTGGAGGACACATAATGTTGTGGGGCTGCTTTTCTGCCTCTGGTGCTGGAGGTATTGACTGTGAAATCAGAGGATTATCAAGGTATTTTGAAGCACAATGTGCTACCCAGTGTAAGAAAACTAGGTTTGGGTCGAAGAACGTGGGTCCTCCAGCACGATAAAGGCCCAAAACACACACAAAGGAAGGGATCAAAAGAAATCTCAATCCAATTAAACATGGAGAGCGCTTAAATCTGCCAATGGGAAAAGGAATCCTGATAACATTCAAGAGTTTCAACAAATAGCAATAGAAGAGTGGAAGTAACTACCAGCAGACAGGTGCAAGAAGCTTATAGATGACTACAAGAAATGTTTGGATGCAGTCAGTCATTGTTGCCAAAGGGTGTGCAACCAAACATTAAGGAAGGGTGCCTTTAATACTGTCCCGGTCATATCTTATGTTTCGTCTTATTACTACATGTAATTTGAAAAGGAAAGTTTGTTGAGTTCATAACTTTGGACATCCTATTAAAATATTCTGATGATACGAAGTTAGTACACTTCCATTTATTTCTAAAAAATATTATACAGGTTAGACAAAAAATTCAAGACTGCCAATAATGTTGACCAGAACTGTCTATAATTGGCCCCCAAATCCTCTCTCTGAAATCCAAGGAGTAACTTGTGACTGTATCACAATAACAGAATGTAGCGTTTTCTTGCTAGTAAACACATTTCCACCGATACAACTTAGTCTGCTAGGGTTATTCACAAAAGGCAAAGAGCATGGTAACATCAACGCCCCCCTTTTTTACAGGTAGGTGTAAGGATTTGTGGCCAATATGTGGTGTCTGAAGAGGTGCTGATATTTGCACTTTACAATGAGTGGAGTTCAGCAGATTTGGGCTTACTTTGCATGGTGAATTAAGAGCACTGAGTTCTGCACTTAAGAGGAAAATGTTATATTTTATTTTGCAGGATGGAATTTTTTTAATGAGCTGGTGGGGGTGTGTCAGGAATTTAAAGAAGCTTTCCCCTAGTTAGTGTTTGGCCCACAGCCTTCTTGCAAATGTAAAAGAAAAGCAATTACATACAAAAGTGACATGTAATAAAGGCTGTACCGATGTCTAATCACCGTCATGATTAGTTTAATACATAAATGAGGGTAAGCAAACAGAAAAAATAAGAATATAGTGAGGTTGGACCGGCACATAGTTAGTGGCGGCCTTGTGACAGCAGAGCGGGAGGCATAGGAAGATGACCCGGCTTTGTTGGGCCCTCCTCATCTCTTGGCTCCATACTGACCACAACCCCTGCAGTGGAGGTATTTCCATCACTGGTACACATCTCCCTTGTCCCCCCACAGTCACTGCACACACACCTCCCTTGTCACCTACAGTCACTGCGCACACCTCCCTCGTCCCCCACAGTCACTGCACACACCTCCCTTGTCCCCTACAGTCACTGCACACACCTCCCTTGTCCCCCCACAGTCACTGCACACACCTCCCTCGTCCCCCACAGTCACTGCACACACCTCCCTTGTCCCCTACAGTCACTGCACACACCTCCCTTGTCCCCCACAGTCACTGCACACACCTCCCTTGTCCCCTACAGACACTGCACACACCTCCCTTGTTCCCTACAGTCACTGCACACACCTCCCTTGTCCCCTACAGTCACTGCACACACCTCCCTTGTCCCCCACAGTCACTGCACACACACCTCCCTGGTCCCCTACAGACACTGCACACACCTCCCTTGTCCCCCACAGTCACTGCACACACCTCCCTTGTCCCCCACAGTCACTGCACACACACCTCTCTTGTCCCCCCACAGTCACTGCACACACCTCCCTCGTCCCCCACAGTCACTGCACACACCTCCCTTGTCCCCTACAGTCACTGCACACACCTCCCTTGTCCCCCACAGTCACTGCACACACACCTCCCTGGTCCCCTACAGACACTGCACACACCTCCCTTGTCCCCTACAGACACTGCACACACCTCTCTTGTCCCCTACAGACACTGCTCACACCTCCCTTGTCCCCCACAGTCACTGCACACACCTCTCTTGTCCCCTACAGACACTGCACACACCTCCCTTGTCCCCTACAGTCACTGCACACACCTCCCTTGTCACCTACAGACACTGCACACACCTCCCTTTTCACCTACAGACACTGCACACACCTCCCTCGTCCCCTACAGTCACTGCACACTCCTCCATCGTCCCCTACAGTCACTGCACACACCTCCCTTGTCCCCCACAGTCACTGCACACACCTCTATTGTCCCCTACAGTCACTGCACACACCTCTCTTGTCCCCTACAGTCACTGCACACACCTCTCTTGTCCCCTACAGACACTGCACACATCTCCCTCGTCCCCCACAGTCACTGCACACACCACCCTCATCCCCTACAGTCTCTGAACACACCTCCATCGTCCCCCACAGTCACTGCACACACCTCCCTCATCCCCCACAGTCACTGCACACACCTCCATCGTCCCCCACAGTCACTGCACACACCTCTCTTGTCCCCTACAGTCACTGCACACACCTCCCTTGTCCCCCACAGTCACTGCACACACCTCTCTTGTCCCCTACAGACACTGCACACACCTCTCTTGTCCCCTACAGACACTGCACACATCTCTCTTGTCCCCTACAGACACTGCACACACCTCTCTTGTCCCCTACAGTCACTGCACACACCTCTCTTGTCCCCTACAGACACTGCACACATCTCCCTCGTCCCCCACAGTCACTGCACACACCACCCTCATCCCCTACAGTCTCTGCACACACCTCCATCGTCCCCCACAGTCACTGCACACACCTCCCTCATCCCCCACAGTCACTGCACACACCTCCATCGTCCCCCACAGTCACTGCACACACCTCTCTTGTCCCCTACAGTCACTGCACACACCTCCCTTGTCCCCCACAGTCACTGCACACACCTCTCTTGTCCCCTACAGACACTGCACACACCTCTCTTGTCCCCTACAGACACTGCACACATCTCTCTTGTCCCCTACAGACACTGCACACACCTCTCTTGTCCCCTACAGTCACTGCACACACCTCTCTTGTCCCCTACAGACACTGCACACACCTCCCTCGTCCCCCACAGTCACTGCACACACCTCCATCGTCCCCCACAGTCACTGCACACACCTCCCTCATCCCCCACAGTCACTGCACACACCTCCCTCGTCCCCTACAGTCACTGCACACACCTCCCTCATCCCCTACAGTCACTGCACACACCTCCCTCGTCCCCCACAGTCACTGCACACACCTCCCTTGTCCCCCAGTCACTGCACACATCTCCATCGTCCCCCACAGTCACTGCACACACCTCCCTCATCCCCCACAGTCACTGCACACACCTCCATCGTCCCCCACAGTCACTGCACACACCTCCCTTGTCCCCCACAGTCACTGCACACACCTCCCTTGTCCCCCACAGTCACTGCACACACCTCCCTTGTCCCCCACAGACACTGCACACACCTCCCTTGTCCCCCACAGTCACTGCACACACCTCCCTTGTCCCCTACAGACACTGCACACACCTCCCTTGTCCCCCACAGACACTGCACACACCTCCCTTGTCCCCCACAGTCACTGCACACACACCTCCCTTGTCCCCTACAGACACTGCACACACCTCCCTTGTCCCCCACAGTCACTGCACACACCTCCCTTGTCCCCTACAGACACTGCACACACCTCCCTTGTCCCCCACAGACACTGCACACACCTCCCTTGTCCCCCACAGTCACTGCACACACACCTCCCTTGTCCCCTACAGACACTGCACACACCTCCCTTGTCCCCCACAGTCACTGCACACACCTCCCTTGTCCCCCACAGTCACTGCACACACCTCCCTCGTCCCCCACAGTCACTGCACACACCTCCCTCGTCCCCCACAGTCACTGCACACACCTCCCTCGTCCCCCACAGTCACTGCACACACCTCCATCGTCCCCTACAGTCACTGCACACACCTCCCTTGTCCCCTACAGTCCCTGCACACACCTCCCTTGTCCCCTACAGTCACTGCACACACCTCCCTCGTCCCCTACAGTCACTGCACACACCTCCCTCGTCCCCTACAGTCACTGCACACACCTCCCTCGCCCCCTACAGTCTCTGCACACACCTCCCTCGTCCCCCACAGTCACTACACACACCTCCCTCGTCCCCCACAGTCACTGCACACACCTCCCTCGTCCCCTACAGGCACTGCACACACCTCCCTCGCCCCCTACAGTCTCTGCACACACCTCCCTCGTCCCCCACAGTCACTACACACACCTCCCTCGTCCCCCACAGTCACTGCACACACCTCCCTCGTCCCCTACAGTCACTGCACACACCTCCCTCGTCCCCTACAGTCACTGCACACACCTCCCTTGTCCCCTACAGTCACTGCACACACCTCCCTCGTCCCCCACAGTCACTGCACACACCTCCCTCGTCCCCCACAGTCACTGCACACACCTCCATCGTCCCCCACAGTCACTGCACACACCTCCCTTGTCCCCCACAGTCACTGCACACACCTCCCTTGTCCCCCACAGTCACTGCACACACCTCCCTTGTCCCCCACAGACACTGCACACACCTCCCTTGTCCCCCACAGTCACTGCACACACCTCCCTTGTCCCCCACAGACACTGCACACACCTCCCTTGTCCCCCACAGTCACTGCACACACACCTCCCTTGTCCCCTACAGACACTGCACACACCTCCCTTGTCCCCCACAGTCACTGCACACACCTCCCTTGTCCCCTACAGACACTGCACACACCTCCCTTGTCCCCCACAGACACTGCACACACCTCCCTTGTCCCCCACAGTCACTGCACACACACCTCCCTTGTCCCCTACAGACACTGCACACACCTCCCTTGTCCCCCACAGTCACTGCACACACCTCCCTTGTCCCCCACAGTCACTGCACACACCTCCCTCGTCCCCCACAGTCACTGCACACACCTCCCTCGTCCCCCACAGTCACTGCACACACCTCCCTTGTCCCCCACAGTCACTGCACACACCTCCATCGTCCCCTACAGTCACTGCACACACCTCCCTTGTCCCCTACAGTCCCTGCACACACCTCCCTTGTCCCCTACAGTCACTGCACACACCTCCCTCGTCCCCTACAGTCACTGCACACACCTCCCTCGTCCCCTACAGTCACTGCACACACCTCCCTTGTCCCCTACAGTCACTGCACACACCTCCCTCGTCCCCCACAGTCACTGCACACACCTCCCTTGTCCCCTACAGACACTGCACACACCTCCCTGGTCCCCTACAGTCACTGCACACACCTCCCTCGTCCCCCACAGTCACTGCACACACCTCCCTTGTCCCCTACAGTCACTGCACACACCTCCCTCGTCCCCTACAGTCACTGCACACACCTCCCTCGTCCCTTACAGTCTCTGCACACACCTCCCTCGTCCCCCACAGTCACTGCACACACCTCCCTCGTCCCCCACAGTCACTGCACACACCTCCCTTGTCCCCTACAGTCACTGCACACACCTCCCTTGTCCCCTACAGTCACTGCACACACCTCCCTCGTCCCCCACAGTCGCTGCACACACCTCCTTTGTCCCCTACAGACACTGCACACACAGTCCACAGGAAATAGTCATTATCAAGTAAAGAATAAGTTTCTGGAATAAAATGTTTGTCAGTGTTTCCTAGAGCCCTGGCCCTCTCTACTGACCCCGACATACACTCTATCTGATACATTTGCAAATTTTGATTTATTTATTAGCTATAGCACAAGATAGTGTTACAAAGGCAATCAATATTTACAAGATACTTGAGACTCAGCGTGACTGGTGTGAGTCGATCTGTTCAAATGAAATCCTTTCCAACGACTAACATAGCTCACCTATAAAAAGTACAAGCCAAAGGTACTGAAACATTTTAGAAAAGTTACATATAGTACACGCTGTTTAAGTTCCACCACCTATGGGACCAATGAAGAAATCTTATGTATTTAGGTGTGTTTGACTAAGGCCAGAGCACCTATTGTATTCATTCATCTATACAGGAGACACACGGATTCGCAAGAGACAAACGTGGGTGGGGCTAGAACAAACTGTAGCCAATCATTGTAATAGAATGTTAGCAGCAGAGTATCCTAACCAACATGGATTGGCTGCCCTGCTTATATTCTGGTTCTGTCACTGAAAGCCAATTGCTCCCTGTCAAATATGTAGGCAACCGTGAAGTAGGAGGAGCTAAATCAGCATATAGTCAATATATATGTGTTAAGCAGGGAATAGTAATGTGATCCTCCTGTCAGATTTGTGCAGAAATATTGGGTGTCAAATGCACCCCTATATAATACAAACATTCATTCTAACAAGGACATTTTAAGGGAGTTTAATTCTAGATCAAAGTTTACGATTTGGCATGTGGCACAGAAATATAGAAGCATACAGGGCCTGATTCATGTTTGAATGTAAGTACATTTGTGTGCCAGTTCTTGCGTCAAATGGCTCTGCACATGCTCCGGAAAAGGACATTTCGCCAATGAACGCAATTGCATGCAATCCACGTCTATACGCAAATGACACTAACTACTGCATATGACTTGGGGCACGGGAAGCGGGTGTATGCGTGCCACTAGATAACACAGAACATGTGTATGCACATAAGATAGATACTTCCCTATTTTGGAGATCTCCCTTCCAGGAAGAGAGATCTCCAAGCAGAGATCTTGGGGCGTGACCACATGAATTGTGTCTTTAGGCCCCGCCCCTCTGCTACACCATAGCAATTTCGTCCTATTGTAGCACCAACTTCACCAACGAAGATGGCAGAATGTGGGAGGTTGCCCTGCTCTTCCGGGAGCGCGGGAGAACTCCCAAAGATATGGGAGTCTCCCGGACATTCCGGGAGAGTAGGTAACTATGCTAAAAAAATGCATTGTATGTACAGTACACATTAATAACATCTTGATTTAAGTATTTAATGCAAAAAAAATAATAAAACAATATTTTTTTTTAAACCAACCATATTTTTAATAATGACTATACTGTTTAGAGTTGTTCATTTATTTTATAATATAATTTTTTATGCGTTCTGATGTGACTTATATGCTTGTGCGTATACTGCAGGCTGTTCTGTCTATTAACTGACAGTAAGTAATGTTTAGGAAGAGTGTACTTAGACCATACTTGCCAACCTTAGAAAAGAGAATTCCGGGAGATCCCGGGCAGAGGGCGTGGTTGGAGGGCAGGAGGGGGCGGGGCGCAGTCAATCGCGTCATTTTGGTCCTACCCCCACGACAAAAACGTAATTTTGTTGCGGGGGCAAAGTAAATTCCAGTATGCGGGATACTTGCCTGCTCTCCCGGGAGTCTGGGAGACCTACCTGGATTTCGGGAGTCTCCCGAACATTCCGGGAGAGTTGGCAAGTATGACTTACACTCAGATTCAAATCGGAGCATGAGATCCGCATAGATTTGGATACGGTAGGAACTACGCTTATGTTTCATGCTGTTTTTTAAACCACATCTTATGTGCGAATTATGTTTTGATTTGAATCAGACCCTTAGTAACCAATTTTTTAAATGATTTTCATAGTGAGGACTGTTGTCCTGATATTCAAAACAAATTAAAGCAGTAGAATTCCACCTCTTTTACACATTATTGAAAATGATGTTCTAGATTTGGTTCCTCTTCAATAATCAGCACAAATTTAATGGACTAGTGGTCCCGCAGGTGGACATAGTTGGGCCTTTAATGAAAATTTGGTAACATTGCTTGTGAGTACAACACAAATGATTTAATACAAAGTATAAAGTTTTTTTGTGCGATATTTGTACAGAAAACATTGCAAGCAAAGGAAAAAAAATTGTTAAATCCCCACATGACCTTGTACACGTATGTACTGTACATGTTTTTGTGGGTTTTTGGAGGGGGCAAAATTGTGATGGTGAAAGGTATAATCTGAAATTAATTTTAAAATGTGAGAGAATATATGTTCTCCAAGGTAAAAAGAAAACATGAAAGAAAAATGTAGTAAGGTTTTAATCCTGAGGTTTTCTCATGGTAGAGGCTGAACACAATGAGATATCCTCGAACGGACACTTGAGGAAAAGCGAGTAGGAGAGGCAAAGATGGAGACGAGCGTAGGTCAACCTTCACCATACTTGCCAACTCTCCCGGAATGTTCGGGAGACTGCCGAAATTCGGGTCGGTCTCACAGACTCCCGGGAGAGCAGGCAAGTCTCCCGCATCCCACAACTGCCTAGCCTAAAAGACGCGATTTGCAGTGAATCGCGTCATTTTGGCCCCGCCCCCACGACAGAGCGGCATTACTGGCGCGGGGACAGGGCCAAAGTGAAGAGTTTAGCCACGTCCCACCCCCTCCCGTCCTATAGTCACTTACTACAGCCTACAATTTAGGGGAGTGAATGGGGTATAAAGAGGGCGTATTACAGTAGTCAATTTACAGTAGGGGCGTGCCAACTTCAAGCCCACGCAACCACGTCCACTCTGGGCACGCTCTGGGCAACGCAAAGTTACTTGTGTTTCTGCCGTATCTCTTGCTCCAGCTACAGGGCTAAGTCTAACTCCTGATCAGTAGTGATGTCAGTATCGTATACATGCTATAACATGTGTTTGCAATCAGGCGCAACTGTAACAATGATTTTTATGTTCAGTAGACATTGAGAACATCCTAATAAATTGTGGGGGATTAAAAGGGAATTTTTTTTTTTACTGTTTGATAATGCATTTATTATTAACTGGTGACATTAATTCAATATTTTGTTTTTCTCTGCGTCCTTTTGCGAGTTTAGAATAAACACAGGTATTGGGCGTTCCTGCAGTGTCTGGTGTACTAGAGCACGGCCAACCAACACCCGAAATCACCAGTGTTGAATTTGGGAGTACTTAGAGCTGACTTACATGCGTTTTTAAACAAGCGCTCGTTGCGCAGAGGGCCTGATTCATTAAGGAAAGTAAAGCTAAAAAAATGAGTAACTTTGCACCGTGGCAAAACCATGTTGCATTGGAGGGGAGGTAAATTTAAAATGTGGGGACAGATTTATAGTTGGGGTAGGAGATGTCCTAGATCAACTTTAAATTTCAGTGTACAAATAAAGCTATCAAGTATTTGTGTGCTACATAAAAAAACAGACAGTATTTAACTTATGTGCAAAAGAATAAACTCATTTGCACCCCTTGCATTGCAACATGGTTTTGTCCAGAAAACTTGAGTAAGAAAACTTACTCAATTTTGTGCTTAACTTTCCTTA
This sequence comes from Mixophyes fleayi, assembly GCF_038048845.1. Taxonomy (NCBI): domain Eukaryota; kingdom Metazoa; phylum Chordata; class Amphibia; order Anura; family Limnodynastidae; genus Mixophyes; species Mixophyes fleayi. The sequence continues at coordinate 13,221,634 of NC_134409.1, forward strand.
ATGAATCAGGCCCTATACTCATAGTTTGTCTTTAATATCTCTAATGCGAGATATTTATCTGCAATGGACTCCAACAGAAATTGTTTACTCTTTTTTGTTTTTTTAAATGAGATCTATTTTTCAACATTAATTCTAGATAATGATCACTATTTTAAACAAAAATAATGTTTAGTTCTCATCAATTTTGTAAAGAGAAAATTAAAATCAAGTTATGCTTCAAATAAGGTGACAAAAACATTAAAATGCTTAACTAAAGCACAAGCAAAACACCCTTAGATTATTTAGCAGTTGTGAAACTACAAGTCCCAGCATTTCCAACGTGCATTTCCACAGCAGCTTAAGAGCTACAAGTTGCAAAGATTTGATTCATTTTAACAATACATGAAACCTAATAAATCACAGCAGAGTTGGGCAATCTGTTGCTTTAGAAGCATGCCCATACTCCACAACAGATGGAAAGCAACAGGTTGGGACTTATAGTTCCACAACTGCAGGAGAACTACAAGCTTCATGCTGGGACTTGTAATTTCACAATAACTAGATAGCCACAGGCTGCATGCTGGTACTTATAGTTCCACAACAGTTGGAGAGTCACTCATAGGTGGCTGCAGTTTAACTAACAAAAAAACTATTTGCATTAATGATGTTAATCCCAGAGTAATACATCGGATATGTAGTAAAATCAGCATTCTGAGTCATAGAGGCACCAAATACATGGGAGCTCTATTGAAGCAGATTAAATCAGGACAGGCAGCTAAAGGGTCCAATCCTGTGCACTGTTTGCTAAATAACATGTCCTTTCTGCAGTGTCAATACAACTTCCAGGTCAGTAGCCCCGATCACTTACCCGATATATGGGTGACTCATGTTTTCAATTTGCCTCCAGGGCTGCAAAGACCCAGCCAGGTGAAGAGGTGGGCTAAAAAGGTGCTGTTTGCTAATAATAAAATAAAATAAAATAAATGCAATTCCCCTCCAGGTGGATCCTACTGCTAGGACTCCCCTATACGTCTCCCAGCTCCTCTCTCTGTGCTGAGGGCACACTGGTTGCTAGGATGAGACACATCATGATGCTTTTGCACAAGGTGGGCTGAAGACTGTGTAACCAATCACACAAAGAACCTGCCTCTCCCTTCTCTCATTGTGTCTGTGTCCAATCTGCAGGCAGCTCCCCCAGCACAGGGCTGAGATCTTGTTCCTTGTGTCACCGATCTGCTGCTGCTGTTCCCTTGGAGCTGTTTAGTCACACACACAACAATGCACTATTTACAGTCCAGCTGGATCTGCCATTAGGAAGGCAGGGGGGCAAGTGACTGGGGTATTAGATACCCACTGCAAGTATAGTGTTCACATGTACTAGAAGGGTTATCACTTCACCCCTTAATCATTTACTTACATGTGTCAGATTGTGTGACTGACTAAAACCAGGACTGCTCTCAAATAGCCATAGAACCTCGTCAATGTATGTGTCTGTAATTAAAGGGGGGAGTTAAGAAACTTGTACTAAGTAGAGATGCTCACTGACCCCTGTGAACTGGTTTTGGATCTGCATTAGCTTCGTGTTTTGGTTTTGGTTTTGACAAAACCGCCCTCGTGTGTTTTTGGTTTTGGTTTTGGGGTTTTTTAGGAAAAATCCTAAAATATGCTAAAATCACATATATTTGCTCACTTTTTGTTCCTACATTATTATTAACTTCAATAACACTAATTTCAAGTAATTCGCAATAAATTTTGACCACCTCAAAGGTCACAATATTATTTTCATACACTTTCGGACAAAGACTGCAGCGACCTGGCTGGATGGTAAGCGACAGAGCAATGACACAAACACACGGCAGTTTCTAGCACATCTAGGACACATTGGCACACAGCAGTTGCAGAAAAGAAAAATGGGGGTCCGCCCTCCCTCCCACCCCTCGCTATGTTGGATCTTAAAAAGGAATTAAAAATTTGCGAGATCCGACGACGTAACGATGACGTTTTGCGTCGTTTTCGATTCCGGGGGCGCGCGAGAGTACCGAGCCGGCTCAACCTGGTACCCAGATCCCCTAAGTTCGGGTGTGTTCGGTTCTCAAGGAACTGAGCCTGAGAATCTCTAGTACTAAGAGGGTTTGTATCAGTAACTTCAGATGCTGTAATTCCTGATTGACAGCTACTTCTGACCAGTTTCCAGTAATAGTTGTTGCTTGTACTGTGTAAATATACTGATAGACTAGCAACCTTTATGTAATACAAATTCACCAGCCCTTGCTAGCAACATAGTGTTGTAATGATGTTTATAATATGGTGATTAACATTTATTATTGATAATAAATGAATATAACTTTGTGTGTGAGTATATATATATATATATATATATATATATATTTACATTTATATATTTAAATTTATTTATATATACATTTTTGGGGGAAAAGATTAAATATTTATGAATGTACAATACCATGATGAATGTTAGTGTTCTATAAATTATAATATTATTGTTTCTCCCTGTCATTTAAATAGAGGAACAGTACTGAGTTAGATTCAAGTCACTTTTGTATAAAATGTATACAGGAGATGTGAAAACCAGTAACACAGAGACAGCTGTATGTATTATATATAATGTCATCTACTCGCAGTAGTTTTTTGGTAAGAGATTTGCACCAATCACATGGAGAGGTGGTCTTTGCAAAAGCGGGGCCTTGTGGGGTCATCCATAGACAGGGCGTAGATATTGTCATTAATCATTGGTAAACCCCCTCATCCTGTGACTCTCCCTGGTCACCTCTCTGCTCCTCAAAAACTGGCCCTGATCACATGACTTGTAGCAGATTTCAACAGGTGATTAACCTGGGTGAGATATGCAACATGTTCTATATCAGTGTTGGCTAACCTGTGACACTCCAGGTGTTGTGAAACTACAAGTCCCAGCATACCTTTAAAGCACTAAGCTGCTATATATATATTGGCAAAGCATGCTGGGACTTGTAGCTTCACAACACCTGGAGTGTCCCAGGTTAGCCAACACTGTTCTATATTAAATCCATAGGGCAGCACGGTGGCTTAGCTGTCATTTTGTAGAAGGTACTAAATAAATGAAAGCTAGAATCTGATTTGTTGCTATAGGCAACATCCCCACTTTTTCAAACCTGCAGCTTAGTAAATCTAGCCCCAAGAGTCTTTCTACGGTCTACTAGAGTATAGCCTATAGATCTCTGCCTTACATTGATTTGTGTGCAGACTGGACAAGCAGCAGCATGTCATGTCTAGAGATTGCAACATTCCAGCTCATTACCCAATCTCCACTGTGTTTAAAGACAAAATTGTTACTACTCCCCTTCCAGTCTGTTGTGCTCAGAATATCGGGGTACACTGGTGTCATTCACATTTCCAGCATTCTACAGAGTTCTATTTGATTAAACACAAACTATACTACAGTTTGAGTTTCAAGACACAGAACCTACTAAAATGCTATTTTGACCTCCTGGGTCAGCAATAGTCACCAAAATTGTGAAGGTATTGGAGACGGTATTGAGGTATTCACACAGTGGCCCCTGCGGTCTGGAGCCCCCAAAGAACAACAACTCTCCTTGCAGCCCATTAAAGCCACAGACAATATCCTCCATTTCTGAGCCCTAGGGATAAAAACAAAAATAAAAAAAATAGATGAACCAAGTGGTTCTTATCTGCAGTAAAATGCTTTGCTTCTAAATATGTTGTGCCAGATAGCCAGCACAGTGGCTCAGTGGTTAACACCTCTACCTCACAGCGCTGGGGTCATGAGTGGATGTATGGAGTTTGTATGTTCTTCCCATGTTTGCGTGGGTTTCCTCCGCATGCTCTGGTTTTCTCCCACACTCCAAAAACGTAAAGAGCCGACATGAAGTGACAGAATGACACTATACACAGACATAAGGCGGAGCAATATGGTGGCATTAAGGTGCTACATATAAACAAAGCAGAGTTATATTTGCTAATGTTACAGTATTGATGTGAAGAATACATTTAGAATAAAAATCAAAAACATTTAAGAATGGATTTTCATTTATTCTCAAGAGTTTGATTTAATCAGAGATCCAAGAATTGTGACGTAACGAAACATTCACCGACATTAATGTACAAACACCAGATTACTTCCTACAGTCCCAGTGTTTACTCATCTTAAGTGCTCTTATTTATTAGTTAAACGCCACCACAGCAGCAGTCAGGATCCAATGTCCACTTAGATCACAAAGATCATCTTGCCGGTGGCTCCACTAGTCTGTATAATGTCCTCATGGGCCTGGGGCGCTTTCTCCAAGGGATATTCAGGCCCGACCAGTGGATTTAGCCAGCCAGCTTCCATGCCCCCAAAGAGCGCTGCTCCAGCCTCCTTCCAGTCATCCTAAAGATAGAGATTAAATTAATCTCCAAAAATATCATAAACGGCAGAAACGGCTATTAAATTCTCTCTGAAATTTCAATGATGAAAAAAAACCTACATTACTATTCTCCATTCTCATATGTTCTCTCAATGATTTCTGTCAAATCCAGGATACTAAGTTATAGGAGCCAAGTGGCTGATCTTGAGAAGACCGCTGTAACGGTTGAAACGCGTTTGGGCTTGAGATTGACTTATAAATATTTGGAATACACCGATGGACATGAACTGAGATTGAATACCTTCACTGCTATTGGATCCATTACATGCGCTTTTGGTCTGGCTTTCTGGTAGGAGTATTCCCATATACTTTATCGTGATTTTAACTGTTGGAATATGTTTTTTTATATATGCCTTGTATTTGTATGGGATACATTACATTTTTATTGTAACAATATCACGCTAGATCGATTTTTTTTTTTTATTTCTATGACCATAAACGTCCTCATTGGCTGAGTGAAGGATAATATACAGAAATAAGTGATCCATTTGATTATCCATGATTTCCCATCCACTACCTATCGGAAAGGAGAGGAAGGAGGAAGAGTGCTTTAAAAGCTTATGATCTAACAGTCTCTGGTAGGAATCCATTTCTCACTTATATCCTGCAGTGATGGGGAGGTGTGAGTCACACATAATTATATTCCTTCCATAATCACCTAATTCTCCGCATCAAAGAGGATTATATACTATGAACTTTTTTTGGACTATTAAAAGTAATTTGGTGATAATGTATTAGTTTTTAACATGTTCTTTAGACCTTTAAGTATCTGAATATCTTGTATTTTGTTATTTGATTGAGGTTCATAAGTTATAGGTTTGTGTACTCCTATTCAAGTAATTTGGCAGCTATTTTATGCATTTGAGCGCTTGTAGGATTTTGTGATCTATTCATATACAAGTCATACTGTAGGCAGAAGTAAGGAGACCAAGAGACAGCGGAGGGATTAAGATAGACACAGAAATCCCTCTAAGATACCTAGGCCGGTCTTTATCTGCAGCCAAAAGGCCATGCGTCTATGTATAATTACCACTCTGTATAGCTCACTTTCCTTAGCCAATAATATTTTTGTGGGTTATCATTTTTGCAATAAAAAAAACCCCCTAAAAAACAAAACACATACATGGAAACAAGGCAACAACAGATGAAACGGATATGACCAAGTCTTTAGGGCTTTATTTTACCTCCCCTGTTATACTGTATTACCTTAGTTGAGCTGAAGAGTGAAACTCCGATTATACTGGATTCTTTAGCCATTGTATCTCTCGGGTTTATTTCAATAGGACCTCTGCAGCCAATAATCTGGTGTAAAGGAGACAACATAAGAAGTAATAAAGGGATGAGGGGTAACAACTGGCCCAATATTGCAGCATCTGCTGATAATCTAATTAAATCACTACTGGACATGTCTATATTTGTAGGGGGGGGGGCATCGGATGAGACCATAACCTGAGGGCAGGGGGGCATCAGTACTTACAATCACTCTGCCTTCTCTTGCCAATAGTTTCAGGTCATTACTAAGGTTAACATTGGACAACATCTCCAAGATAATATTAACTCCTTCTCCACCTGCGGCCTCCTGCATATAATAAAACACAATTAGTTATATAGCTAAATGTAAAGACAACGTTTTGCCAAGACAGTGGTTACTAGGTCAAGTAGGATTGTTTTATTATAAAATATGGTGCCAGAAGGACATTACCTCGATCTTCTCAATATAATCTTTATCTCTGTGGTTGAACGCTTTGTGTGCCCCATTCTGCAACACTAAATTTAATCCCTCGGCGGACCCTGCAGTCCCAAACACTTTGAAACCATAGGCTCTGGCGATCTGACACGCTGCTATCCCCACCTGTAAGAAAGGAGTGACAGAGGGTAACCACACAAACCTGCCAAAGTGCAGACAGTTGCTTACATGCAGTAGATGCCCACACACAAAATGGCTGCCTGCATAGCATATGATTCAGTGATGTCATTGCTTCCTAGTGATTGGATAGTCTGCATTCTCAGTGATGTCTCTGCATCATCTTGATTATTGGTTAAGCGCCTAAAAGGGCAGCCTCCACTATGTGAACATTACATATGTATTTACTGGAGATTATAATCTAATTTTTACAAAGAGACTGAAGCTACTTTAAGTAAATAGTATGTAATATAATAGTAAATATAAACAAAAAAGTAACATCAATGTGGGGGAAATTTGATCTATATTACTCAGTAAGATAATGTACACAACATCCTACTGTGTTACTTACGCCCCCGCTTGCACCGTGTACTAGAACCACCTCCCCAGGTCTGCCATGCGCTCTATACAACAAAAAATACAAAACAATAGATAGTGAAGAAATATATCTATACCCCTATCTATATACATACAGTAAAAAAATTAATATAAGAATGTTATACACAAGTTATTTTCTCTGAAAATATATTTCTAGACTACTTTATTATCCAAGACTGAGAACGCTGCCTTAGAGTAGTCACACATACACCTTTCCCATCACCAACTACAATTGTTACTCCTCTACCTTATGTATCAAGTGCCCCCTCCACATCCTAGATTGTAAGCTCATTTGGTCAGGCCCTGTCTGTACCTTGCGTGTCATGTCATTGCATGTGATTTGTTTATCTCCTGTGCAGTACTATGCAGTATGTATTATGGGCTTTATAAATAAAAGATAATAAAGCTGTAATCCTTATCTCTGTAGTTTTTCATTTACGGTGTCCATACATCTCATACGGATGGAAAATGTCATTTTTAGACTTAATGGGTAGTAAATCAAAGAGTAAGGGCCCACTTGCTGATCTTAACCAACCAACTAGATTGGGATCTATCAGGCGTCGGGCAACCAGCGAAAACAGATCATCGTTCTGTCACCTATCTGGTGGTTCAGTGATTGGGCTGATCATCATCATCATCATCAGCTATTTATATAGCGCTACTAATTCTGCAGCGCTGTACAGAGAACTCATTCACATCTCGTCCCTGCCCCATTGGGGCTTACAGTCTAAATTCCCTAACACACACAAAGACAGACAGACAGACTTAGGGTCAATTTGAAAGCAGCCAATTAACCTACTAGTATGTTTTTGGAGTGTGGGAGGAAACCGGAGCCAGCTGATGAATCCGAATATGTAAGGCCAAATATCATCATCATCATTTATTTATATAGCGCCAATAATTCCACAGCTCTGTACAGAGAGCTCATTCACATCTCGTCCCTGCCCCATTGGGGCTTACAGTCTAAATTCCCTAACACACACAAAGACAGACAGACAGACTTAGGGTCAATTTGAAAGCAGCCAATTAACCTACCAGTATGTTTTTGGAATGTGGGAGGAAACCAGAGCACCCGGAGGAACCCACACAGACACGGGGAGAACATACAAACTCCACACAGATAGGGCCACATTTCCGGTCACATTTCAGGCTGAACTGCCGGATAAGACATTGTAGTTTATGCACAAGTTAAAAAAGAACACGAAGATAGCCAGAAACAGAGCCAGAAACAGAGCAATTAAACACTTCTATAACTGACCTGTTAAACAGCGCCCGGTAGGCAGTAAAGTACGGAACAGATATGGCTGCTCCTTGCTTGAAGTTCAGTTTCTCAGGCAGAGGGAAAACGGTGTCTACAGACGCCACTGTGTACTCCGCGTAACCCCCGGTGATGGTACTCGAGGTGAACACACGATCGCCTTTCTGTACAACACAAAATATTATAGTAGGTTTACAGCAGTACAGCTTTGTTACACAACTTGTCAAATTAAATGAACATCAGGAACACCCCAAATCCAGTGTTTAGTTTCAGATAAGCAAAAATAATAAGGGTCTGTTTCTTTTGTAACCAAGAGTCATATTTGGGGGAATTACAAGGATTTGGCCAACCAAATACAAACGCTGATATCTCAGTTTTTAGGATGCAGGAAATTATTGCTTTCATGGGCTAACGCTACAAATAAAATGAAACAGGCAGGTCCTAAGTTTAAGGTTAGCAGAAAAGATTCAGTATTTAATATCAATATTAAAGATAATTAGCACAACACTGTAATTCATCAGTTACCTTAAATGAGGTTACATTGTTCCCCACTGCATCCACGACTCCAGCTACGTCAGAGCCGGGCGTGTACGGCAGGTTTGGCTTACGGGCATAGACACCGGCTCGGATATAAGTCTCCACTGGATTGATCCCACACGCGTGAACTCTGATTAAAACCTGTAAGAAAGCAAAAACAAGCATGACTGTTATGACAGCAGAAACCATCATGTTATAATCGGTTGGGAATTGCAGCCAAAATAAGTACTACCAAAAATTAACTGTCCCCATCAGAACAGCATCAGTCACTGAGCGAGAAGTGGAATCATTGATTCCTAATAACAGAAGACTACGGACGGCAAACTATGGATGGAAGAGAAGAGTGCGCGCTACAATCATTGATCATTTTCTGCAATGTCCATGTGCACAGATGCCCTGTGCTTAGCTCAATTAATGCTGCATTCACCGTTCGACAGCAATTTATGACTGGCCTAAGGAAAAACCATTAAATACAGGGCATAAAAAAAATTATGAAAGGTAATTGTGTGCAACCCCTTCTAAATTAAGCCTTCCCAGTTGTACAGCAAATCAGCAGGGGCAAACGCAGGATTTCACACATTTTAGCTCTGCAATACAGTCGGTGATGGCCATCAGCCCAGACAGTCCTCACGTGCAGCAGTAGACATTGCTGCGCTTGTTCATCTTTGTCAGTTGCACACACCTGTCTGCTAATATAAAGCCAGATCCTGTGGATGTAAAAAGGTGGGTGGGGAGAGGGGCGTCGCAGAGGACTCACCAAGAGTCAGGGGGTCCCCTGGTGGGATCTGCAAGTCTCAGGGCAACACCCCTTATTCTAGGGGGGGTGGGACCCACACTGCGCCTACACTCTGCTCTCCCGCACAATGATTTGTACAGTGTAGCTGCACCCTTAATGACGCTGCAAGTGTAGAGGGGCCCACCTGACTGCAAAGGAGAGGCTTAAGGCAAGTAATAGTGCCGCACTACTTCATTTATTTTGTTACACTCCAATGAGCAATATATTTGTCACTTTGCTCAGACGTGTGTACACCAGGTTGGATCACCCTCCTTACTGTACTGAAATTTTACCCATTTTTCCCCAAATGTAGGCATATTTAAACATAACTCATGCAAGTAAGGCAACATCAGGATAGGCTTTATTCCAAATTTCATAATGGTGCAGTGTATATCATCAACTACAATGGTACATATTACTTATACAAAATAGAATAATGTTGAGCAAATGCAACTCCATTAAAGGGACATTATTGTGACAATGGTCATTGTTTGGTAGTTGGGGACAAATGACTGTACAATGTGTCATATTTTTTATGCTAAACACTTTTGTGCTACTTTTTGTTTTTAAACTACTAAAAAGGTCTTTGCATTGCATATATGAAATGCACATATAAAATATAATCACCGAAAGTGGGTGGGGCAGAAAGGAATCACAGGAATTTTTAATGTAGACCAATAAAGAGGATTTATTTTAATTTCTAATATAGTGCACCTCAATAAAAAAAAAAAATAACCTATTTTTCCCCTCTTACCTCTCACAGTCCCAGGATGCAATGTAATTTAGTGACTAGGCTTGGAGGTGGGACTGTATTTTACAAACAGTACGGATTCCAAAGGCAGTGGCGGATCCAGAGGGGGGGGGGGGGGGGGAATTGTGGCAATTGCCCACTCCCCTCAGCAGTAATTCACATACCTTACAATAGCAGCTGAGAGGGCCAATCAGAGTGAAGGAGGGGCGTGGCTATGCCAAACAGTCAAATAAAACATGTGTAAATTCCCCTACTTTATTTTAAATGTAGACACCCCCTTTTAATACGATATTCCCTGCAGTAACTCTTAAGCACAAAGTCTGTACCTGGTTGTCTCCTGGTGAAGGCAGGGGGACATCTGTACGGAGTTTTAGAACTTCAGGCTTCCCGAATTCCAGGACCCGAATAGCACGCATGAATTTTCCCACTGATGCCATATTAGTCTGAAACACACATGAAGAATATAAGCTCTTGATCATATTTAAATGTATATTTAGCATAAGAGGAGGCGAACTGAACAGTACAACCAATATTCACTCATCAAGCTGGATGTCACCGACTGTCTAGATGAATACAGGAGATTTAAAGCTCTGGGTGCCCACAACTCAAACAGAGTCACTGTTTAAGGACCCTCCCATGTGTCTATGCGGGTTTTCTCTGAATGCTTCGGGTTTCAAACCACAGTCCAAAGGCATGGCTGGTTAAAGGGATTCCCACTAAATGTGCACGTGTAGTAAGACAATTATATTGGAAGCTCCACTTGGACATGGAATGAAGTGTCAGAATAAAAATATTCAATTGTACATTGCTGCAGAGTGTATGATCACTAGATAAAAGGTGAACATTAAATAATATGTCCATTTAAAGGGCAGAGAAGATACAGCATTTTTTCTCAATAAACATGCGGTATTAACCATTCAAACATATGACAGTCCCAGAGTCTTTCTATGGTCTACTGGAGTTTAAATAGTATATAAATTGCTGTCAGCACATGGATTATACATCTGAGTGCTGACTGGACAATCTGGTTGAAGGACCATGTCCTGTACACAGGGGCTGGCTGGCAAGTTGCAGCCAGGGGTGCAAGACTTTGCTCAGCAACCCATTAGGAACATTTTTTTTTTTTAAAAAAAATACAAGTAGTCCAGTGACCCAGTCCAAGGTAGCCCAATAGGGGACCGGCAGATGCCCCCTCCCAGACTCTTCCTGTAAATTACCCAATCTCCATTGTTTTGACCATATGAATCAGCAATGCTCATCAGAAGTCCTAAGCTGAAATGACATGCTCATCTGCCCCAGAACCAAATCGTTTTCACAAGCAAAAACATAAATACAAGATTAATTAATGGTTAGTGAAACTTGCTTGGAAAGCATGTGACACACATTGAGTTATTTGGACATTCAAAAGCTATTTACTGCATATATACAACCAGTATACACAGTGGTTTGAGCTGTTGAACATGTCATTTGTATTCCAGAATAATTAGTGAAAGAGTTAATCTCTGCACACAGTGGTATGTGAGGCAGGTTGGACAAATGATCTTTGCTCTGCTCCTGTGACGCCCCTAATATGTACCTGGTGAACTCTCTCACATAGTGATTTCTGACAAATTAAATCCTGAGCTTATCTAAAATATTAGTTACAGGAATACAAGTGAAATAAAACTGTGACTAATATGCAGAGAAGTAAGTCTGGAACGCAGCTAATAGTGCATTTCAGTTGCATCATGATTGACTGCACAGCTCAATAAGAGACAGATGCAACCAATGCAGTTGTATCATTACATTCCTGTATCAAAGTCAGGAAGCTTTAACTCCAGTTTATGTGGAACTACAAGTTTCAGCATGCACTGACAGTCAGACATGATGGACCCAGCTATGTAACATATAATTATACAGAACTCTATGATCACAGTCCATGAAACCGTCCTATATCTCACCCTCCAGCTGTCAGCACCCAGATCCCGCTGCAGTCAGTCTGTCCTCTACTTGTACTCAGCCACCAGGGGGCGGCACTGACCGGCGTCATATTGAGCACAGCGGCCGCCATGTTTGTTAAGGGAAACTCAGCTAATGTAGGTTTCTATAAACACAGATGTATTGCCAGTATTAAACGTGGCCGCCGGATTCATACATAGTTCTTTCGCGAACTCATCGTAGAATTGCTTTGTCTCGCTGGACTTTCCGTACACAAGATGGCGGCCTCCAGAGTGTCTAACGTGAATGGAAGATGAATGCTGTATAGAGAACCACAGCACCCCAGGAAGACAGAGAGACCCGGAAACCAAAAGCTCTGGCACAGACTGTGAGCCCCAGAGCTCTGGACAATGTACCCAAAACTTTAAATGTTTGATGACCATTCCAGAGAAGTCCCTGAGCCTGGTGCACCCTCATGTCCAGGGCACCCCATTCTGACAACCAGGGCACCCCATTCCGACAACCAGGGTACCCCATTCTGACAACCAGGGTACCAGCTGCAGTGCAGTGAGCTTCACATTCAGGAAACCTGCACCTTCAGCCGGGTGTAGCCATAGACCCAGGGAACCCTCTATTCAGTCCAAGGTACCCACAAACCCAGGGAATCTCCTTTATCCAGGTGTACCCACAGATCCGGGTAACCTCTTCAGCTGTTTATGCCTACAGGCCCTACATTCAGCCGGGTGTGGCCACAGACCCAGGGCACCCTACATTCAGTCGGGTGTAGCCTCAGACCCGGGGCACCCTACATTCAGTCGGGTGTAGCCTCAGACCCGGGGCACCCTACATTCAGTCGGGTGTAGCCTCAGACCCGGGGCACCCTACATTCAGTCGGGTGTAGCCTCAGACCCGGGGCACCCTACATTCAGTCGGGTGTAGCCTCAGACCCGGGGCACCCTACATTCAGTCGGGTGTAGCCTCAGACCCGGGGCACCCTACATTCAGTCGGGTGTAGCCACAGACCCAGGGCACCCTACATTCAGCCGGGTGTGGCCACAGACCCAGGGCACCCTACATTCAGCCTGGTGTAGCCACAGACCCGGGGCACCCTACATTCGGCCAGGTGTAGCCACAGACCCGGGGCACCCTACATTCAGCCGGGTGTAGCCACAGCCCCGGGGCACCCTACATTCAGCCGGGTGTAGCCACAGCCCCGGGGCACCCTACATTCAGCCTGGTGTAGCCACAGACCCGGGGCACCCTACATTCAGCCGGGTGTAGCCACAGACCCAGGGCACCCTACATTCAGCCGGGTGTAGCCACAGACCCAGGGCACCCTACGTTCAGTTGGGTGTAGCCACAGACCCGGGGCACCCTACATTCAGCCGGGTGTAGCCACAGACCCAGGGCACCTTGCGTTGAGCCGGGTGTAGACACAGACCCAGGGAACCCATGTTCACCTATTTATACTCAGACACAGGAACCTCTACTTGAGCTGGATGTACCTACTGAATCCTCTTTCCACTGTTTATACCTGCAGACCCCTCCTGGAGCTGGGTGTAGGCACTGACCGCCGGAACCCCCTTTCAGTCTGGAACCCCAGAGAACCAGGAGAACATCTTCAGCTCTGTGATCCCCCAGGAGGAGAGTGCCTGCTGCAGCATGGAGACCTCTCCCTGTAATCTCCAGGAATCACAGAACCAGAGTGGCCCCTGCAGTCTGGAGACCCCAAAGAACAACATTCCTCCTTGCAGCCCACTGAAGCCACAGACGATATCCTCCACCTCGGAGCCCTCTGGGTTGTTTTCCCACTGGAAGCTGCAGTCGTCCCGCAGGACAGACCTTAGTAAGAAGGGCAGTGTGGACAAGGACATAGAAGACACCGTGAGGGACATCAACCTCCAGGATTGTTACTTCACCACTAGCTCCTGCTCAGGGCGGATCATCCTCATTGATGAGGTAAAAATGTAATAATAACGCTGTAGTGTTTGTTGCAAATGATGGAAGATATATTTTACTACTACTACTACTACATCTTATTGTCACTAGGAGGTTCTTATATGTTCTGTGATTCTACTATATGGGGATAGTTTGTCATTCATGTAATCAATATTACAAGTCTCAAGGGAGATTTGTAATATTGACTTTCAGCCAATGGCCCATTTTCACATGCAAGAGCATGGATCCAGGACTTCGTCAGAGCAATATTGGTGTATAGAGATAATAATAATATATCTTCAGCTAACAGAAGGGAACATTTCCTTTACAACAGAAGTTGTGCGATAAAAACACTAAGAGCAATACTGAGTGGGAGAAACTCTGAGATCTGAATTATTACTATTAATGACTGAACTAAAACACCCTTGAAGCGAGTATTAGACTTTGTAGTATGTTTATTATTATTATTATTATTATTATTATTATTTATTTATTTATTTATTTATAAGGCACCACAGATTCCATATCACTGGATATAGAAGCAAGTAACCAATAGATGAGGTAATACATATACGTAGCACAGATGAGTGTGAGTAATGCTCTGGGGACTCGCACAGACTGTAGCAAAAGTCGTGATTGGACGAGTGAGGGAATGGAACAGTAGAAAGACTTGGGACAATAGGTAGAGAGGACCCTGCCCGCCAGAGCCTAGAGGGAGGGGTGGTGAGAGACAGTAAGACCAGCTTGGAGAAAATGGAGATGGAAGAGGAGGTGATGGATAGAATGGTTAGGTGGTGGTAGGATAGGCAATCTTGAAAAGGTGAGTTTTGAGTGAACTGAATTCTGAAACGGATAGAGAGGATTTACGCAGAGCAGAGTGATGGGAGAGGAAGATGAACCTAGTCAGAGAATTCTGTATGGATTGAAATGTGAGAGACAGTAAGACCAGTGAGAAGGAGGTTGCAATAGTCGAGACGAGAAATGCTGAGTGAATGGACCAGGAGTTTGGTTGCTACCTGAGAGAGGAAGAGACGGATTTTCGTGATGCTGCGAAGGAGGAAGTGGCAGAATTTGGTGAGAGACTGGATATGAGGGGCAAAGCTAAGGGCTGAGTCAATGGTGACTACAAGGCAGCGGGCTG
Organism: Mixophyes fleayi; assembly: GCF_038048845.1. Classification (NCBI taxonomy): domain Eukaryota; kingdom Metazoa; phylum Chordata; class Amphibia; order Anura; family Limnodynastidae; genus Mixophyes; species Mixophyes fleayi. Next base: position 13,236,635 of record NC_134409.1, read on the forward strand.
GGGTGACAGGAGAAAGAGTGATGTTGTCAACAAAAAGGGAGATATTGGGAGGGATAGCAACAATAGAAGGGGGAAAGATGAGCTTGGATTTGGAAATGTTGAATTTTAGGAAGAGCTGTGACATCCAGGTAGTTACAGTTGAGAGACAGCTAGATACCTGGGTTAGGAAGGCCTGAGAGAGGTCAAGGGAGGAAAGATAGATTTGCATGTCGTCAGCATAGAGATGGTATTGGAGTTAAAATGATTGAATGAGTTCACCGAGAGAGGTGGTGTAGAGAGAGAAGAGCAGAGGGCCAAGGACAGAGCCTTGTGGGACTCCAATAGAAAGGGGAAGAAGGGGGGGGGGGGGGGCAGAAGCAGACACACTAGAAGAGCGGCCAGAGAGGTAGGAGACAATCCAGGAGAGAACTGTTTTGCGAAGACCTACGGAGTGAAGGGTGGTGAGAAGAAGAGAATGATCGGTGTCAAAAGCAGCAGAGAGGTCAAGGAGTACGAGAAGGGAGAAGTGACCTTTGGACTTAGCTGAGAGTAAGTCGTTTGTTACTTTAGTGAGGGCGGTTTCAGTTGAGTGAAGGGGACAGAAGCCAGACTGCTGAGGGGCAAAAGAGAGTGGGAAGAGAGAGAGTGAGTCAGACGATTGAAGACAAGTCACTCGAGAATTTTTGAAGGAAAGGGAAACAGAGATATGGGGGCGATAGCTGAAGAGAGGATGGGTCGAGGGAAGGTTTCTTAAGAATAGGGGAGATGAGAGCATGAAGCGTAGATACTAGCGGAGAGATAGAGGTTAAAGAGGTGAGCGAGGTGACAACAGTCATCGGAAAAGAGGGAGCAGAGGACCTTGGGAGGGGCCAGGATCAAGAAGACAGGTCGTAGAAGCATAAGAGGAGAGGATCTCGCGCACAGTTACAGGAGGGTAGGAGACAATGGTGGCAGAGTGAGTGATAGAGAGGACAGTCTGACGAGAACAGAGTTTATTGATGATTTTAAAGTATATAATTACATGGAAAGGGACACTTCCAATAGTAATAAACTACAATTCAAGCCCAATAATAAATAAAGCTACCACACAACATTCACAGAACTAGCAGCCCAACTGCAGAAAATAAATTCATCGACGTAGATTCTTGCGATGTAGAACAGTTTAGATAGAGGCTCCACTTGTGTGAAATAATGAATTCCGGCAGATGACAGCCCCCACGGACCAGTTTGACTTTAAAGTTTTGCTCACATTGCTTATTTTTACCGACCGTTTTCATGTAATAAAAAATTGATCAGCAATGTGTGTATTTGCAGGTGTTTATATCATCATGCGATACTCTTTTGTTATTCTTATTATTTTGTATTGTCTCTACATATTTATCCAAGGAACCAGGTGTGTCCTTCAAATTTCTCTGTAGAGCACAGTATCTGTATGTGCTCTGTGCCCAATAACCTGAAGATTGAAGGTTTAGAATCTTGAAAACATAAAACATAACCCACATTCAGACACTGCCATTGTTTGGAGATGTTATCCTGAAATGTTACATGTTTTTTGTTTGTTTACTCCTATGTAATCCCCATAAAACAGTTCTTTTTGTCTGTATTGCACTGAAAAATGATGTATTGTTATACACATGTTGCACTCTAGGGTGTCAATTTATCAATCTGCAGATTTGAAAACAGTGGAGTTGTTGCCTATAGCAACCCTATCAGATTCTATCTGTTATTTTGTAGCATGTACTAAATAAATAACTAGAATCTGATTGGTCGCTATAGGCAACGTCTCCACTTTTTTAAACCCACAACTTGATACATTTATCCCTAAATCTCTTCTCACTGGGTAAGTGAGGCTGCTCCTCCATGTGAATCATTCTTTGCAATTCTTCTGCAATTCGACAATGCTGTTCTGTCATAAACTGTAGCTTCCTCCTGCACACTGAGAATGGAGAATGAAGAATTTTTGGTTTATTAATATTTTACTGATAAGGCAGAAATGGTGTTGTTCATACTGATGTTTCCTAATAATGTGCTCATTACACATATATCCTCTTATGTTTTTCTTCCAGAATCTTGATCTGTCCATTGTACAGAAACAGAACTGCTTGTGGCTTTTTGTAACGCATGAGTTCTGCGGAAGTGACGATGTGGTGAGTGAGCACAGTGACCGCTAATAATCGTGTTAATAGCTATAACGAGCACTGATCTGCTCCCTATCCCTGGCACATCACCTCCCCTTCTGTAATAATATTGTTATTCCCAATGATATAAACCTGTGACTAGAACCCGTGAATGGACGGTTTTTCGACTGGGACTGTAAGAGGAAAATATTCCTCCTTTCCTGTATGGAGTCCCTCCTGATGTGCAGGTTGGTCACAGCGGAGAGCTAAGTCAGCCTGTGTTATACTGCTGACCTCCCACTGCTGATTGTTCTCTTGTTGGAACTTTGAAACCTAAATTTTATCAGACAATTGAAGCAATGTGGTGACTCTGTAAGAGGAGAGGCCGAGGCAGGGCTTAGCTGCAGCTGACTTGTCAATGGTGCCCTCTTTTGTACAGGTGGGATCTCACCCCAGCAATGATGTGGAGCTCAATTCAAGGACAGGGTGTGGAGTATTTAAGCTGCTGTGACATCACTGGCCCTGCCCATGTGTTTGAATACACCAATGATCACAGTGCATTTCTGCAGAGCAGGTCTGCAAGTCTGTCAGTCAATACCTGCTGGCTCATAAAGAGAAGTACATCCCACTTTATGGGCTAAAATGTTGAAAACGGATAAAATGTATTATTATATATTTAGCTATATATAAACACTTCAGTTACTTTATATAGATATATACTATCCAGCCTCGTCCTACACATATAGAGATATATAGATAGATATGTGTGTGTGTGTGTTTAATATATATATATATATATATATATATATATATATTATATATATATATAATTATAAAAACATAGGAACTTTACTAGCTCTTTAAATATTTATCCTGTTCTGTGATTGACCAATAACCCATCGTTCTCCTTCATTAACACTTTTTCAGGTTAGATGACATCTTGGGCTGATTCCTTAAGGCAAGCAAAGCAAAAAAAGAATAAATTTGCTCCTGGATAAACCATGTTACAATGCAAGGGGTGCGATTTGTTTATCATTTTGCACGGAAGGAAAATACTGGCTGCCTTTTCATACTTTACTTTATTTTTACACTGAAATTTCAAAGTTGATCTAGGACGGTGTCGGCTAACCTGTGACACTCCAGGTGTTGTGAAGCTACAAGTCCCAGCATGCTTTGCCAATATATATAGCAGCTTATTGCTGGAAGGGTATGCTGGGACTTGTAGTTTCACAACACCTGGAGTGTCACAGGTTAGCCAACACTGATCTAGGATATGCCTTACCCCAACTGTAAATCTGTCCCCAGATTTTAAGTTTACCTCCCCCTCCAATGCAACATGGTTTTGCCAAGGTGCAAATTTGCTCCTTTTTTTTTCTTTTCTTACCTTAATAAATCAGGCCCCTTGTGTTCAGCACCAAACTCCATAGTTCCTTTTTGGGTTCCTTGTATGCGCACCTCCGCAACCAAGCTTATTGTTATTTTAATTAATTTTTCCCTTCAGTTTGCAGCCCTTCAGAAAGCCTCTGGAGATGCAGTGATGAAATTTGAACCCTTCGTCCTGCATGTCCAGTGTCGCACATTGGAGGATGCACAGCTGCTGGTAAGACCACGTTCTGTCTGCATTTATTGAAGGACTGACTATAACTGGCTTCAGTTCTCTTACATAACTTCTCTTCGTTTCTCGTCATTGCTCTTTCAGTTTAATCGTTTTGCAGTCTTGATATACAGTGGAGATTACAACCAGCCCTTAGATTTGCTGGGTACTCGTTCATTAGCTGGATAGTGGTTTATGAGCATTGTGAAGTTATATAGATTTTTCTTACAATTTCCCACCTGTAACATTCGTAATCTCTGTCTCTTCTATCCTGCAGCACAATGTTGCCATAAATTCAGGTTTCAGGAACTCCGGCATCACTGTTGGGAAGAAAGGCAAAATTATTATGGTAATTATGTCTCAATCCTCTTTATGAATAATCCTCAGACTGAAAGAAAAACAGGGATAAATGGCATTACTTTATAGGTATAACTGGGACTGCATTAACAACTCCAGGGTCTGTCTGTACACAAGAAACAGGCCCTGCCTATTTGTACAACATCTTGGTGTTAAAAAGACAATTTTGCCATTTTTAAATATTGGAAAATGTTCCTCTGCCTCTTTACTAGCTGTATAGTGAAGGTCCGGTCCGTGCGTCGGGAGATATCCTCTAAAGAAATCGTCGTCACACTTAAATAAGGGTTTTCTAAATGAATGGTTAAATAAAAGTGGCATATTGTATTACTATTAGCAGTGCTCTCATCCTGTTCAATATTTTTAAGTGGTGTGATGATCGCCAGGAGACGACGTGTATTCTGCTGATGTCTGAGGGCTGTTCTGTCCATAATGTCGTCTTGCCCTTTGCTGCTGTCAGAACGTAGCACCCGGTCTATTGTAGTGTGAGATGATTAACACATGTCCATAAGATTGACAGGAGAGACCAAGGAGAAGAGCGTTTCACTTGGTCAATTGTCTGAGTAAGAAGAACTTTATTGAACAGTGATTGCACAAACACAGACACCCACAAGGGCTTAACTTACATCTACTTTGTCCAAAACCATTTTATGCTGCAGTGGGAAAAATATAAAATGTGTAAAGTGGAGTCCCCAACCAAATCAAAATGGGCGGTCAGATTTAAAGTTAATCATTGTTTTGCCAAGGTGCAAAACGGCACTTTCTGGTTGGATTTTCTCCTCTTATTGAGGCCCATTGTGTCTGCAACAATGGCATCATGGGGAAGAGAAGTCAAACAACAGCCACTGTAGTGATTGGTGAGCTTTGCAAACAAACATACTATCTCCAACAGAGAAACAAGATGAAGTCCTCTAGCAAGAATATTCTTGTATATTCATCTCTTACGATTTACATTAAACAAAGGGAAAATAAAGCAAAATATATATTTTATTTTTCAATCTTATAGTGTTTATGTATTTGTGTATTACAGGCAGTACGAAGCACTCACTGCCTGGAAGTGCCTCTGAGTCACAAGGGACAGTGTATGGTGAGCAACCAATATATGGATTTCTTAGTGCAAATCGCAAATCAGAAGATGGAAGAAAACAAGAAGAGGATTGCCAGGTTTGTAACATAAAGTGCTTTATGCTCCATGTCCTCTGACAGACCTAGAAGTTATTAAGTAATGAGAAATGTTCCCACAAAGACATTCATTTTATTCACTGAACCTATATTGTTTCACTAGTTCCTATTGTTATCCCTGAGGCATGCGCTATGTGGGCCCAGTTGCTATATATATGTTTTTACATTTTTCATTGTCGGTATAGAATTGTATAAATCCATAAACTTATGAAATGCACAGTCCTGAATCCCAATCGTGCACTATGTAATATTATTGTAATGTACCGGTGCTGTCCACAAGGAGGCACTGTCTGTGTTGATTTCCTTCCCTAAGACCTATACAAATGTCTACACCAAAGTGAGTTTATCCCGAACACAAAGGGTGATGATGGGAAACCCAGATCTGTATTGTAACTTTATTTTGCTGTATTGAAGACTGTAATGTTGTAAATAATCACAGAGAAGAGATAACAGTCACCGCTAAATGATTAACAGGTGTCTATTAATGGAACAAGGTTCCGTTCACCATAAAGGGACAAAGTCAGGTTCTCCTACCATCAGGTGTTTTGCACATACATGTTTCATCGAGGTGGATGGAGTGTGTGACATATAACTGTCCAATAGTAGGATCTGTGGCATGGATTGACCGGGGAGGAGGCAGCTAAAGGTTGAGTAGAGTTCCTCTTTAATGTCATGGTATAGAAGACAATATTTCCTGGACAGTAACTGACCTGACGTGAGAAGAAAAACGTTTTAGGACATTTAGGAAAACTGTTGTCCAGGTTATGGTGCAATAGAGGAGCTGTAACCTATAGTAACTAAGCAGACATTTGGTTACAACATGGTTTTTGTGACCTGTACCATCGTTCAGTGTTATTTCCTTGTATCTGTGCAGGTTCTATTGTTGTCTCCAGACTGCTTTACAGAAGAGGAACGGTGTGAGTGGCGCTGAGCGTGAGGCTGAGGCTCCCAGTGCGGTTTACACCCGACGCAGGAGAAGACACGACGTGGACAAGAGTTCAGACTGCGGTCCAAGTGAAGGAGAGGACGATCCAGAGACCAGTATCTTATTCCATCATGATGATATTCTGCTATAGTCTTATTGCATATTAAAGGAGAACACCCAGTTATAGGTTAAAGTGCAAGGAACTGCTCCAAGACCTGCCACCTGGACCACGTCCTCCCAGGGCCCCCTGGACCACGTCCTCCCAGGGCCCCCTGGACCACGTCCTCCCAGGGCCCCCTGGACCACGTCCTCCCAGGGCCCCCTGGACCACGTCCTCCCAGGGCCCCCTGAACCACGTCCTCCCAGGGCCCCCTGAACCACGTCCTCCCCGGGCCCCCCTGAACCACGTCCTCCCAGGGCCCCCCTGAACCACGTCCTCCCCGGGCCCCCTTGAACCACGTCCTCCCAGGGCCCCCTGAACCACGTCCTCCCAGGGCCCCCTGAACCACGTCCTCCCAGGGCCCCCTGAACCACGTCCTCCCAGGGCCCCCTGAACCACGTCCTCCCAGGGCCCCCTGAACCACGTCCTCCCAGGGTCCCCCTGAACCACGTCCTCCCAGGGCCCCCTGAACCACGACCTCTCAGGGCCCCCCTGTTCATATCTCCGCAAATGTGCTAGCCAGCCGAATGTGTCTGCCATATGGGGGTGTGACCCTCTGGGCCAATAAGAAGCCACAAACTCTCTGAAGAGTTACACCCCCACATCCTATGTGCAAAGCTCTGGCGCACAGGTTTTCCAGGGCTGTAATACAGGAGCCCCCGAAAAAAACTTTTTAGCACGCGGAGCTGCAAGTGCTCCTTTTAAAATAGCAATAAACAAGCAAAGAGTAACAGCACAAGGACTGTGTTAGCCCAAAGACGTTTGTCAGCTCCTCCTGATTTTACCAAACTCCTCCTTTGTCTTGGGCACGGCAAAGTGGAAAACTGAAATGTAGGCGACTTTATGACACAGATTTGTGCTGTTAAATTTTGATTGTTTGTTTGAATAGAGCCCAGGATGTGTCTGTAGAGCTTCATGCCAATGTCTTACCTGACCAGTCTCTGAATGGTAACGGAGCCACATAGTCCTGTTTGCTGCTCATTCCTTACAGAGCGTTTCAGGGGAAGTGTTGTCCATATTAATTACACGTAGGCTGCCCAGAGCCTGTTATAAATAATATATGGAGGTTCGCAAGACGTTTATAGTTTATAATTACAGTTGATTGATTCACACAACATTCGTGCAAACAATTGACCTGTTTTTAATATAATCTGTATGTGTAATTTGTGTACAGCGCTGCATTTTTTAGTGTTTTTTTTTTTTTTAATACCAAGAATAAATGTAAGTATTGGGGGAGAGAACTCAATTTTGCCAAATAAGACTTGTTGCCAATATCCAATGATGTCAAGAGTTAATCATTAAATTTGATGATGGTATCCAGAGTTAATTGTATGGCTGTAGCATGTGGTTATGTTTTGTAGATTAGTTGTAAGACCTCATCCATACATGATGATCCTCTCCCACGTAGCTGCTCATAGGGGGTAATGGGGTTGGTTATACTTGTAAAGATTTAACATACTTGGTTACGTTATTGTTTCATTCAGCCAAGACGTCATTTTGTATCGGTGGTGTTTCATCAACTTCCTGCAGCTCTTCGATAGTATCTAAAGAGAAGCTGAGACAGGACAAAAAGCTGAAACAGCGAAGCTCGCTGGGATTTTACTAGCCATGTTCATGTGTGTAGATCTACAAATTTGCAGCCTTGGCCGAGCGCTTCGGTTACCTAAGAGCGTGGAAGATGAACTCTTTAAGTCATGAAAATAATGCAATGTAAAGAAGCCCTGGAGGGGACAAGTAGCACACTGGACAGATTTAATGTGATAAATGTAAAAATATAAACCTATCAGAATATAGTAAGACCCAGACATTCTGCTGGCGTTATATAATTAAACAATAACAATCATCATTGCCACTCCTGAGATTGTTTCACATGAGACAACGCTCTTCGCTTACGGACAACGACATCATAATGGAGGTAACAACCCAGGAGCGGATCTCTATTTACCATTACTCTTATGTAAGGAAATATACTATAGCGATGAAATCCTTAAAATACACGTACAGCAGTGCCAGCTAGTGAGTCATAATCAGTGAGCTGAGAGCATTGTCTGATGTGGAACAATCTCAGGTTATTGGAAGAAAGACCCTCTTACGTATTTGCCCCATTTTAATATGCAGATTTTCTTTTACTTGCAATGGGCAGTGAGACTTTTAGACGGTGTTTGTACTCGGATAACATCAGATGTAGGAGCAGCACTATGGTTGGGAGGAATAGCCGGCACAAGGCGTTATATCATCATCATCATCACCATTTATTTATATAGCGCCACTAATTCCGCAGCGCAGTACAGAGAACTCACTCACATCAGTCCCTGCCCCATTGGTGCTTACAGTCTAAATTCCCTAATACACACAGACTAGGGTCAATTTGTTAGCGGCCAATTAACCTACTAGTATAATTTTGGAGTGTGGGAGGAAACTGGAGCACCCAGAGGAAGCCCACGCAAACACGGGAAGAACATACAGACTCCACACAGATAAGTCCATGGTTGGGAATCGAGTGCTGTAAGGCAGAAGTGCTAACCACCAAGCCACCGTGCTGCCCAAATATGTAGTATTAAGTGCTATTTATACGTTCAAAATCAGTATTGGTGGTATAGAAAACAATGGAGGACTCTGGAACAGGCTCTCACGGTGTCTGTAAGTGCACAAATTTGCCTGTAGTTGGCACTTGTCACAGGATCGCTTAGCAGCGTGTTAATCCAACTTTTTACCTATATTATACCTTAAAAAGTTTTACGTCTTAACGTTATGTAGCCTGTTAGACATCAGTACTGATCATACTATGTGTGGGTTGCTGAACTGATAGTATTCTCCTGTTTGTGAGCAAATAGCACCTTTCTGCCTTCCTGACAAATTCTCCACATTAATGACTATATAGATGGTTTATCCCTAGCTGTCTCTATTAGGGGATGCTAAATAAATATTACCATACTGTGGCCACCAGGTGGCACTGTTGTACATGTGTTTTATGGAATTCATCCCTATGTTATATTTCAATAACGGTAAAGAGAGAGAAGGTCGCTCATTGTTTCTTACCTCTATTATGATGTCACTTGGGTTGGGTGCGCTTTAACGGTGCGGAAAATTCCGACACCGAGGAGTCCCACACCTAAAATCCGAATGCCTGAAAAAACTTTTAATATAAGCAGACTTGCCTCAAAACCGACCTCTATGAATTTTAATGTAATGTAAAGCGGCAATGTCAGGACCCCGCAGGTTAAGTGTTTAAACACTTTACCCCAACATTGCCGCTTTAAATTAAAATTGATAGAGGTCGCGATGACGTGAAAGTCTAGCGACGGACACCTGTCTATTCGGAATAACTTGCGGTCAGCATCCTGCTGTGATCGGAGAGATCTACAGCGTCGGTTTGGAGGTAAGTCTGCTTATATTAAAATAGTTTTTTCAGACATTGGCTTTTAGGTGTAGGACTCCTCGGTGCCGGAATGGTGGTAATTGTGAAATTACCACCGTGTCACTTGAACTGTGGATCTTCAATTCTATGGGATTTGCCTTAGTGTAAGGGTTATATAGAGCGGGTGAAATAAGTATTGAACACATCAATATTTTTCTCAGTGTATGTGTATATATATATATATATATATATATATATATATATATATATATATATATTTAATGTGACTATTGTAATGAAATGTACACCAAATGTCAGCAACAACCCTTGCAATCCACACATGCAAAGAAATCAAACCATAGATGTCCATCATTTAAGTTTTGTGTAATAATGTGAAATGACACAGGGAAAAAGTATTGAACACATAAATAAAAGGGAATTGCAAAGAGGCATGGAAAGCCAAGGCACCAGCTGAAATCTATCAGTAAATAGAAAGCAATCCTTGCCAGCTGGTTCAGCCACAACTGATGGCCTATAAAAAGGTGTCACACAAGAAACATCTCATGATGGGTAAAAGCAAAGAGCTCTCTCAAGACCTTCGCTACCTTATTGTTGTAAAACATACTGATGGCACTGATTGCATAAGGATCTCTAAACTGCTGAGTGTTCCAGTGAGCACTCTCGGGGGCCATAAACCGGAAGTAGAAAGAACATCATTTCACCATAAATCGGCCATGACCACCTTACAAGATTTCCGACAGAGGAGTGAAAAAAATGTCATTACAATAGCCACATTGAATATATATTTACTGAGAAAGATGTTGATGTGTTCAATACTTATTTCACCTGCTGTATATACAAATACTAGAAGTAATACAGCAATACAAGCAGAGTAGAACATTACCTAAATGTATCACTATTATTATTTATCTAGCGTCTGCATATTCCGCAGTCCTGGACAACCAGAGAATTGTATTTTGGCACATCGGTCCTATCACTGTGATCTTGTGATTCTATTTTCCTAATTCTTGCACAAAAATATACAGAAGCGAACTTGGTTAATTGACCTACCAGTGTGCTTTTGGATACCCAAAGGAAAATACATAGTAACCACAGAGTCACAGTTTCATGTGCATCAATGTGATTTAATAACACACAAATGTACTGTGCAAATTCTTAAATAAAAATCTGCCAAACTGCAATTTTCTAGGGCCATATTCAATTGTACCTCTGACTTTTTATATGGACAGCGATGAATTTTGGTGCACAGAAGACCGCATCAACTGTGTGATGTTTCATCATCATCAACGTTTATTTATATAGCGCCAGCAGTTTCCGTAGCGCTTTACAATTGGAATCAAACAGTTATAAAGGAATACTGGGTAATACATACAGACACAGAGGTAAGAGGGCCCTTCCCACACAATCTATGGGACAATGGTTTGATACAGAAGGGTAAGTGCTACATCATATTGAATATTTGTCCAGCTAGAATGCAAAGGTTACAAAGTATTTAGAGGGCTGTGTGATCAGTCACACAACTATGTTGGTCAGAGGGTTGTTGTCATGTGTTAGCTGTTTAGAAGGTGGTAATAGGGTAATCTAGGGAGATTAAGAGGGTGGTAAAGGAATACTATAAGCTTGTCTGGGTTTTCAGAGAATGCTGGAAGATTTGAAGACTGCTTCTTCCATTTAAAGCAGCACTCCCAGGTAGTGTGAAAGATTGCAGCTTCTGATTGGTCCTCCCACTTCTGTAGCAATTTAAAAGTCGTGAACAGACATAAATCTCCCGGCTATCTTACAGTACAACGTCCCTTCATGTCTCCCGGGATTCCAATTGGATTCAGAACTAGACTTCTCTCTGAAACCCTATTTCTCCATCTTCAACCATCCCGTTGTAGATTTGCTGGATTGTTTTGGATCATTGTTTTGCTCAAGGTCAATTTTTATTTGGATCAGCTTTTTCACACATGGCCTCATAGTCTGCTCAAGTATGGAAATTGTGGTTGGTTCAGTGACCTCAAGCAGCAATGCAGCACCAAACCATGATACTCCCACCACCATGCTTTACATCAGGCCTGTCCAACCTGCGGCCCTCCAGATGTTGTGAAACTACAAGCCCCAGCATGCATTGCTGGTAGACAACTAGTTGATAGCTGGAAGGGCATGCTGGGACTTGTAGTTTCACAACACCTGGAGGGCCGCAGGTTGGACAGGCCTGCTTTACATCTTGTAGGAGGTTCTTCTATTCAAAGACAATTTTCGGTTAGCACCAAACCTGGAGCTTAATAACTCCGCCTTTTACTCATTTCTCCAGAGTACATTGTTCCAAAAGACTTAATCTACACCCTGGTGACCTCCAGCAAAGTTATATTGTCCAAGAGGCTTCTACTTTCCTGACCTCCAGGTAGATCGAGGTTGTTCCTCTCTCTTTGATGGTTGACCTACGCACATTGGTTGCTATAAGCAATGCCTGTAGATCCTTTGATGTTAACTTGAGCTGTTCAGATACTTCTTTGGGCATCTTTCGGTCAGTGTGTAGTAGGATAGTTTGGTAGATTACCGGAACCTTGAGCTTTCTCCACTAGTATATAATCCATCATACCGTGGAATGACTGCCTTGGGAATTGTTTGATAAGCCCTCCCCCCCCCCCCCAAGTGTGTGGGCTTCAACAGTCCTTCTAGGGTCCCCATCGGGACTATTGATCTTGGTATCATGTGTTCCCACCAGTCTGTTTTTTTAAGGCTAACCTAGTCCAAAGTCTTCTTTCTGTAACTCTGGGCCCATCAAGCTACTGAAGGATGTGTTAATCAGTTCCACCTGTGTTGGTGCACCCAATGTAAATTGTAATCACCTTAGTAGATGATAAAGCTGGGAGGGGGGGGGGGCAACATTATTCCACCCCAGGTAATTGGATTTCTGTTGATGTTTGTTGAACAAATCATTGCAATGTGCATTCTGTATTACTAACTACTACCCATCTAATCATCATTATCATTAGCTATTTATATAGCACCACTAATTCTGCAGCGCTGTACAGAGAACTCACACCAGTCCCTGCCCCATTGGCGCTTACAGTTTTAGCAGCCAATCAACCTACTACTATGTTTTTGGAGTGTTGGAGGAAATCCAAGCACCCGGAGGAAACCCACACAAACACAGGGAGAACATACAAACTCCACACAGCTAAGGCCATGGTCGAGATCTAATGATTGTTTTGGATCATGGAGGATCAGATATCCGTGTGTTCAAACTTTCCTCACTGTACCTGAAACCTCATCACCTATACGCCAGCGCTTTATGGCCTGAACCAATATTTATCATACTGCTGACTATCCATGCACTGTGCACTAGGTAATGATTCACTATAATTATTAAGTGAATATTTTAGGCTGAATGTTCAATATTGATGTAAAGGGGGTATGTCATAATTTGTAAGGATTAACGTACACTGTTCCTTAAATTTCATATGCAGTCCGTCCTCTAACCTATCTACATGTGAGTACATATCAAGTCAATTTAAAACTATTGTCGCGTGAGCTCTTTCCAGTTCACTACAACAGCGGGACCTGCCATTGTTGAAACAATGTTGCTGCACTCCCTATAAAACAGGGGTCTAATTATGACCCATCATATTTTTCTCACGTAAGTTTATCAATGCAATAAGAAATTATATTACATGCCTATTTATTAGCTTCATTCAGCCGGCACAGCAGCTTCAATAGGAGCCTGTCCCGCCAGATAGTTTATAGCAAAGTGATCCCCAATTGCGATTTAAGCTTCCCATGGCCAGGCAGAATTTGCAATGGGTAGAGCACTGAGCCTCCGCGGGAGGGATCCCTCTCCTGCGATGTTCACCCCATGGACTACAAGTGCTAACGCCATCTTCAGAATTTCGAAGCTTGATAAATGCATCATCGCAGTTGCCATAGACACCTATGTAGATTTGTGAATGTTTATCGGAGATATCTGCTGTGGTCCTATAATCATAAATAGCATTGTTACTAATTAATGCGGTAATCCACCAAAAACTGCAACTTTCGGAGGATTTTAAACTCTTTGGAGGTTGATAAATATGCCCCTTGAGCATTTTAAATGTTGATGTTAATCCACAAGACAGTAAATATGACAAAAAAATTTTTTTCATAATGAATCACCAATATAAGTGTTTATTGTATCTTCAGCAACATTATAAGACAATCTCCCTGCACCGTTACACATTCCTCTTACCATTTATATTTCTGTTGATCTTAGTGTAGGTTTTTTTGCAAAGTTCACAACCACAACTTCTTCCATGTACCACTAGGTGGCACCATCTAACACTTTGTTTTTCCAGCTCTCTAAAACTCAGCTGGTCCTCTGTGTGCCTTTGCTGGCCATAGTAAATGTTTAATGGCAGCCTTGTTTGTATTACGGCATATACTGATGAAATTAAAGATTTGGAATGCATATACAAGGCCGCAGTGTAGTGTTACAGAGGGGAAAGTGTTTAACTTAAATATAGCCGGCGTGTTTTTTTTTGGGGGGGGGGGATCTATACGATAGCCCAGGAATGCCAGCGCCATATGTTTGTATGGACCTAATCATGCAGATCACGTGTGTTCCTATGCACGTCTGCGGATAGGGCCCGTTGTGACCTCCTAAAGTTATGAAATCTAATAACGGAACATTTGATTAACATGTCCAATTAGCGTGGGGCATTTTCTGCTGTCAGAGTACAGGAGAATATGGTTTCTTTAAGACATGACTAAGTAATAAAGTACATGTGTAGTTGGATCTTTGTTTAGCTGACGTCCCCAAAAATCTGCAACCTGAACGTTTCCTCCTAAGCAGGATCTGGAACCACTAAAGCATGAATATATAGAATGTGTATATATATATATATACATATATATATATATATATATTTATTTTATTTTTTTGTTTAACTGCAGTCCTGTACGATAAATTCCCAGAACACTAACATTTATTTAGTGTTTGCAGATTAGTTTCGTGGTCTGCTCAAGATGTTTATTTGCTTTTATATCTCTCAGTTTAGTTAAGGGCTCCCTGGTTAACGTAGACCTTTTTTTCGCTGGTTTGTGACCGCCTCCTGTTCAGAAAGGGGGGGGCGGGGGAGACGCTGCCAGTTTTGAAAAGCTTAGATAGGGGCCATTAAGAAAAAATAATACATAAAAATGTAACGAAGCAAGAAATGCATTCGGCCAGTGGTGGTGGGGGGCTAGGTGTCCTTGTTTGTTTTTCCTTCATTTTCAGGAGGAAACGGTTGCTGACAATATTGTCTGGACGGTAATTTGTCAAATTTCCTCCTGCTAGAAAATAATTTGAGATTTAAGGTTTGGAAGCGGTGAGAGCCGGGAGGACAGAAACCTGAAGCCAATGTGCTTTTAAAATTTATTCTGCACATTAAACGTTACGTGATGACACTGGTTATGGGCAGGCAATCTGCATTCATCATCATGTCTGCGTATCGTATTTACTGACTAATACCACGACCTTTGGCGTGTTATAATGCTATTATTGTTGCGAGTTTTAAAGTACGGCACATGGCACATTCTGGCAGTGTTTCGATTTTTGATATCATTATTATATCTTATTCAAGTTCTCTGTGCCTGTGTGAGTAATGGCAACAATTGTTATTGCTCACGAAATTATACCCACACTTGCCCCAGGTATCTCTTGTGATTCCCTTGTGGACTCTAATAACCCTGATATATTTGAATGTCACTATTAAATCACTGTTTTCTCCCCCCTGTCCATACTAAGCTACTGCTGTTTCCTGATAAGTTTTGTTTAATAGGCCATTCACCATTTAATTCACCTTCTCTGACCTATTTGTATTTTATTCATTTATCTTAAGACATAGAGCGATTAATGTGGGCCTTGTATTCAGCTTTGGTATATATATATATATATATATATATATATATATATATATATATATATATATATATATATTATTATATATAAATATAATTATCCATAGATGATTATACATACGGGATTTTCTATATAAGTGGAGGAATCTGAAATGTTTCCCTATAAAAGGTCTACATGACTATCATTTTTTCCTATATTCTATTAGAAAGTCTTAAGGGTTATAAAAATGTTTTTTATTTTTTTTTACATTTTTTTTTATTAATATCAAAACATATCTTTATTCATTTCTAATAGAAACTTTTTTTTATATAGCGTTTAATGATGCTTGTTGTATAAGACGACTTATTGTGACGTTAAATAAACACACCCATTTTTTTGCCCTTAACATAAGCAGAGAACATCAATCTCGAAAACGAGTTAAGGCAACTAATTAGCAATTAGCTGATTGGCACTTTGATGTGCACAGCAAATGTCTCGATATTATAGAATTATTTATTGCATATTATTATAAAATAGACGCAAATTATATTCACTATTCTTTTTTTTTTTTTTTATTTATTTTTATTTGTTTAGCTTGGTGCCAATATTGCGTGTGTTACAGGCAATTTAGTTTCTATAACCTATATCACAGTGAGAAATGTTAAAAATTGATCTATGCCAAAATAAAGCATTGATGATTTTTAATAACCAATTTCTTATTTTTAAGCCATTTATCTGAAAAGCTGAACCCTCTCACTCTATCCTAATGCATATTTATATTTATATGTAGGATATATTTTATTTACTTAATATTAAAAACACCCAATTCTGGTTTCACCCTCATATTGGTAAATATTTTCCCAAGCACACAAAAAAATGTATTTTTTTTTCCATTTTCCTAAAATTTTAAGAAAATCTACAGCAATCTGGCTCAATGACTATTTAAACTCTGCTTTTAAGGGTTAATATAAAGAACCATTCCTTTTCGTGTTCTCGAAAAAAAACCAAAATAAAGAAAGACATTTAAATAATGATTCAAAGATATGAAAAGTGAAATTGAGTTATCTCTGAGTTGGTATCCAGCTGTGCTCCAGTATTTTAAACAGGTCCTTCACAATTTTGAGTTGAGAAGTATTTGATATATATATATATATATATATATATATAGAGAGAGAGAGAGAAAAAAAGAGGTAGAAAAGTCTATTTTGTCTCACAGATGTCTCTGCAACATGCTAATCTCTCATTCCAAGCCAATGGAGTTGCTGTTTTCTAGAACTAAGAAAATGATATATATTGAACAATCTGTACATTAATTGCACGAATGCCCTACAGAATTCATTTAGATTTGTGGCTGTTTTATTCATTGAGGAGTCAAATTTGGGATTTTTTTGGGGAAATGTACAAGACAGATGTGTTCTTTATTCACTAGAAAGTCCGGTAAGTTGAATATATTTTTTTTTTATCCTGGTAAAAATATTAAATACTATTTCACAGCAGAAAAATTTAAATATATATTGCAACTATAAACACGCAACACATTTTAATCTGAGACTCCCAGTAAACTTTAGTGCTGCTGGATTTTATGCAAATTAATATAACTAATCCCTTGTGATTCCATTCAATGGGCAAAACCGTTGTGTTGCAAATTAATGTCAGCTGCATTAACTGGTATATATATACTAGTACTGTTATATTTTGTTTATATGAAGGCAAATTACCATTTATGGCAAACACATTACTTAAAGACAGCACAGAAAAAAATATATTTATGTACTGTGATTTAAGTTCAGTAAAAAAACATTTTTTTTTTAATAACCAAAATTAAAGGGGTTTAAATAAATCAACATTGCCTCTAATTTTCATGTGATCAGATTGTCACCTGTGCTTGTTGTCAAAGATGTACTTTAAACTTTTCCCTGTGCATAATGTTTTTTTGGACACTGATACGTTTCCAAATATCAGCAAATTTACTGACCATAAAATATAAGTCACATTTTTACCTGTTTTGTAAGATTTAAAGAGTCACACAGTGACACTAATGAATGACACCACACTTTTGGGTCAGAATAGTGTTATAAAACATCTATATGTCCTTTTTTGCCCGTAGAAACTGCTATTTTCACTTTGTCATAAATGACAGCGCGTCAGTAAATTTTTAATAGTAGTCATTAAAAATACTTTTAAAAAAGTTAGCAATTCTTTCCCAGGGAAAGAAATTATATACCTATTATTATGCTAAGATTCAAAGGTAGGAAATCTGTGGCTCACCAGCAGCGGTGGAACTACAAGTCCCAGAATGCACTGCCAGCCTTTGTAGGACACAGGTCATGCTGGCATTTTTTGGTTTTCCGGCAGACAGAGAGAGCTACTGGCTGATTAATCCATTTATAAATTTTGCGCATATCTTAAACTGCAGGGACCGCGGCACAGTAGTAGAGATGTATAAAAATTAATCTACTGTTGACATTTCATTACATTGCTTTGTGTATCACTTGCAGTCTAATTTGTACTGTATTGTTTTCCAATAATTGAAATGTTTGATCCAGGGAATTTGTCTGATTGCCATGTTTGGGGTCAGGAAGAAACCCCCAATTTTGGGGCTAAATTGGGGGTTTTGTTTTGCCTTCGTCTGGATCACCGTAATTAGAATTTATGAATTGTTTAAGTTGATCAATCTTTGTTCCCAACCTTACTATGTAACTATATTAGAGGGAACGGCATACGTTCAGTGACCTTTAAATATTCCATCTTGATCACAAGAAGTCCGTTCCCTATTTCCAGCACTGTAAGCAGAGTACCTCCTAATATATGACACTTTACTGCAAGATTTCCTCGCTGTTCGATAGTTGCCGTCTGCAGGCCTTCGGCTGAAATTAGCAGCAACTAAGCTCCTTCCTCGTCTCAAATCCCCAGCATATTGCTGGCACATTGAGTTATTACAGACAATTCCAAGCATTTAGGATAAATACTAGGAGTCTTTTTATTCCTGGGCGAGCAGATGAGCTGTCGCTGTTTACACAATTTATTTGTCACTGCCGTTTAAATGCTGCACTTAATTTCAGTCTGGTCTGATTAGTGACGGCTGGTGTTCTCAGCTGCCTCGCTCGATACTCTGGCAGTGTTTGCTGTGGTTATTTTCTCTGCTTTCTCCCTGTTATTTTGTCTCCTCCAATTTACAGTTTACTTTGTAAAACACAGGATGACAACATTTCTTCCTTAGAGATGGTGCAATAAAATAAGATTCATAGAAGACAAACATTTTGCACCACTATCCCTATCCATTCACCGCAGCCCAAAAAAAAGCAGAATAGACGTCTTATTCTAGTCTTTTGGCATTTCTGACCAATATTAGAAATCATTGTTTAGTTCCACACATTACAAAAATTTGTATTTGCCAATTAGCTCTGTCCAATTTTTTTTTTCCCACCGGGTGGTCTGGATATCTGTTGTCGTTTCATAATTACAGGCTTGGATCTTTTGCTATCCTATTATCAACTTATTATGATACAGATTTCTCAGGGATCATTGCCCTAAACATCCAGATTTGCCGCCTATTTCACCATGCTTTTTAAAGGCAAGATTGGGCAGATCTGTTCATTTGGCTGATCAAATCAGATCAGATTGTTCTGGTGCTACACAGACCAATTTGGTCTAAAGATGACAACACTGACCAATACACAGTATGAGTGTCTTAGGAATTAAAAACCAATACTCTGTGAATAAAAACAAATCTTAAAAGCTAACTATGCTCAAAAATTATTTTACTTAGTTATTATCATTATGTAGTGTATTGCAACTTAAAGGAATAAATCCTAATACTTAAATAGAATCTATGCATGAAATTGCCTGTTAAAACCTCAGAAACATAATGTTACTGCCATTTGACAGGTTGTTGTTATTATTGTCACTGTCCGGCACTGTTCCACAGAGCATACATAAAACATGGACATACAAGGTAGACAAAGTGCATGCAGTTGTGGAACAAAGATTAGGTAGGGCCTTGCTCATGAGTGGTTACAGTCTAGTAGGAACCGGGCAGAGCTGAGACAAGTGTGGAGACTAGGACAGCAGTGAGTGTGTACCAGTGTGAGTAGTAAAGATTCAACATGGGCTAGGCTCTAGTACAGTAGGTAGGTTGTGTCTAACTGACCTTCCTTAGCAACATCTGTAGCGATGAAGACCGTGCAGTCTGCAAATGTTAAATGGTAGTAAATTATATGTTTCTGAGACTTCAACAGGCGCTTTTAGGGGCTTTCAAATCCTAGTTCAAGTATCAGGAATTATTCCAGGAAGCTGTAGTACACAACATGACATCACTTTTAAATGATTAAACAATGTAGTTTGTCAATTCGCTAAATCTCAGTGAGCTCCTTGAGGCTGCAACACACTGGTTTAGCCCACAAAATAGCTCCTAATGCTGTAACTAGATGACCAGTGCATTTTAAAGTTGATATTTTCTTAGGACAGGCTTGTAATTAAATAATAAGAGGATTTGCTGAGTCAGTAATATTTACCGCTATTTTCTAAGCACATAGCACCAAAAATGTAATATCGAGTTTTGGTTTGTCAGAAAAGTATTTACATTCATATATCAAGAATCATGTTAATGTCAGCAAACTAATTCAAGCCAACTCCAATAAATAAATATTAATAAAAAAACAAAACAAATGCCAAACTTTTTGTTGTTGTATTCTTTTAGTTTGTTTATTAGTCTATTCGTTAGTTAGTCTATTATTAGTTTATTAGTCTGTAAGTACTGTGTTCTATTAGTTTGTTTATTAGTCTATTATTTAGTATATTATTAGTTTATTATTCTATTAGTACTGTGTTCTATTAGTTTGTTTATTAGTCTATTAGTTAGTTTATTTTTAGTTTATTAGTCTGTTAGTACTGTTTTCTATTAGTTTGTTAGTCTATTATTAGTTTATTATTTTATTAGTACTGTGTTCTATTAGTTTATTAATCTATTAGTTAGTTAGTATATTATTAGTTTATTAGTCTGTTAGTACTGTGTTCTATTAGTTTGTTTATTAGTCTATTAGTTAGTATGTTACTAGTTTATTAGTTTGGATGTGCTTGACCCTGGGAATGGTTCTTTTTCTACAGTTCATTGGTCACTAGCAAATATTGTAAAAGATTTTTGTATTCGAAGTGTTACATGGGAATTTCAGAAAATGCTGAATGTGGATTATTTCTGTTTTTCGGTTATTGATAAATTTCTCACTCTGCGTGCTATTGGGAACGGCCTCTTTTGGGGGTGTGAAAAATAGTGAACCACTGACACTTGGGGTGATAACTAAAATAGGATGAGCACCATTGATTTAAACCATTGACACAGAAAACATGTTGGCAAGGAGGGCACCTGTAAGCCCGCTCCCCTCCATGTCTCTCTTCCTTAGTAGAACAGTGTGTTCCATATGGGACCAATGTGGGTCATCCTAGTGGCCGATGGCCCGGCTCGGAGATGTTTCTGGTTGCCAACGAGCTTTGAGTTGAGATGTCAGCACAATAAGTATTTCTGGAACTACAAGGGTCTAGACTAGTGATGGCCAACAGGTGGCCCTCCGAGCCTCACCTGTGGCCCCCTGGTTCCATCCTGTTTTATTGTCAGATTTGATATAGCTTGTAACACTTGTTTAAAAGGTCTGCTGATATGTTATACCAGATAGGCGTCTCTTTCTTTAAATGTGTTGCTTTAACTTATTGCTGAGATTAAGGTAATGCGCTGACTTTTTCAAGGTTAGAGGGCCGCCCATTACTGATCAAGACTGAGAATGAAACATTTGTGGTTGTACTACTTGGGGGTGGAAGAAGGAGGGGGGGGGGGGGGTTGTGTCTAGTAACGTCGACTTGCAAAAATATGCACTGTAAGTTAACTAAACTGTTCTTGTGAATCAAAATACATAATGATATAGTCACAAACAAATAAACGTGTCATAGTCCAGTACTTTACACGTACTTACTTCTCACCCCTATTTGGGCTCTACTAAAAGTAGTGACAATAGGTTAACAATGGTTCGAAATTTAGCATTTAGGAAACACAAAACAGCACTTCACAGCTGGAGAAAGCGGGTCTTGGTAAATGGCAGACCTATAGGCCGATGTGACAGTAATTCTGTCACTTCCTTTTGAGAGTGTTGTTTTGCATTTATTTTGTGTCCTAGGGGTAGATTTATGGAACCTTCTAAAAGCGAAAAGTGCAGGTGTTGCCCATAGCAACCAATCAGATTCTAGCTCTCATGTTCTAGAATGTACTGGATAAATGATAATGATCGCTGATCGCTGTGGAATATGTTTCAGGTGTCTGAACACTTGTGGAGTTTGTTACCTTTCTGGCCCTGTGTTAATGCCAGGGGGCAGGAAGACAAGTGTTGTATAGTCACCCACTGCCCTGAGCGAGACCTTCCAAAAAGGAAGTAAAATTAGTAAAACGCTTTACTGATTTCACCGGAACCAGTGAAATCTGTTGGGTATTAAAAATTACAGTCCAGCCTAGTGAAAAGTGAGGAGAATCTGCAAAATTTTACACCTTCGAAGTTATGTTGTTATCTGCAATGTGAAAAAATACAGAGCTTTATACCACACGTTTCACAATTATATTTTCCTGTTAGTACATTATACACCCCCTTCCAAAAAACCTAGCATAAGAAAATTATTATTATTATATTTTATATATATATAAAGTGCCAATATAACCCGCAATTCTGAGTTCAAGAAGGAAAGAAGGAATGTACATTTTAAACCTAAAAAACAATTGTATTGTTTAATTTATTTATATGGGGGGAGTCTTCTTTATTCTATTTCTGTTGTCACCACAGATTATTATTATTATAATGCAACAGGTGTTATTTGTGCAAGATATTAGTGAGATTTAAGTCTCTCAAGTTATCAGTCTTCTTTTCTAATATAACTCTATCTAGTAACAGTGATCTACTCCAGCTAAAACCTTTGTATCACTCTAAAGACTTGTTCCCAAAAATACGCTGGAAAAATGTGCAGACTCTTTGGGGGGGAATTCAATTCTAAAGGACAACGCGGTCCGTGCACTATTACCGTTACTACGGTAATAGATGCACATTATTACTGTTAATACGGTAATTTCTACACTGATTTTTTTCTTGCAGCTGTGACCCGCGAGCAACAATCAGTGTTAAAATTACCGTACTAACGTCCCGCACTGTTCTGAAGAACAACGCGAGGAATTGAATCGGCCCCTTTCAGTTTTAACCTGTTTATCCATCGGTTTTCATACATTGCTCCGTTACCAGTGCAATCTATCGATAGAAATTCCAATAGCAACGTGCTACGGAATCTACTGGCACTATGTAAATTGATGATAATGATAGAAATAGGGCGTGCTGCATTCTGAATTTTTAAACTCAGCATTACAATTTTAGAACACAATGGTAAGGAAGGCGCCATTAACTAATTTGTTCTATTTTGATTGCGTTTGTCATCCACGTATTAGCGTACGGAGATCACGTTCAAATCAGATAGGTGGGAATAAGCTTTAAAACTGCAGTGTCTGGAGAGTTAAATACCCCTCAGTTCCCCTCCAGTGCAACCCAATTCAATCCGTTTCTGCTGGGACCACTTTTACCTTCTGCTCAGTCTGTATAAAATCAGTTCAGAAAATGTTACAGCGATGATTTCATCTGGAGGGTTTGTGGAAAATGTGTCAATGCATCAGAAATTTTGGGATGACACACGAGAAGTCTTGTTATCGAGTCAAGACTTATGAAGTGTTACGAAGATGAGCTGTAAATGATGTTCAAGTAATAATTAAAATTATTGCACAATTATAAGTTTCATCGTTAAGTTTTTCTTTATTTGTACGTTGTTTTTTTCGCATATTTGAATTTTGACGCCTCTTTAAGAACGTCCAACTTTACTTTTTAAACCTAACATTTTATATCTTTAACATGCAAAAATATATATTGTGAAGTGTTTTAAATGATATTATGTTAAATATATATATATATTTTTGAAGCCAAGAATTTTTTCTGTGTTTTTTTGCTTTTTTTTATGAACTTAATGTTCATTGTGCGTTTCTCCTGGCACAGGGTGATGAAGGGACATGAGGAAGGTCAGAGGTCGAGACACGTGGACAAGGTCACACAAGGCTGCCTAATAATTGTCTAATTTCTGCGGCTTCCTTTACTTAACCCCAGAAATCGGAAAAGCACAAACCAATTTTTTTTGCAATCTAATGGCAGCAGAAAAAGTAGTGAAAATATTTTCTTATATTAATATAAGTTTATATTTAAAAAAAAAAAAAAAAAAGAGAAAAAACACAATCCAATTTTGGTAGTAGTTGACATTAAAATACAGACATGAATTATATCTAGTTTTTATCAAAATTTTTGTTACAGATAATTGTGATTAATTACATTGAGTTTAGTGATTTATTTTACATATGTTTAACTTTCAACACAGCTTTATTGCTACAATATTAATGATATATTCTGTGAATGCAAATTTTAAAGGACATTTAATTGTATACAGTGTGTAACAGTTAAACATATGATCTTCCTGCTATGAAATGTTCAGAGCTACAAGCACAAAGATAAAGTATATAAAAATATTGAATAAAACATATAAAATCAAATATAAGATCTTTAAGCTTTTAAATATGATTCATGTACTTAACTACTAGCAGACAGTTTTTATTGTATTAATCATGTAGTAAATATTACATGATTAAGCTTTTAAGGGTTTGATCATGTGGGAATCATTTTTAAATGTATGTATAATTTGTCACAGTCATTATTTTAAAATACATCTATTCTTCTCTTTGATTAAAGTGTGTAGCTTTTTTTTTTTTGTAAAGAAAATGTATGTAAACAGCTTAATCGTAGATCATCGTCAACATTTCAGCTCGTCTTTCAACATGACCCATGTCACTTAGTATACAATATTGCACCTCTATTCTTCCTTCTTAATTTCTTAACACTGTAACCTGGAAAAGGTTTATCTTCACATTAGTTAATCCACTTGCCTAAATAAATGTTGATGTTGATTATCTGGTTACTGTAAACAAGTAGAATGATAACAGAACATTGTATAGAGAGTGAAATGGGACATAATGGAAGGATTGCAAACAGACAGGTTAGAAGTTACTCACCAGATAACAGTCACCACAGATGCATTATTTCCTGACTGTCTGACTTTGAAGAAACAAATTAGATTATGTCTCAATATGAATTAGAATTTTGCATAGAATTTCTCTTTCTTTATTTGTCCCTGAGAAAAAAAATAAAACATTTATTTTGAATAGAACATAAAAAAAAAAATTGCTGTATAGATAGGGGGTAAATATTGCAGTGATAATGTGAATTATTTAAAATCCACCAGATGTGTAAACAATTAATCATCCCATTTTCTTGCTAGCAAGTTTAAATATTTTCTATAATTGTGCCAGGTCAGGACCTAAAAAGCCAGGTTCCTGCACTCATTTTTTTTAAACACCTACCTGAATTTATTTTTTAATGTGCCATGATATAAAAAATCAAGGTACTGAATACGCGATGGAATAGAGAGAAATGCCTCACAAGCAGAATTGCCTCTCGCTGCCCCATAAAATAATAACCATTTGCTAAATTGTTGGGAAGTTGTTATAATTCCTTCTCCAAATTATTACTCGCCCTTCAGATTAGAAATGGGGCCAGGGTTAGCAATCAGCTTTCAATGGTAGGATTTTTAAAGTAAGAATCACTTGTCTGATTGTGAAGTGGAAGCCATTATAGTCTTGATTGTATCTTTTTTTAGCGAGCTTGATTTGCAGTTGAAATAACATATTCACTACTGTATTCCAGGCAATCAGAGATTTCCTCACTATTTCTCGTACTTAACGATTTAGGGTCCACTACTTGGTGTTGCAGCTGCCACCTTTTAACTTCCATCATTAAATACATTTTTAAAAGGTGTCCTTTGTTTCCTGTATAGAGCCACGTGCGTTAAAATGCAGCCCTCTGAATATTGATGAATTAACTATCGCAAATCAAATGGAGATATCGTGGTGAATAATTGCTTACACGTAGAGTGCTGGGGGAGGGAATTCTATCTTCTTTTCATTTGTTTTTCCAATACTCAGTAACCCTGTTTGTTGGATAACTTACATCTACACGTCAGGTGACGCAGCTAATTTATCTAAATCTTTTATATTCCTAATATTGTAGCCTAAAGTCTTTAAAATTAATAAACATTAACAAAATTGGAGAATGAAATCGCAACACATTATTTTTACTTACTAGAATATAATGCAACCTTTCAATTATTTTTCCAGTCATGGATACTGCATCCAAGCGGATGTTTAATATGTGTTTTTCCCTATTACTTAAATCAAGAAAATGGAAATTCTAGTGGCAGTGTGGCAAATAAACAAATAATGCGCAGCCTTAGCGCAATCATTTGCATGACTTTTTGAGAAGAGGGATTTTGTTACTTTATTTTGCATTTAATTACTTAAAATGTAGTTTGAATACAGAACACCGGAAGTTGGTATCAAGTGCCTACGTTACAAAGCACTAATCATCAAGGTGTAAATGGAGTGAGCTGTTGATATTGCAGGCACCCAATTTTCTAATATCCATAAACATCTCAAAGGTATGAATTTGTGTGAAACAAATCTAAATGGTAGATATTTTATGGACGACTATGAAAGCATTACATTATATATATAGTGACATACATCAGTTCTTCAGTCACTGTCTGTGTTAATTGGAACTTGTCGTGATGATTTCTGTGAGCTGTAACTTGCCGTGATGATGTCTGTGGGCTGTAACTTGCCGTGATGATGTCTGTGAGCTGAAACTTGCCGTGATGATGTTTGTGAGCTGTAACTTGCCGTGATGATGTCTGTGAGCTGAAACTTGCCGTGATGTCTGTGAGCTGTAACTTGCCGTGATGATGTCTGTGAGCTGTAACTTGCCGTGATGATGTCTGTGACCTGTAACTTGCCGTGATGATGTCTGTGAGCTGTAATGTGCTGTATAGAAGACAAAAGTGAACTCCATATTAATTGTAATGATCATCATTGATTGGCTTTTTTCTTTAAATCATTAGAGGTAAATAGTTTTATTAGATTAATAAAAAAAAGTCTCTGGAAACAAAGAAAGTAGACATTTCTTTTCAGCTACATCATCTTAATAGTTCCAAAGTCTGGATCCTTAGGGGCATGGCGTAAAGGTGTGGAAAGCATTGTAAATTGATTGTTCATGCCAATATGTACCATAAGCGCTGGCAATTAGCTGGTGATGGATCTCTATATTGAATAACGTCTTCCAACCCCCAGATACTGGGTTGGATTGAGTAGGCTGGACAATGAGGTGGACTGGATTGAGATCTGGTGACTGGAGAACCAATGCATTAAAAACAAATTCCCAATGATATCCCTATAGCCATGCCAGGGCTTCCCTAGTGGCACGGGGCATTATCTTATCTTTGCAAGTGGGTACGCTTTTCTCATGAAGGGAGGCCACTGGTAAATAGCAAAGTACAGATTTTCTAATGTATGTTACACTACTCGTATCAGCAGACCCAATATGGATCACTTTTTTATGTAAACCAAGTGCGTTGCAAGGTGCACACCTCGGTCCAAGTCTTCTGAGCCCCCCTTGTACAAGCAGCCTGCGCCACATCAACGTCCAACCTCCTTCAAGTCTTCTGAGCCCCCCTTGTACAAGCAGCCTGCGCCACATCAACATCTTCTGAGCCCCCCTTGTACAAGCAGCCTCAGGATCATATAGGTCATCAATTAAATCATGAGATTGAGGGGACATAGCGACAATTTGTCTGTTTGATGATTTTTATTCCTTCGGAAAAGGTTGCCTAGTAATGCTGATTCCCACCGAAGCGCAACTGGAAGATAGAAGATTATAAAGTATACAATGAGGTCCAAACTCTGGCTACTGAAGCCCTTTTGCAGGGAGAAATTTGCTGTTTGCCTTCTTGCCATGCAAAGAACGTGTATACTCTCTACCACATTATCTGTTTTATATAACGCCCTTGTGCCACTCAACTCCACCCGTCAGACGATGCAAGCCAGGCGCGTTTGTGCACAATTAGGCGTGCAATGTCACATAGCATAACTGCACCTTTATGGTTTGTAGATGACCTTTTTTGATTTGCATGTAATGAAACAAGTAAATGATAGCAACATCGACCTTCTTCTGGAACCAGAGGACCTTTAAAACTCCTGCACCCTACAAATATTCTATGATCAGGGCACCGCTAAGATCTTATTAGTAGTCCCTATACACTTTGGGAAACCGAAGGGTGAACAGTGGTGCTGAAAAACTTTCCGAACCCACAGCACATGTGCATCCATTGCCGGTTTTTCCATTTTCATGCTACAAGTAGATCCAGAAAACATGCACTGCTGGCCAGGTCTGAAGGCTAGATTAAGAATCCCTGATTTAGAATATATTTCTCACTGACAAGTACACCTTACATTTGCTTTGGACAATGAAAGCATAAATTACTTATGTGGAGAGTCCCATAGAATATTTTTTTTCATACAGGTCATGTTTTCATGGTGTATGAGAATTCAGCTGCATGCTTGGAGCCTGGCTGCCAATGACAGCTCTGCACTCCACAGAGATATCCAAGGACAGTTATTAAAGGAACTGCACGAACCAAACTTGGCTGGACTCCTATAGCTCCTCGGTACGGAAACAAGTTACTAAAGGGTCCACATACACCTTACAATACCCCATGTTAACCTATTTTCTTTTTTTGCCCACTTTACCTTATTCTGCTCTTGGTTTTTTTTTTTTCCCTCTATGTTTGATACAATCCTCTGTGAGGTTGGTCTATAATAGCGGTGGGCAACAGGCAGCCCACGGAGCTTTCACCTGCGCCCCCCCCCCCCCCCCCTTATCTGGCTGCTCCCGATCTTATCACAACCGGGGGCAAGCGATTTCCACGTCACATGACCTCTGCACAGCTCAGGAGGTCCTTTGTGTGGCTCCTTTGGATGTATGTTGCCCTCTACTTTTTTCCCTGGTCTATAATGTAATATAACACAAGAAAACTTAATAAAACTTGTGTAGATACAAAAGAAAGATTTCAGTTCTAGCAACCGGCAACTGAGACACTATGACCAATACAGAAATATACTTATGATAGCTCATCCTAAGCAAACAGTCCGATTCACAAGCCATGCCAAAACCTCTCTGTAAACACTGGAGCTTAAGACGTTGCAAACCATTATATAAATTTGATTCTTGCATACCTGTCTATGGAACGTCCGTGATCTCACTCATAGCAAACACATCAGGGAATGGTTTCAGAAAATGAATACTAGACTTGGGGAGGGAAAAAAAAAAATCTTTGTGTTGACTTATTTTGACAGTCGGACTGTGGGGTTTTAGTCACAAAAGCACAGTGTACAGTAAATATCTTAAAACATGTCAGTCATTTTGCAGAGGTCTAAAAATCAACAACAGCTGTTTGCCTTGCAAACCCGACTATTCTTATGTGACGGCACTGTAATTACCTTTATAGATATAGGCTGTGTAATGAGGCCCTTATGTAATCATTAGGTGTAAAAATACACATTATTATACTTATCCTATGCTTATTTTATTGTTTAATAGGATGCAACATTTTTTTTTACTTTTCTATATATTAGTATTGTATGATATATTAGTGCATTTAATAATTATACTTTGAAATTAAACGCAGTTGAACATGCAAAATGTCGACTTTTAATTGACCCTTTAGTATTTTGGATACTGCATTCTTATTTAATGCAGTTGTCTATTTCTTCCATCTAGTGTTAATCCTATGTATCTTACTGGTCAGTGACTAAAAGTCGTCTTAATTGATGCAATGCTAAGGGACACTTTAACAATACAAAGGTAATAATAATATTACAAATATTGTATGAAATAAAATTGGACCTACACACAACGAAGGCGGCTGTTATGAGACCTGAAGCAATATCCGTGTGCAGACAGTACATCAATGCTATAATCACTGAGTCATGCGGCCGTGAGTCAAGCTTCAGCGAGGTCACTAGCGCTAAGAGAATTGAGCACCATAATCTTTATTTATTTATATGGCGGCACAGAATCCGCAGTGCCGAGAAATCAAACAAAAAATAAACAGAGAAAATAC
The DNA here is from genome assembly GCF_038048845.1 of Mixophyes fleayi. Lineage (NCBI taxonomy): Eukaryota > Metazoa > Chordata > Amphibia > Anura > Limnodynastidae > Mixophyes > Mixophyes fleayi. The sequence goes on from NC_134409.1 coordinate 13,266,285, forward strand.
CGATAAGTCAGGGGCAAGAGAAACAATCGAATCAGTGAAAAGCAATACAAGAGATTACAGAGAAGGCAATTACATTAGAAGCCACAACTAGAGCAAATGACACATTGCAAAGCGGATAAGGAGGTAGAAGGCGAAACGCGTGAGAGTTAACATTAAGAGGATTAGGGTAGTATACGAAGACGATAGAGGTGGAGTGAAAGGGGCAGGTGGAGCGTGAGGAGGGAACTGTCTTAGGATGAGACCGGGTAGGTAAGTGTGAAAAGCTGAGTTTTGAGGGAGCGTTTAAAAGATTCTATGTTGGGGACCAGTTTGATTGGGCAGGACAGGGAGTTCCAAATGGGCGGAGCAGCGCCGGCAAAGTCCTGAAGGCGGGGGTGTGAGGTGGTGATAGGTAATGAAGAGAGGCAAAGAATTGATAGACTGTATCATTATAAAAATTGCATCTGATACAGCAAGGCTGCCTCCACTGTCTGTATGTGATGGATGTGTTTTTCAATTTTATTTATATATCTATAATATAAATGTCTAGTGGCGTGTGTTAGTCTGTCTGTCTGTCTGTGTGTGTGTGTGTGTGTGTGTGGAAAAAATAAAACCAAGTTGCAGCGCCACCTGCTGGGCGGAGTTATACACTGACCTACTAAATTCTTAGTGTGTGTGGAAAAAAAAATTCAGAAAGGGCTGAAATTTGGTATACTAAGATGTTCTTAATTTGTTAATTTAATTTGTTAATTTATTAAAAGTGTTTATAAAGATTTAAAAAATATATATATATATTTCTTGAAGGAGAAGTGACAGTTGGGAGTGGTTGGTGGTTGCCGGGGGTGACAGTGGGGAGTGGTTGGTGGTTGCCGGGGGTGACAGTGTGGAGTGGTTGGTGGTTGAGGCCTGGGCTATGGCCCAAATGCATGACAAGAACCTTTTTAACACCTTAAGTAGCTTGATTTGACTAGAATGCATGAGTATCATGCACAGGTTATCTTGTATGTATATATATATATATACACCCACCCCACAAAAAAACAGAAGACAATTTTTTTTACAGGACCTAATTTTATACTTAATAAAAAAACAAAATTTCCTGTATATAATCAATATTGATACATTCCCTGGATCAGCCCGCCCTATCCCAGAGGGCTGACATATCTGCTTTAATTTAACAGTTTTTGCACTGTAAGTAGCTATATACATTTTGACATATAAACTACAGTAATTCTGATTTTCAGACAGAAAATGACAGAGCTGGGATCTAGAATTGTTTCTGGTAAGTTGTTTATAGTAAATGTGCTTGTAATTCTCACACAACTGTGCTATCCAATTGTATGGCACGTACTGATGTGTATTTATCTTTTGTTATATAGCCTTAGCACTGCGGCGAGGAACAGATGGGTGGCGGTCTGCTGCCAAAAACAATATAATTCTCATCTGTTGCAGATGAAACAAGGTCACAGCACAGTGCTGGTGTTCGTACTTAATAGCATTAGGTCAATTTATAATATTTCATGCTTTGATACTTTGTAAACTTTTTACAGATTACAAGAAAAAAAAAATAAAGTTTAGAAATCCATTATTTGGAACTAGGTTTTGGCACCTGGACAGGAAGAGATTTGGTTCTCAGTTTATTTGTGAAATTTATAAATCATTGAGTATATTTTTGGTCTGGCAGGGCACCTTGTTCTGTGTATAACAAGGGCAGCTAGGTCCAAAGTGAGTTAGTCGACTTAGGTGGCACAGTTCCGACTTGAGTAGGCCGTCCTGCTATCCCAATAGTCGGACCAGTTGGGTTGTATGTCACCATAGTAAGCGAGGGCAGTGGCCATCTGCTGTTGGTGGGCACAGCAAATTAAAATTGGTTTAGGGAGAGGAGCTAGGGCAGGCCTAGCGCTTCCGAGGATCGGCACACATGTTGTGTCTATGTAACCACTGTCTACGCCCTTTTGTCCCGGTTCCAGCGGAGCGCTATGTTGGGAGGGATGCAGTTGGTATTGAGGAACAAATGTTATGGACTTAGATGGCAGAGAGGTACACGCCGTGCACAAAAACCTGACAATAAACACATATACCTACAAGAACCTTATGCCACAAACTCTAAACACTTCTTCCTCTTCTATCACCAGCTTGGTTCATTGAACACTTCTTCCTCTTCTATCACCAGCTTGGTTCATTGGTCCTCCCAGCTATAATATCACTACAGTTACCTGAATAACAACTGTGGCCAGTCAAAGCATAGCCGCATCAGTTTTATAAGATCAAACTCAACAGTTTAAGTGGAGCTCCAGCTAAAAGTTTGTTTTTACCATTCACAATACAACCCCTCCCATCAACTAGAATAGATGCTGGTTTCCATATGTGATATTTGTAGTTTGGGGATATTCACCTCCGTCAGTGGCTCAATGGTTTTCTTCTCTGTGTTGCTGACTTAAAAAAATAATCTAAAACTAACATAGATTGGACAGAATCACAGCCCCGCACAGGCTGCAACGGTATTAGAGGCTGACCCAGTGCTGTTTGGGCCCTAGCATGTGACCAAGGGTCTTCTGGTTGAGCTAAGTGGGAACATTGGTTAAAACGTAATCTTTGGGTGTAGTTATTCTTTAGGCCAATGAGATTGCAGTGATTTTCACTTTAAATAATGCGGTTATCCTGTCTGGCTGTGCGGTATTTGTGACGCCTTACAAATACACGATCATGATCATGTCTAAGGATTCACAAATTCCACACAGCCGGACGGTCAGCAGGCAAACCACAGTAGTGTGTGCGCTCCAACGATCAATGATTAAAGTTCCAAAGCCCATCGTATTGACAGCATCAAATGTCGACATTGTGATTGTAGACAGTCATAATGTTGACATTAGCAACGCCGGCAGGTCCGCACAAAGCAGTTAAACTTTATTAGCTATTTTTATATTTTATTTTTTATATCTGTTTTGTGCCGGCCGGACACGCCGGCATTGCTCTTTTGATGTCGGCATTTTGACTATCGACATTATGAATGTCGACAATCACACTGTCAACATTTTGATGCTGACACCAGAATGGAAGTGTCGACATTTAGCCTGCCGACATTTCCATTGTCGGAAACATCAAAGCATCCCCTGTGGTTCGACCTGGTTGTCAATAGAGGAATAGATAAAGTATGGTCATCCCACCGACAATATCAGGAGAGGTAAGTGCTATATACACTCTACTCAAATCTTTTTTGTGTAATTGATTTCAATACAGTCTACATGGATTAAATATTTACAATACGACAACCACATATGATCTGCTGGAATGAAGCTGACCACAAGACTCGAATAACTCTATATTTAATAACCAGAAAACAAGCAATACCGTACTTTGTTACTCAAACTTGAGACTGAGCGGCAACACCAAACATAACAGGTCATGTCTGACTTTAACGTTGACCCCTACGTAACGTTACCCGCCTGCCATTTGAAATTACCGTTGAGATCAACTGTAGTATTAAGCCAATCTTCTAAACTGGTACCATTTCCTGAAGCTACAGGGGTGGTAGCATGTCATCGGGGTGGCTAACAGAGAATGATAGCCATCTCTGCTACAATTTGACATACATGAATTGATTACATAAGTAGCCAGTGGTGGTCCTTTCAAGTGCCCCTCTTTCCTTTTATTTTGTTTCAGTATTTTCTTTTTTAGTTACTGTAAGTCTCCCGGCATCGGTTTACAATTAGGAAAAATAATAACTGAATGTGCTTTCATCTGTACACACAATTACAATGAGCTACATGGTTTAATAGGATTGTGAGGAATCCAAGTTTGACCCATACGGAAAAAAAAGTAAACATTTCTCATTCTGGATACCATATCATTATCACAACAAAGCAGAACTGCTGAAATCCGAGGATTTTACCATCTGGAGAATGTTAATCACTCCAAAATGACGGATGTTTTTTATTTCAGATTGTGACAGACACACTCCGTTCCTAGATAGATGATTATTTATATAAATTACATCATCAATATGGAAAAATCTATATATACTATGCAGCCAAATATATATATATATATATATATATATATATACATATACATTTCTATATTGCTACTACACTCCATTTATTTTTTACTTTTTGGAACTTTCGGGATAACGGTTTTTCCATATAAGAGATTCTATACTTCTACAAAACAAATTATTCTGAGTTAAAGGGTGATTTTTTTTTCTTTACCTTCCTATAAACTAAATCAAATGATGTGTTGGCTTCTGTTATATAATATAACCTAATAAAAATTTTAAGAGCTTTGTGTTCTTACATTATACTTTTTTTGTTTGTGTTTTATGCCTGGTTTTTTTTTTATGCCTGGTTTTTTTTTTTTTTTACAAATGGTATTTGAAACTGTCCCTGGTAATTTAGGTAGGTTGGCTGATGGTTATTAGCTGTTAGTTTATTTACTAAACTTACTGTTACTTTTGGGTTTTGTGTGTGTATGTATACTGTATATACACTCTCGTACTGATGTTATGGGGGAACTCAATTCCCCCCGAAGTACCGCCGCATTAAACGTATAACCGTTATTACGGTAATATTAACCCGGCTTTCAGGGAGCTGCGAGCAAAAAGCCGGCGTTAAAACTACCATAATAACGGTATTTACGCGCACTATCACCATAATAACGGTAATAGTGCGCAGGCCGTGTTACTTTTTCAAGTAGCGCAGCCAATTCCCCCCTATGTATCCTTTGTGAAGTACTGTAACAGTGATTTTATGAAGTCCTATGTTTCAAAATAAACTAACAATTATCCAAGCCTATCGTCTCCACATTAAATATCATATTGAAAAAAATTGGCAATTATAATGAGCGACCCAGTTTTTAATGGCAACCTTTGTGAAGGATGTACAGCTGTTATGTGTTATATAAAGCACAAAATTAAGCAATGTTTTGTTTTTTTTTACTTTCCCCCAAACTAAACTTTTCTTAATCTTAGGATTTCAATTTTGAGACTGAAAAGTTGCTGTGTTCAAGGGTAGAGAGAGCAGCTGAGATAACCTAGACGGAACCAGAAGTACTCGCTAATTTCCATCTTCCGAGCATCTTAGAAAGCCGGCTGCACTTTTTCAGCAGGGCCTGAGTGCCAGCATGCTGTCTAATGCAGCTATCTAGACTTAGCGCAATTTCGTTGATATAGTGCAATTTCCTTCTACACTCCCAGTTGATCTGCAGGCTAACCTTTAGACAATTTGTCTTCTTTCTGAGACCAATGTCAAGCAAAAGGAAACTATTAAGTTAAGAAGCCAATGCTGCAAGGGCAGTCCGCTGTGTAAACAGAGTTTGACCCGCACTAATTTATTTTTGGTCCTTTGCAAAAGACACTTTACAGATCTGGCTGGCTCTAAATCTCTTGCCCTGAATTCAGACTTCACAGTTTCAAGTGTTACACAGACGGTTTTTTATTTTCTCAGCGTAGTTTCGGAAAAGCCAAATAGCAAAGTCAAGGTGGCTTCTATTATAAAGCTTGGCTATGGGTTTTTTTTGCCAAAGAAAAAAGAGGTGAAGATAAGAAAAGAATATTGTTATCTGAATAATATGGAAAATATATTATTTATACGTAAATGCAAGCGAAATATTCATGATCATAACTGGTGAAAAGTTTTATTCAGTTCTTGTGTTCAAAAACATCTCATTAAAGTTACCATTGAAACTCACGATGAATTAAGTTATCAATGGGATACGTGTATCAAATATCGTTAAACTTCATGATAAAGTCATTGCATTATATGTATATTTTAAATATCATTATCGCCTTTTATTTTTATAGCGCCACCTATTCCACAGCGCTGTTTCTCTTACTCACTAGGCAGATTGTGAATGACAGACGTGCCTACTTTCTTTGCAGGAATGCAATGTGTGGATTGGCGGATTCAAGCACAGGGGCATTGCCAATAGTGTTACAGCAGCTTAACTGACTGTAACTTAACTTAACTTCCTTTGTGAATATACCTAAGACAATAAAATAAGTCATCAGATGTTGGACCCCTCCCCCTTTTGAGACATTTCTTACTGCATTGTAGTGGAGGGTCTTTCTTTACCTCTCTCACATCCCAGTGCAGACCACCCAACTGTCCCAATCTCGTCAGGACAATGCCAAATTGTGGACTTAGAACGGGGTGGAGCATATTTTAAATGGGTGGAGCTTCACCAAAAAGTGATAATTTCAGGGTGGACCGGTTTTGCATGTCTATATGTAGGGAGGTATACAGATGAGTTTATATATTGATGACTTAAGACCTGCACATGGTATCTGCCGCAACACTTGAGGTGAGACAAGTCAGCCAAATCAGACGCAGTCCTTTACCCTTGGGCTGTTTTGTATATAGTCATCTAATTTGTTTGTGAAAGTGTTTTATTTAGCTTGTTAACATGTAGCATGTGAGCTAGGTAGCTCATGCTGGGTTTTATTAGTCTAGATATGAGCCATTTTAGTATACACTGGGCTTGTCAATATATCAGAGATAGTCAATGAAAACCTGGCTAGTCATTACATACTAGATGGAGTTGGAATATTAACGAACCATAAAATGTCAAAGTTGTCTTTATACATGGTCGATGGAGGAACACTGTTGTGTTGGGCTTTGCATCTGTTTAAAGACTACCAAGAGAGGAAGTAAGCTGTAAGCTCCGCTTGATCCGCACCAACCAGCCCAGAAACGCCAACTTGCCACCCAATAGAATGGCTCTCTTGGTGGCTCTCTGGCTTGGATGATGTATATCTTATCATGGTCATCGTAGTGAAGGATATTACTATCTTGGATCACTAGTGATGTCAAATAGTGACAAAGACAAGAAATTAATATGTATTTATTGAAGTATTATATAAGAGTATCAACTGATCATGGAGGAGATTATACGTATGAATTCCTCTCAAACTTTTTATGGAAGTGTCATCACATTGCATCCTGTACTGTATAAACGATCTTTACTTTATTTTTCTGTAAGTGATTAGTAAAACACGAGGATAATAAGTCATACTGCACAGAGAATTGTAGTTATTAACACGAGCTGCCACTTTTTGCAGCCAACTCAAACATTCTAAAGTTATTATTCGTTAGAACATTCCCCCTTGTGGACATATTACTATGAAACATAACTCCAGCTGTTTCCAATTTGAATAAATGTTGCAGTAAATATTTCACACTTTTAGCAATGTATTCAACAACAAAAAAATAATTTCCAGCTGTTATGTTCTCTTGTTGTAAGCATAGGTTATGCATAAGAGGGTGGGATGTGATGTAAAACCCTGTTAGCTCCAACGCTGAGCGAGTGTCATGTGGTCATTGTTCCACCATCATGAAATGTAGACAGGAACAGGTGGGCGTGAGGTGGCAGCCAGGGGAAGAACCGGGCATCTCCAAGGGAGTGCCATTCCAGCCACCCAGGCCCCCGTTTCGCTCTTTTGCGAGTAAGGGGGGAGGTCTTGGGAGGGTGACCCTCTACCCTCTGGGCCTCATAGCAGTCGCACCCCTTGCACTAGCAGTAATCCCGCCAATGATGGCAGTTTAACGTGGAGCTAAACAACCAGATCAGCACAGCTTGCCCAGATACTTGTGTGGTTAAATTGCTCCCCGATCCGGTTATCAGGCACCTACCTTGCACTTGCATCGATGGACGCATTCCTCCGCCAGCCGACCTGCGCATTGCCCGGAAACAGGACGCGCCTTGTGGCCCGATCTCAGTGCGCCCCATTGCTAAACAACTGGTCACAGCCTGGAAGATGGAAACAGAGCGCTCAGCTGACCCCGCTAACCAACCCTCCTCATTAGGAGCAGTACTTATACCTCACTCTGGCACTTCTACAGTAGTATCATTTGTCTCCATGTATTATCCTCACAGTTCTTCTATTACTCTTGGATTGACTTCTGGTTTGACTCCAGCTTCTGCCGTGACTACGTTTTTTCTTAACAATTTTGATTATATTCTCATCATCTGGTTTGACCTCGTCTATTCCTGACTACTCCTTGCTTACTCCTTCGGCACCTGCTCTGCACGCTCTGGTTTTCACCCATCTTGTCCATTGTCTTCCACGGATTCTCACCATCTACCTCGATAGAGCTGTCCACGAGGGCCGCGATCTGCAAATTCCACATAGCCAAGACCATACCTCCTTGTGGGGGTCTCTAATGAACACCGGGGGCGTGTTAGACTCTGTGCCTCGTGGTTCAGTTGCGTTAATCTAGCAGGTACTTCCAATCTCGATGACCAACGTGACCCTGGTTGACTAGCGGTCAAGCCCAATTGCTGCATGTGTGGGTGGCCTACACTCAGGTTTTCATACCAGCAAAGACGTGAAAATGCAATACAGAACCATTACGGAAACCATGACACCATCATGATTGGTATTTTATTCCTGTCTAGGATTATCCCCCTTTTCAGACATGATAAAATGCGTCCCGCGCAGGGCATTTATAACAAGGATTATCACGTTTCATAGACTCTATCCTATTTGGAGTGTTCTGTTTACACAATGTATTCTAAGCCCTGTAGTTTTCTGCAGAGTCTCTGGGATTTACATCTGTAAGAGATCTTCGAGTTGCATGTTAGGCATTGTGTATTCTGTGCTGATATGACACATAACAGATGTAATGCTATTTATGATATGCTCACATAGTGAAGACAGACCTGGAGATGACGTCATGGGGGGCAGAGAGCCATCCAAAGCCGATATGTATATAAGTGGTGTAAACATTGCTAGAATCTCCGGCATTTTTGCCTCTGCTTCCCTCCGTTTAGCCACAACTTTCAAAATAAAAACAGGGATTGTTGGGGTTAATTGAAATGAGGCTGAACGATTTTTTAAGGGGAATTTGGGTAACGTTAAAAATGGGTCAGGTGACTGAATGAGGTGAATAAAATAGTAAAGAGGTTACACATGTATTTAAGGATAATTAAATTGTCTCCACCGCCTCCTTGAAGGCAGCAGTAGCTGCCACCGCACATGGGGAACGCAATTCATGACTCGGCTTCCAGCAGCGAGCATGATACTAAAGTCATACTTGTCTATTCTCCCCGAATTTCCAGAAGGCTCCCAAATTTCGGGGAGTCCTTCCGAACCGTTTTGGAGGCGGGACTTGATGATGCAAAGTCAACAGAGACTGGTTCTTGTTTCGTATCTCCACCTTCCGCTCTCTCTCTCCAGGTCTCACCCATGATGCACCACTTGGCAGCTGCACAGAAATGCCATCCGCCAAGGATTGTTATATTACCGGTGGCTGATAATGCTGCTGCCTTGTAATAACAGCACTCACTTCCCCGTCCAGCTGCTACAATTGTTATTCTGCTTCCTTATGTATCATGTGTTCCCCAAACCTCTTAGATCGCGAGCTCATTTGCTCAGGTACATCTATACCTTCTGTTTCATGACATTGTATGTGATTTTTTTTTTTATGACATGATCCCCTCAGTGCACTGCGTAGTAGGTCAGTGCGTTATAAATAAAAGGTAATAATAATGTAGGGACAATGTCAGCTTTTAGATGGTTGTTCTGGAAGTGGAAATGCGCAGAACTTTACTATTTATTCGAATGCACATATATGTCTGACATCCTGGTTTAAGTGCTGAAAATCAGGGCCATCACCCTAAATGTGTCTATATCACCCCTTCAATCTCATTTAAATCTCTTCATCCAGAAGCAAAACTGTTTTTGTATTAGGCTACATAGCTAGGTCGAATCATGTGCCTATCCAGCACTCAGCAAGGATCACTCCTGATCCACACAGCTCCCCAAAATGTTCCCCCAGATGCTGCAATATTAGCCTGCAAATCCTTCTGCTTCTCCAATAAAACTGCTGCATTGGCGTAAATGTAGATGCAAATGGAGAGAAGGGGTTTCCTGGGGTTGGATGGGCTGGGGGGCAAGGGGGTATATACTCCCCCGGCCCAGTCCCATAGTGGGCTACCTGTATTTTCTTTAGCTGAGTCTCGCCCCGCTCCCTATGGCCAATATTTGCCAGCCCTCCCTGGGGGTTTGGCACACTCATAAACGGTCTGTTTCGTCTTTGCTTCTTGATATTGACCACATTGTTGCTTCCCAAATTCTTCACACTGGGCTTAATCCTCAGCACATGTTCTTAATCTTCACACTTGGAGCGGTGCACAGTACAACCTCTTTTCTTTCTGTGTGCTGGATGTAATTCTCAGTACCTGTTTTTGTTCTGTACATATAGACATATTCCTAGTAACAATTCTCTCTCTGTGTGCTAGAAGCACACTTGATTAGTAAAATCATATTTCAAGGGGCAAAAACAAACAAACTATATTTCACTAAAATAATGTATCGTAAGGAAAGTACTGAAATAAACTAAATATCAAGTCGTGACCTAAAGTATCTTAGATATTTTAAGTGATTTGAAATAAGTATAATTTAAAATGCAAAAGCATAAAAACCAATTGTTGCACTCACATTTGGCTTGTTGAGACCACCCAATCTGTACCCTATAGGTGAGCTTCCTCACCGTTATTGGGTAATGCTGACAGCTTTGGATTGGGGGTTGGATGAGTGGATTGTTGGGGGCGGGAACATGGGCGTGACAGAACAGACAGCCCATTACCATATACAGATGGGTCCTATAGGGCAGGTCTGTCCGACCTGCGGCTCTCCAGTTGTTGTGAAACTACAAGCCCCAGCATGGTTTGCCAGGAGTTAAGCAGCTGATGTCTGGCAAGGCATGCTGGGACTTGTAGTTTCACAACACATGGAGAGCCACCATAGGTCTGCTATAGGGGATCCTATGTCACTGTAGAATTTTATATCCCAGTGTTTTTGCACAAGGTCGGTGAATATGGTTTATATATAAAATAGTAGACACTCATCCCACGAGGAAGAAATATACTAAGCGGTATATTTACTAAACTGCGGGTTTGAAAAAGTGGAGATGTTGCCTATAGCAACCAATCACATTCTAGCTGTCATTTTGTAGAGTGCACTAAAAAAATGACAGCTAGAATCTGATTGGTTGCTATAGACAACATCTCCACTTTTTCAAACCCGCCGTTAAGTAAGTATACCCCTAAGCATTTTTTATTTAGCTTTCCTTTAAGATAGTGTTTCCCCAATACATATCTTTTCCTGTATAGTGTTATTTCTCTTGTAAGAGGCACTTGTAGCAAATGTAACAAGCTGTAAATAAATAGAAATTACAGGCAGGAAATCCCTGCCCCACGTGCCCAGCGAAGCTGAGAGCACAGATTGTGTTAAATCCATCATACAATAACTGTGCTCATTAATCTGCTCAGTGTCAGCGGAGTCTGCAGTATGTAGCAGGGTCTGGAAGACTTGATACACTTAGAGAACGATGAGATATTCTCAGCCAGGTTTCATGTGACATTATAAAGTTACTTCCAACGTGTGTAACAGAACAGAACAGAACGCATTGAGAATTTCAAGATGTTTGTTTTCTTTCCTGCACCTGGGTCACAGTGATCTCATCCTGTTCACCTACCCCGTGGTTCAAAGTCAGACCCAGGGGCTCTGTTTGTTTTCATCGGCTACTTAGTACTTTACCAAATCAGCTTTTACCCATTCTGCAATTATGCAAATCGTCTTTTTTATGACTTAACGTGGTCGTTTTAGAGTATGAACTTTGATACTTTCCCCAGTATCATTACCAGCTTGGTTCTGAATTCTGACTATACCTCTCTGCCCGCAACATTTGTTTCTTGAGACTTCATTTCCAACATGTCATAAAAAAATACTTATCAATAATTGTATTTGGTTTTTGAAGCTCTAGTCCGGTGGTCAGGGAACAGGGGTAAATTACCCCAAATGGGGTAAAAATGAAATTCCTGGGGGTAATACTGCCGATTCACATGCTGTCAGTTGGATTGTAGACCCCTTTAAATGTGAAATTGCTGTTGTACCAGAAGAGCCTCAAGGGTTGGCAGAGGCACTTCTTGAGCTTCGATGCAATAATGAAGCACGTATTGCATTTGAAAACAAAGCAGATCTGTCATATTTTTGGATGTCAACAGCTGCAAAGGCATTCATTGCACATGAGGAGGCAGTCAAAAACTTGCTGCCTTTTGCAACAATCTACCTTTGCGAACAAGGATTTTCCACTCTAACGAACATAAAAACAAAGCAGAGAAATGGATTGGATGCTGAAGACTGTATCCAAATTGCTCTGACATCAAAATGCCCCAATATTGATGCTCTCGTCTTAAAAATGAAGCAACATCATTTCTCCAAAACCTGAAGTTTTGAAGTTGAAGCTTTCAAAGAAATTTTGAATAGATTCAATAAAATTTTGAATTCCAATAATTCATAATATATGATTTCCTTCCTTCCTTTCAAATCAAGGGGGTAACGTTGGCGTATCTAAATATATTTGGGGGTAAAAGGTAAAAAAGTTCCCTGACCCCTGCTCTAGTCCATATATTTAAGTTACATTTAAATGTATTTATTATCAGCTGAAGAAGCCATCCGACTTGTAGCAAGTGACGTTGAAAAGACTCTAGCCTGGGGTCTCACATACCCCTCCCCTCCCTCTTCACTACAGCAGAAGGGCAGGCAGATGTCCTCTGAAATACTGGATACTTTTTAAAATGTTTGATACATTTTTAAAACCAGCAAACCCTATTAAACATGGAGAACTGATAGGCTGTGTGCTGTATTTAGACCAAACACAGCAACAATAAATAAAATATATGCAATGGTTTGCAAATCATCATTGTTATCAGTTAGGGGAAAAGTACAGTTCTTCATTCCTTTAGAAACATGTTCAAATTTGCCCCTGGGGTTATAACCTTGTTGCAATTCAAGAGGTGCAAATACATTTATGTTTTTGGGAAGGAGAGAAAATACTGTCTGCTTTTGCATATTACACACAAATATTGTACAGCTTTATTTTTACACCTCAATTTAGAATTGCTATAAACATTTCATTTATAATACTACAAAACTCTCCTTATAAATGATAAATGACTAATCACAGATATAAACCAAATAAAGTAAGGAGGAAGTCACAAGTGAAAACAATAGTAAACGAATGACACAATGCCCACGGGAGAACAGCGGTTGTTTATTCCAAACTTAGGATTTGTTGCATAACAACTGGGAGATCTCGCAGGGGAGGTGAATTGTAAGGACAGGGTGAATCCCGTCACGGGGCGCCCATCCTGCCCTCTTCAGAAGGAAGTGGGCAGGATGGGAGCCCCATGGGAATGTGTGGGAGGAATTTCCCGGACATTCCGGGGAAAGTGGGCAAGTATATAGTAAATATAACCTGAACTAGTCATTGTGCCCCCCACGTACTCATAACCCTCTTTCCAACACTGCATCCTCTATTACTGTTACTAGAGGGTTGGTAAAAACCAGAAATTAAACCCAAACTTTAAAAGCAAAAAGAGTAAATCTGTCCGGCATGTACCTATTTTGCCTATATAATGAATACAGCCGTACCCCAGTATTACCGTATTTCCCCATGTATAAGACGCACCCATGTATAAGATGCACCTCAATTTTGGGGCCCAAAATGTAAATAAAGATGTATTACAATAAGTTACTGAAGCAGAAGGCTTGTCTAGTTGTGATTTTAGTGAGAGATCTCACATTAGGTCTAGAGGAGCAGAATTTACAATAAAGTCCCACATTCAGTTACAGGAAGGCAGTGCTTATGCACAGCGCTGTACATACCATACTACATTCTGGGCTAAATTATCGGCAGTCAGCGGAGACTGGGAGGCGCCTGAATGACCTGATGGTCTTTTTACCTGACACTGGCAGATCTGTTCAGCGGGGACTCCTCTCTCATACCCTCACAACAGGGGTCATCTGGGCTCAATTATCGGTGGTCAGCGGAGCTGCCGGTCACGTGACTGACAGCTCCGAGACATCAGAGACTGTGGGAGGCGCCTGAAGGTCCTGAAGGTCCTGCAAGCACAGATCTGTTCAGCGGGGACTCCTCTCTCATCCCCTCACACCAGGGATCATCTTCTTCATTCAGGTAAGTAGCGCTGGCAGTGTATTAGACGCACCCTTTTTTTAGACCCAAAATTTGGGGGAAAAAGGTGCGTCTTATACATGGGGAAATACAGTATATGCTGGCACAGGGGGCTGTCACAGCATTAGCCTATATGGCCACCAGCCACCTTCTTCTCTCAGGTCAGTCCTGCAGACCTGTGATATAGCGGTAGGCTGCACACATTGTGTAGACTTATGTGTCATTATAGAATGTGTAGTAGATGACAGCTGTATGACGCTATAGAATACTGTACCTAGACACAGGATCATTACACAGCTGGCACAGGGAAAGCAAGTGGTGTAGAAATGAAAATACTGTAGCTAGGGACACACTTTTGAGTGGCTGGTTTATTCAGAGACAGAGCCTGCTTATAAACACAGAGGCACGATACAAATATGCCCAGGGGCAAATACAGGATTTGTAGAGGGGGGTTTCCACAATACGCCACCAGTGGGCGTGACCAGCATGCATGGGGGCGTGGCTATAACATGAGACAGTGTTTGGCTGCTCTCCAACTCTTCCTATTCCTATAATATACATGGGCCATGCTGCGTGCACTGCCGTTAGGTGCACGCAGCTCTCCCTTCTCAAGTAGAGCCGTGTGAAGCGGGGACAGGGTCCCCCCACCTCAATTATACAGTGCACCAGGCTTGGAGGGGGGTTTCCAGGCACTAGAACACCCCCCCCCCCCACCCTCGGTTTGCCTATGATGCCCTCCTCCATTTATCAATAAACCCCACATAAAAACAGGCTAGATTATTCTGGGCCTCTGGTTCCCACTAGGTTCTAGGTAAGAGACTAGGTTGCCTAATGGATAATCCGGCTCTGTATAGAATTCATACTTCCCAGGCAAAATTGGGGTAAAAGAAGCCCCTTTGGTCTTCCAACACCCTACCTAGATCCACCCACTTATCCCCACAGCCACACAAAGCCATGGTCAATTCTGATAGGCCACACCTCTTTAGGGGTCCAAGATCCTGGGCTATAGGGTATGAGAGTTTAGAGCAAAGTTTTAGGTTGGGATATAATATCTGGGTAGGCCCTTATAGGCTGTGTATCTCCCAACATTTTCTATTAGAATCAGGGACAAATTAGGCCATGCCCCAATTTCCCCACACATCTTCTTTTCCAGCAATGTTACATCCTTTTTCTGGGGAACCACACCCTTTAATTTGAAAGAAAGTTGGATTGTCTCAAGAAAACCGGGCAAGCTGTCAATAGGTCTGTGGCTGGTCAGGGTATCCTGGGACTTGTAGTCCCACAATAGCGGGTGAACCACATGTTGCTAAAGTCTAGTTATGACAATTTCACACTCTTCAACAAAAACTCATTCATTGAGGCCAGACCTCACTTTAAATGACTGCATTCGTAAAAAGAAAAAAAGAAAAATACTAGAGAGATTTGCAAATGCAATAATAAAAAACATTCTCTCTTAATTATATAATAGATGACTTAGGTACATTACGTGATTTTCAACTTTTTTTAGAATGCAAAAAAATAAAGCCATTTCAGTACCCCATATTTTATCCATCTGATTGGGGGGGAAAAAAAATCCCTCTGCAAAATATTTTAAATTATACAGACGTGCACTTGTTGGAACACTTCTAATCCCAGAGAAATCTTGTCTTCTGTCCAAAACAGCTCATAATCAGTAATATGCTTACATCATCTCAGGCACAAAGGTTTTAAACTGAACGCTCTGCAGGAGCGATGTGATGGCCAACAAGCTTTGTTATGGGGCCAGGAACCCCCAATAAGCCACCCAGACTACACCAGGATGTAACTACACCTTGGTGGGCAGAGGCGCAGTCCGCCAGTGTGTACACTTATATCTGTTGTGCCAAATGGTTAAGCTAGTTGTCTTCACTTACTTCACTGCTGTAAGCAGCAGTAGTGGGCTGTCCTTTTGTTTTTCATATGTATCCAATTTCTCCTTATCTGTTTACCATTTGGCATTCAGAGATAGTAAGATCACGTTGTTTATACTATTCATTTCACAGTTGCCGGTAGCCAATTTTCCCCATCTGTTCTGCATCTGACTTCTTGTCAGGGGTCAAGTGCTGACAATGGCCTGGCAGTTTTATTGAAGTACTTTTCATGAGCCTTCTGGTGCATTTGTGTCTCCCTACACACACACATATATATATATATATATATATATATATATATATATATATATACGCTTATGTAGCTTTCAGCCACTATTATGGAAAAGTTGTGTGTTTGCTTCCCCATTTTATCATGAAGTCACAGAGCGCTTGTATGAATACTGAGAGCCACTGTCTGCAATGAACTCGTCACATCTACCACATTATGCCAGTGGTGCTTTGAGATGTGATCTTACTGCTCTCGCTTTAACTACTTGTAGCAAAATATCCGTTGGTGTTTTCCACTACATTTAGGGAAGTCTTCTCTTTCCAAACGGACAGGACCGATCCTAAAATTTGCCTGGGATTTCCTGAGGCATCGACGGTGCTTTGACATTTCTCCTTTGATTTGTTTGACATGTTTGATAATATGCCATAAACATCTCAAAACCCCGCCCTTTCTAGCACCTGCTATGAACCTATAAATTGATTGAGCAACTTCCATTTCTGTATTGTTGTCTGAGAGGCATGTTTGGTAACAGTAGCTGAGGGGGAATATTGCTCTGTATTGTTATTTTGAGGCTCCTGGGGTACCTCTTATTAAGTTAGCTTTCAATTTAAAACCACATAAATATATGACCCAGTATATAGGGACTCTAATTGTTTAGAATTAGGACCACCCTATTAGCAGAAGCGCCGTGAAGTGGCGGGTGGCTTATCATGCATTTGCAAATGTGTGCAACTGAGATTTCTGCATTTTAGCTATAAGTAGAATAGCTGCTCTTTTACTGGTTCACAGCAGTGTGCTGGGGGATTTTTCTCTGTATGTCAATATCCTTATTTATTTGTGACCCGAACACTGTATCGCTGGTACATCTCTTGGTCAACACTGTTCCCAGGTAACAATTATATATTTCTGTCAATATTCCACTGTGTAGACAATCAGGAATCACTATCCAAACCATCCTAAGTTATGGAATGCACTGTCTTTATCTATAAAGGCCATCCCAGTGCATTGTCTATATAGGATTCTTTAGCACTTCCTCATATGTTGTCTTTTGAATGACTATTTATTTGTTATTTTGTCATTGGAGTGTACTATAGGTGTACTATAATGCCATGACCTTGTTCCCTCAAGTCCTATTTCTCTTATTCAACCTTTTTGGGTGGGAAAGCTCTGGATAATGTGTTTGCCATTTGGATGTTTCACCAGGTTTATATAGTCCTAGACAGAGATAGGCTCTCTGTGATTGGCTGAATGGTGTAAGAGACCTCTCCTGATTGGCTGCCCAGCTTTTATCTAACTGGGCTTATGGAAGATAAACTCATTTTTCGCTGTGTGCTCCTCGGGAGTGGTTCGCCATTTCAATAGGTCTTTTTTTGTCATCTACCATTTGGATTATCTTATTCCCATATCAATGTCAGACCAAGACAGGATGAAGATGTGAGGTAAATTTTTTTTTTTTTTTTTTTAAGATGCCAAAACTAATTCTTCCTTATTTGGGTTAATTATTTATGCACTTAATTATGAAGGCCAGCATTTATTATATGATTTATGGGGACAACATTTATTATATGAATTATGGGGACTACATTAATTATAGGAATTATTGAGGACAACATTTATTAAATTAATTATGGGGACTACATTTATTATATGAATTATGGTTACAACATTATATGATTTATGAAGGCCAACCTTTATTATATGAATTATGGGGACAACATTTATTATATGAATTATGGGGACAACATTTATTATATGAATTATGGGGACGACATTTATTATATGATTTATGGAGGCCAACATTTATTATATGAATTATGGGGACGACATTTATTATATATTTTATGAGGACAACATTTATTATATTAATTATGGAGCCCAACATGTATTATGTGAATTATGGGGACAACATTTATTATATGATTTATGGGGACAATATTATATGATTTATGGAGGCCAACATTTATTATATGAATTATGGGGACAACATTTATTATATGATTTATGGAGGCCAACATTTATTATGTGAATTATGGGGACAACATTTATTATGTGAATTATGGAAGCCAACACTTATTTTATTAATTATGGGGAAAACAATTATGGGTCTACATCCAATTGACTTGCTATAGCGTGAACATACTCATACAATACTTGTCCTATGCTTGTCAATCCTTTCCCTCCCCCATTCCACCTCGCTGCGTTTTGTTGGCACATAGAAATGCATATATTACACAATAAAGTATGTCACACTCTACATGAGACCCAGTATGTGATTATATGCTGACTTTACAAAATGTTATGTAGGAACAAATTGAAAATTTTCAACGTAGAATCTGTACATGCACTCAAGTTCTGCTCATGGTAGTATTAATCGTTGACATTTAGTTTACTTTTTGAAAACCAAGGGAAGTATTTGAGATCAGTGTGTTCTCTGCCGTAAGGTACGTTTACCAGTAAGTTGAAAGCTTTGTTCATAAACAAAGTGATTAAACATCCTGGGCGAATAATTATAGCCTGAAATTTGTAAGAAGTAACATGCCTGCGGAGTCAATTTTGGCTATTATGTGTTCATTGTAAATATGTCTGTGGAATAAACAGCATTGAAAAGTAGAGCCTACAATTTATAGGCCCTTGTGGAGTTAGAGTTTGAAAATCAACAATTTAATACATATATATTGTTATTATTAACCTTTATTTTGCGGGCACCATCAAAATCTGCCGTGTTGGACACTGGGGAAGCAGAACAAATGTAAAACATAAAAGAAACCACACAAAGTAAACCCAAAGAAGTATGGGCTAAAAGTGGTGGGAGATTGACAAGAAGACCGAGGGTGAAAGTGGTGAGGATACCGCTATTAAATGCTTAAAATCTAAAGGGGAGGGTCCTGAGTCAGGAAAGAGGGTGTGACACAAAGTGTGAGTGGGACAGAAAACAGGCAGGGCCAGTGAAAGAGGTTTCAGGAGGGAGAGGAGTAGTCTTTGGGCAGCACGGTGGCTCAGTGGTTAGCACTGCTGCCTCACAGCACTGGGATCATGAGTTCAATTCCCAACCATGGCCTTATCTGTGTGGAGTTTGTATGTTCTCCCCGTGTTTGCGTGGGTTTCCTCTAGGTGCTCCGGTTTCCTCCCACACTCCAAAAACATACTGGAATGTTAATTGGCTGCTATTAAATTGCCCTTAGTCTCTCTCGGTCTGTGTGTATGTTAGGGGATTTAGATTGTAAGTTCCAATGGGGCAGGGACTGATGTGAATAAGTTCTCTGTAGAGCGCTGCAGAATTAGTGATGCTATATAAATAAATAGATGATCATGATGATGGTGAAGAGAGAGGTTTTTAAGTGACATTTTAAACATGGGGTGAGTCTGAATGAGGGTGTAGAGAAGTCCCATAAATGTGGAGCAGCATGGGAGAAGTCTTGGAAGTGGCTTGGGGGTGGTGGTTATCAGTAAGAAGCTGAGGCATAGATCAGATTCAGAATAGAGTGCGTGGGCAGATGAGGCTAGAGATATTAAAGGGGATGGATGACTTTGTAGATGGGTGAGAGAAGTTTGATTTGAATTCTGGAGGTGATGGGGATCCCATGTAACGATTGGCAGAGTGGTGAGTTGGAAGTGGAGCAGCGAGACAGGAAAATGAGTCATGCCAAATTGTTAAACAAGGATTGAAATCGGGATAGATGGGTGAGAGTAATGCTACAGGATAATAACGTTATAATAGTCAAGGCGAAGATGGTGAGTGAGTAGATGAGAGTTTTGGCAGCATCAAACATAACAAAAGAACGCATTCTGGTAACGGTGCGGAGGTTGAGGAGGTCTGGGAGAGAGACTGGATATGGTGATTGAAATAGAGGGTGACAATGTAGACTTGAGGGACAAAGTGGGGGGGGCGGCGGATTTGCAGTTTAACCCCAACAGCATAAGAGAAGGGCAGAGCAGGGGCCTCCGAAGGCTGGACAAGCACTGTAGAGCCCTACCCCAAATTTTGCTCTTTGATGCTGTGTTTCACCACTGGGTGGTATTGAAGACCAAATGAACTGATTAGCTTGGCTTTAATCCCTATATTTCAGTGGAATTTTGCAAATGTAATAAAAAGCTTCAAACACATAAAAGACAGTCCTCTCACTGTAATAATTATTTCAAGGCATAAATTAAACTAATCCAAGCAGTATTGTAGGACAAAACGGAGGGTTCTTATATGGCAGTAGATTTGACTTTGATGTTATTACTGATCCCATCCTACGTATTTTCCATAGCAGCTGCCAATCCACAAAACTAGACACTGATAAATATTACAAGTTTTTCCAAAGTAAAAACGAGAAGTAGAAATAGAAGGTGAAACGCGCTAGTCTACAGATAGACACTTGTCTACATAAAGCAGCATTGCTGGTCCACAGATTTTACAGTTCTTAAATGAGCCTTGTTGCGTGTCATTTGTGTTGCCTATCACATCACTAATACGCTTTGGAAGTTTGTGATTGGTGAACCAGTACAGGCATTCATTACATATTTTAATAATAAACAGGGTAGTAATATTGAGGCAAGATAGATATGAGAGATAAGTATTTAAGTTTGCACAAATGTCGTTAGTTCACCCTCAGTTTTAGAAGTTTCTGAAAACAATAAATCGTTTCCACGTTGTAGAAATGATGCCCATAATTTTCCACTAATTTTATCTGAAAACTCCAAAAATACCATTGGATGATCCCAAGTTTGATTAGGGAAGTTTTCAGACGCCATAAAATGGGAATATTTATTCAATATTCATATATATTCCAAATATTTTAGATGGATAAATGTATATTCATCCAATATGGGTCTCATTTAGAGCAAGTTAAGCACTACAAATTTGTCCCTGGCCAAACCATGTTGCTGCAAAAGGTTTAAATACATATTCTTTACATGCAGGGAAAATACTGAATACTTCTGCGTGTAGCCAACAAATATTGTCCGGCTTTATATTTACACTGCCTTGTAGTAGAGCTGGGATGTGTTTACCTCCCAAACCTAAGGGGTCTATTATTGAATGAGGGTGTAGAGAAGTCCCATAAATTGTGGCGGTAATGTTCATTATGTATCTCTGCAAGTTGCAGCGATACATAATGCATTACTCTGCAGTTTATTATGCCGGAGGGAGCCCCAGTGAAGACCCCAATCTGACTCTAACTGTTTTTACTGTTCACCGACAGCCAATCATTGCTGGCAAACACAGAAGGTGATATGCGCATGCGCATGCGCAGCTTAAGTCCAATGGATTTGAACCAGTGGGGAATCGAAACAAGCCTTTCTGGCTCCAGTGGACCTCATAGGAACAGGTAAGGTAATGTCATCCTAAGATGGTGTTAGTTAGCAGCAAAAAGCAATGTTTTTTCTCTGATTGATAAACCACTAACATCGCAGCCCCCATATGGTGAGTACAGTGACAAACGAAAAGTGGGATAATGCAGGAGAAATGTCCAATTGTGTTAACCCCCTTCATGAATTGAGTGAAGTCCCGCGGTAGCCATTCTCCAGAGAAAGTATCTGTTTTCTCCTGATTTTTCAGCTACCGCAGTTTGTTGGATAGACCCTTAAATCTGTCTGAATGCCTTAAATTTGCCTCCTCCCCTGCAGAGCAGTATGGTTTATTTTACTTTAAACCTGGCCAAATAAATCTATGTCCTATCTATCTAGAAAGGCTGAATTGCTTACAATGGACCTGTCACCCGCATTATGTTTTGGCTTTACCACATAATGTCTTGTGTGCTATGCAGTCAGCTAAAGGAAAGAAATTTGGTCATTCTCCCGGACACGATTTAGGCAGCCCACACAGCCTTTGTATAGCAGGGCATGCTGATCCTAGTAGTTCCACAATAACTGGAGAAGCACATTTTGCCTAAGCCTCTTTTAAATAATCTTTATGTACTGTGTAATCATTATTTCCCTTTAATATGTTCAAAGGATCTCATCAATTTAATTGTACCTGTTTCCATACCGACAGTTATACAAAACCCTATTCCATTGACAGTTACTTCATACTTGCCAACTCTCTCGGAATGCCTGGGAGACTCCCGAATTCCGGGTAGGTCTCCCGGGAGAGCTGACAATTCTCCCGCATCTGCCCATTTCCAAGTGAAGTGGGCAGATTTGAAGTCTCTATGATGCAATTCTTTGGGAATCACATCATTTTGGCTCGCCCCTCGTGCTAAAATGACGCCACAGGGGGCAGGGCCAAAATGACGCCATTTACGGAGCCACATCCCCTTACGCCTACCACTACACCGAGACTCCTGGAGGTTAATCGTTAAAAGTTGGCAACTATGAGTTATTTAATAATGCTTAAAGCAGCATTCACACTTTTCAATAAGAAGCTGAATACGGAGCGATATATGGCATTACTGTGCTGATTAGGTGCACAGCACTTTCAAAATGCAGGTCCTTCAAATGTTAAAGGGCTTCTCGAACCAATTCATCGAACAGGTTCGAAAATTTGCGTAAGTTCCTCAAACTTTAGACAGACTAAAATATGTTTGCTAAATTCATGCAGGTTCAAACATGTTCAAGCTTAAACCAAGACAAACTTAGACAATTCAGTTTCAAACTGGCTTGAATAGTTTGGGTATCTGTATCAAGATAGCTGACTTTTAATCTTCCAACTTCCCCTATCCACATCTCAATCTTCAATGGCCGGGAGAGCAGCAATCAATGTTCCTGGCAAATTGCAGCTTAAGGCACTTTGAGGGGACTGGCAGCGACAAACTTATCAATGGAACCAACTGAATTTTTAAAGTGTTTTGCGTGACACCAGTGCAGTGCTAACTACCACACTGAATGCACACAAAAAGGAACACAGTGATGTGAACGAGTCCAACATTATTAATTGTCTCACAACTCAAATTAATTTATTTCTGATTGATTCAAAATACTTTAATTGGAAAAACACAGCTGAATCTCAAATTAAAATGAATCCCTGCTAATTTATATTGTCGATTAATAGTTTATGTTCAAAATACTAGGTCAGACACAGATGTAAATGAATAAAGTATATACAGACAACCTAGGTCTCACCAGCAACTGTGGAACTACAAGTCACAGCATGCTTTTGACTGGCATGCTAATTCCACTGCAACTGGATATCTTCAGGTTGTTTACTTTGGTCCACTCTACAGAAATGCATTAAGAAATGCCAGGATTTTACTCTGCTTGCATAAATTATATTCTGTTTGCTATAAGCTACGATCAGTTGCTTTAAATATTTCTTTTGCCATCACATACATTTAAAAGAGCTGACCGCTGGTGGGGTTTTGCTGTTTTTAATATAGTATAAGTAATGATTGTTTTGTGTTTTTAACTGACATTAATTATTATTCTTTTTGCATTTTGTGAGGCTATATTGTTGCAGGTCCAGACGACTAATGGTCTAAAATGTATTTCTATTACCATTATACAAACATGGAAATTGAACAGTAATTATTGAAATTGCCCTATTGTGGGGGAAGCTGGGAGGCCTTTCAGAATGGTAACATATCATTAATGCGGTAATACAGGGCTTAAATGGGCCTCATTGTTACCCAGAAACTCTAAGATTGCAGCAGACAATTCAGCACATTTTAGTTTTAAGCGTTATAACCTCTTTTATTGTCAGGAGAAGAAAACAGTTTATTAATTTTATTTCTTTTGGAATAGTTTATAGAAATGATTCATTTAATGTAAATGAGTTTTGTAACAATTTGAAACGTTTATAATTCAGATCTATGCATTTTAGGTTCTCTTCATGTATTGCATTTTTTTAATGTAAACCTTTGCTTATGTGATCACATTTTCATTTTTTTTATTGCATTTCAAATAAAAAAAAGACTATTATAGAAGTATATGGTTCCCTCTGTAATTTAGGGACCACGTGATAATTTAGGGCCTGATTCATTAAGGATCTTGACTTAAGAAACTTCTTATTTCAGTCTCCTGGACAAAACCATGTTACAATGCAAGGGGTGCAAATTAGTATTCTGTTTTGCACGTAAGTTAAATACTGACTGTTTTTTACAACAGCTTCTTGGGGTCCTTCCATAGGTGCTGAGGGCGGTGGGGGGCACATTGTGTTCAATGTTCTCCAAATTCCCCAAGGGGGGGGTGGAAGGGCACTGACGGGAATAAAAATGACCTACTTCTTTATCTTCCTGGTTACATGTATATTTGTGGATATAATCAGTAGCTTCAATGATGCAATTTTATAAAAATGATAGCACAAAGGAGATAATAATGAAAATTAATTCTAATTAACAATATCAATAAAACCTCAGCCTCAGGGATTGTACACACGGACGTTGAAAAACAACACAGAAGTGTAGGAAAACCTTATACTGTGTCCTGACGCTTAACAAAGAATAAGAAGCCTCCCTACAGCATAGTGTACGATATATTTAATGAGCTCTCCCATAGAACACTTATCAAAAAGTCTGTGTACAGACCCATTCTCTTATATTATCTGTCAGCATTTACCTGTAGTGTACAGATAGCGTACAGATGTGGCCTGAGAGTGTTGGTGGTCAGTGGGACTTACACATTACCCTATTAGTACACAATGAAATAATGTAATATATGTAATATACACAACAGACAATAGTGTCTTGACTGTTATTAATCTTATTAATCTTCTTTCCTGCCTCAGTCCAACTGGAAATATTAAGGTGACTAGACGGCCGTGACTTCATATAACTACCACACTAATGATTTTAATAACATCACCAGGACAGCAGAGTGATGACATCACCAGGACGGCAGCGTAATGACATCACCAGGACGGCAGTGTAATGACATCACCAGGACAGCAGAGTGATGACATCACCAGGACGGCAGCGTAATGACATCACCAGGACGGCAGTGTAATAACATCACCAGGACAGCAGAGTAATGACATCACCAGGACAGCAGAGTGATGACATCACCAGGACGGCAGTGTAATGACATCACCAGGACGGCAGCGTAATAACATCACCAGGACGGCAGTGTAATGACATCACCAGGACAGCAGAGTGATGACATCACCAGGACGGCAGTGTAATGACATCACCAGGACGGCAGTGTAATGACATCACCAGGACGGCAGTGTAATGACATCACCAGGAAAGCAGAGTGATGACATCACCAGGACGGCAGTGTAATGACATCACCAGGACGGCAGTGTAATGACATCACCAGGACGGCAGTGTAATGACATCACCAGGACGGCAGTGTAATGACATCACCAGGACGGCAGTGTAATGACATCACCAGGACAGCAGAGTGCTGACATCACCAGGACGCCCCTAACAGGACAGAAGCATCAGCTAAAAAGACCATATAACCAGATTCAGTATTAGCTGCCCTGGAAGTTCTTATTAGAATATTCTTACATTTAATCTATTATTGATGACAATAGAGGAGGCCTCCTAGAACCTGCTGATTCTACTAGTTAATGTTAATAAGCGAATAATAAAATAAATAATAACATGATTTCTGTAATTTATCGAAAGGGATATAGGAACCTGTACAATGTGTTCTGTGACCGGGAATTTACATAACTCTCCTTAGCAGCCAAACAGAGATGCCTTACGCTACCATGTAAATATATAACTATATGTATATACACAATACATACACTGACCTAAGCTATCATGTAAATGTGTCTTATACTAATGTATATATACTGCCCAAAGTTATCACGTCATTTTACCTTATGTTAATGTATATATATATATATATACTGTCCTAAGATATTGTGTACATAAGCCTTATATCAATGCACATATATATTATACAGACAATATATATATATATATATATATATATATATAAAAATATATATATATTATGGTATAAATATGCCTTATATCACTATGTGCGATCTGTGCATCCCTAGGACTATATATATGTTAGATACAGCCTCAATTATCTGTTTACTTTGTGAATGCAGAGGCAGCATCATCACAGAGAGAGGTTTCCTCTACTAATCCTTTCTCACTCATGTTAAGTGTTGACCCGTTGCCTGTTCACCAGTCAGATAAATGAACAGCGTAGTGTGAGAAAAGTCCCCTCTCCCCTCCGCATCATCCTAAAAATCTCTGCCTGTCGCCACATAAAGAAAGCGGATCATTTTGGGGTCCTCAATCTCTTTTTAGACAGCCAAATAGGTATTGGTTAAGACCAATTTTTTTCATTTCTTTTATGCGTCCACCTGCCAGCGAGGATATGAATGAATGCCACCTACTGACTTCACACAGAGAGCCGGGCAGATAATGAGATGGCCGAACCATTAGTTTCAAGTGGTAGCTTATGTGAGCCGGAGGAATCAGCATTAATTACTACAGCAAATATGTCTCTAACTGTAGTCTGAGCGTTTGTCTTCTACGACCTCTGCTCCCCCCTGTAACCAATGCCATGCAATCTCTATTTTGTCAGCTGCCTCTGACATTTCGTAGCCCTGATTACTTGGAGAGATTACCATATCATTACTGTTAACCGGCCAAGAACACCAAAGGAGTTAATTACAATCCCAATGAAATATGAATGTAAGGACGGTCTATTCAATTAGTACCAGGGACGGACTTCTCTTGCATTAAGCAAATAATTCTGGGAAACCCTAATGTGTAACCGGCAAAAGGAAACGCTGCTTATTATAGATATTAGCATGTATCGCCTCTGAATGCTGCTCAGTGTTTTGGGATGGCAAAAATGAGCAATGGAGAATGGGGGGAAAAAAGCATTAAAAAGTAAATGCACTATATGCTGTGAATACACCATAAACATGTGTGTATACGTCCAGGGGCGCACGCAGGGAGGTTTTATGGTTCTCCAGAAACCCCTCCCCTCCGCAAACGAAAGGGGTCCCTACCAGCAGCACTGTACTGTACAGCAGCGGCGCGGACGCTTCTTTGAGAGCGCCGCGGCTGCTGTACAGTACAGCATCGCCAAAATGGAGCTGCTGCACATGAGCGGCAGCTTGCGCAGCAGCTCTCTCTCTCTCTCTATTTTTTTTTGGGGGGGTGGGGAGGAAAAATCCTGCGTTTGCCCCTGACATAGGATCTGATTCATTAGGAAACGTTAGTCCACTTCTGTGGCGCATTTTGCATTTCTTCACTCTGCACATGTGCAAAATATAAAGCAATTCATGTTCACACGTAAGTTACATAGCAGACAGCCTATGATTTGATGGGCAGAACGGGTAAGGAATGGGATGTGTGCACCGTAGTCACTGTACAGTGATCAGGAGCAAACACAGGATTTGTAGAGGGGGGGTTTCCACACCACGCCAGCAGTGGGCGTGACCAGCATGCATGGGGGCGGGACTATAATATTAGACAGTGCCTGGCTGTTCTCCAACTCTTCCTATCCCTATAATATACATGGGCAATGCTGCGTGCACTACTGTTAGGTGCACACAGCTCTCCCTTTTCAAGCAGAGCAGTGTAAAGCAGGGGTAGGGTCCAGCCATCTCATTTGGAGGGGGGTTTCCAGGCCCTAGGAAACGCCCCCCCCGGTTTGCCTATGGTAAGGGCATGCCAAGGTTGAGCGCGTGCAGCAGCGTCCAATTCAAGCTGTAGGCATCTCTCAGGTATGTGTTTTCCAGTCGTATCACTTGCTTCAGCTACAGGTCAGGTGTAAGTGCCGAATGATAGTGATGACGGCTCTGTATGCATGCTAGAACATGTGCATGCATGCTAGAACATGTGTTTGCAACCAGGAGCAACTGTAACAATGTATTGTATGTACAGTAGACATTAATAAAATCCTGATAAATGTATTTCATTGAAAAAAAAGAACTAAAAAATTTTCATTAGTGAATATATTAATAGCAGGCAACACTAATTGAATACTTTTTTTTTGGTGCATTTTACTGGGACTTTATATTGCACGTATGTTTTGTTTGTAGCCTGCGCTGTGTTGTATCTGTCTCGAGACGTTTCTTTAGATCCGCTTGTAGTTGAGCACGGACGAGTGTATGCTCAATTTAAGTGCGTTTAAATAAAAAGACAACACACGTTACGTTAGTTTTGCATGCCTTAATGAATCAGGCTCATTATGTTCCCTCTCCAAGTAATCTATGTTAGATGCATTAAAAATATATTTCCTGATTGTCCTAAACTGCAGGTGGACTAGGACACAAATCATACCCCCACTTCTCACATGTTATTAATAATACTCACATTTCGACTGAAGTCAATGATTTTATATCAGGGGAGTAATGAGAAACAATGTGGCCCTACAGCCAGCCTTTCCCGGGGCCACGTGCTTTTGCCCTTAGCCGTAGTTTGGGACAGCACTAATCACAACATAATTTAGTAAGGTCCCCTATGGTTAATCAAGGACAATTTTAAGTTCAGACCCATCCCAAGATCTTAAAACGAGACCGAACACTGCAGTCATGTGACGGCATAGTTTCCAATTAGCTACAGGTGTCCGAACTACATGTAGCAAACATACGTGTTATACTCGCTGCCTAATGAGACATATTTTTGATCTGTATTTATGTCTTGCTTTTTATCTTCTTCCTCCTAAATATTTTATAATTATTTTAAATCCCTTATTTTAAATCCCAGCAAAATTATCTTTTTATTCCCCAGAGCAGAGTGGGAGAATATTGTTGCAGGTTTCCTGTCCGAGAATGTCCGCAGAGAGTAAATGATTTTAGATGGATCTGCTGGGTCTAATAGGAGAGAGAGTTCTAGGAATGCAGCTCTATCTGTACCTTTGCCAATCTACTTTCTGATAATCCTCAAGTGACTTACAAAAACTAATAATAATAAATAATAATAAATTCATGAGAATGCAACCTATGAATTCAGGGAGTAGTGAAATTACTGAGACACAACGAGCTTCAGCATTGATACAACTTGTGTATCACTGATCTCCTGTCTCCTCCTGCACAGGTGTCACGGAATTGCAGAGATGGCCGCTAACCGGTATTGGCGCAACTGAACAGGGAGCTGGGGAGTCTAACGTACCCCCGGTATTCACCAGGGACCCCCGCAAGGGGGTCTGGGCTTAGCTGCAGATGGTACGTCGGTTGCGGTTCTCAAAGACAGTCACCGATTTAGCGACAGTAGTAGACAGGCGTAGTCAGGTAATCCAGGTCAGAGACAACCGAGCGGTGCAGTACACAGGGAGGATCCAGAGAGAAGTCAGGTCAAGCCAAATAGTCAAACCAGCCGGGCAGTGGGGTACCAAAATGCAACACAGGAGAATAGTAACAGGAAGCCGAGTCAGAAACGAAGAACACTGGATCAGAAGTACAGGAACCACTGGAGGAGGAGGAGTGAACCAATACTCTGGCACTAGACATGTGTCATAGGCTGCTTTATATACCATAAGGTGCATCCTGATTGGGTTAGGGAGATTTTGGTGGTCAGACATGCTGACTGCCAACAGGTGCTCCTAGGAAACAGGTCGCGGCTGCCGAGTAGGTGCAGGCGTCTGTCTCCTGCACCAAGTGTCAGTGTGGAGACGGCACCTTACAACAGTTCTTAAACAGGTAACATGAATGCATGTGTATAGGACAGTCACATTTAACATGGAGCCTCAGCACACACCTATCTCTCTCAGCAGTGTTTCACTCACCCCTCTTCGGGGGTAACATCACTCACTTATTTGGGCAATGAAGCTTACTTGCTACTGTTCTCTCAGACCTGCTCACCCCTACTCTGTGTGGTTGACACCATATGTTTGGTCTCTCTTCTCTCAGCAGGATGTTTCTGCAGTCACCCACTCAGATGCTGTGTCTCTCAGTCATACCGCTATATTCTGAGGTAATATGGTAATTTCTCCCTCAAATCTGACCCATTTCACTCATTCTCTCTGTCATGTTGTACTTTGGCCCCTCATGGCAACAGGCAGTGGACCCACTCCCCAGATTGCTGTGGAATCCCGTTACCTCCTCCCCTCCGTCCCGGGTCCCTGGCTGTCACTCTTTCACCACACAGGTTTTGATCAGCTCATACCAGCATAAGCAACCATTCCTGGTGTGTCTCTTCTGGGTCCTATTGCTGGGGCCACATATTCAGTCACTGTGAGGTATGAATAACAATTCCAGAGGGGACGTTATACTTAACTTTGTAATATATTAAGGCAGGATTCTGAGAAGAAGCATATTTACATTCAGTGTCGGACTGAGGCATGAAGAGCCCACCGGGGGACTGCAACGCTAGGGGCCCACCAGAGGGGGTGTGGCCAGCCACCATAGAGGCGAGACCAGACATTAGAGGGGGAGTGGTCAGCTCACGAAGGACAGCTAGCACCATAGTGTAGTATATAAAGAATGCAGTGTGTATATAAAGAGTACACAGTCTTGACCTGCCCCTTAGATTGGGCAGAACAGTCACCAAAAATCGCGATTGTCCCACTAGAAGCAGAACATTTGACAGACTGTCCTACCTGTTCTTGTCATTTTCACCACCTGTGGCTGCTGGTTTCTTTAGTTGCAGCTTGTCTGAATCCTGGAATGTTGGGGGCCCTATTTGGGAAAAAATATGGGTGCATTTAGAAAATTGAAACCAGCCCCGGCGTTAAATCAATAGGACCCACAAATAATACTTAGGCCTTCCTCCAGCCCCAACATTAAAGTAATAGTATTCAGGGTCGGGGCCTACCGGGGGATAGCTCAGGTCCCGGCAGGCCAGTCCGACTCTGTTTACATTGTCCTGTTCTATATAGGAGAACTGAGTACTCTTTAATATGTCTGGATATAACAAGCGTGACATGTGGAATTTGAGCATAGAAGATAAATATAAGAGGAGATTTGTTACAATCCAACACATTTTATGTTATTACGATGTCTTATTTAATTTCTCAGGTTCATTCTCTGTGTGTAAAACGTTAGGACAAGAAAATTACAAAAAATGCAATGTTAATAAATTGAAAGTAATATACAACTGACAAATCTTCAACCAGAGGCAAAAGGGAAATTTGTTTGTTATCATCTCTGTCAATAATTGTGTGTGAGCCCAGTAAGCAGAACTCTGAGTAACAACAACGGTGCGTTTTCTGTTGACGTGGTTTGTATACATCAATTGCCATTAATAGCGGTGTCGGGGGTGATGTCGAAACACTGATCAGAATCTTTGCTTAGAAAAATATTTATCCTGGCTGAGTGGACCATTTGTTGGAAACAGGAAAAGTTGTGTCATAAACAATCCTGGAACATTAGGTGGATCGGTAGATTTTCTGTTTTGCAAGTTATTGGCAGAGTGCTTTTTGAAGAGGATTTATTATTAAACAAGATTGTGATTGCTTTGTCCATCTTTTAAGGTGGATATCATCATCATCTATTTATATAGCGCTACTAATTCCGCAGCGCTGTACAGAGAACTCTATCCCTGTACCATTGGATCTTACAGTGTAAATTCCCTAACACACACACACACTACGGTCAATTTGATGGCAGGCAATTAACCTACTAGTATGTTTTTTTGGGAGTTTGGGAGGAAACCAGAGCACCTGAAGGAAACCCACACAAACATGGGGAGAACATACAAACTCCACACAGATAAGGCCATGGTCAGGAACCGAACTCATGACCTCAGTGCTTTGAGGCAGAAGTGCTAACCACTGAGCCACTGTGGATATCTCACCATAACAGCTTCAGATGCTAATTCCACCTATAAATTTAGTTTTGGGTGAAATTAAGTAAGATTTATTGACAATCCCACTAATCTTCACTACGCCGTTCCCCCATTTCAGCTGGTGCCGCGATAACTCTGATGGTGCAGAACAGAATATATTCAATACTTCTTGGACTGGCTTTTTTTAAACTGATAGCAGGGTTGTTGAAACTCCTGACCTGTGAATTTACCATGCAGATTAATTGGAATATCAACTGGGAGGGGCTTCGACAACCCTTATATTAGTTTCAAAACCTCAGAGGCATCAGGGGGCCAGGTGAACCAAATATTCTCATGAGCATGAATAAGTACACTTTTTTGATTTAATTTACATAATTCCTTCAAAAACGAAACTTCCCTGTTTTCTAATGAGCTGACTCTCCTACTCTCAGAGCAAAAGAGTTAAGTGGGGACATTGTCTCCTCTCACATCACATGTGTCTCAGAACAGAATGAGACTCAGACTTAAGCTGGGTACACACTACAGAAATTTTAACCAACTTTTTATGCCGAGCGATTTTACATGCGATCGATTGTCCGATCGCTCGGTCCATGGACTGCATACACACTAGCCTTGTTTAGGACGATAAAGGGAAGAGCGGACGCCCCTTTAGCGACTTTTTACAGCCATGTTGTCGTGAGCAATGACTGTAAATTCGTACTCACTGTTGTGGGTCGGTCGGAAGTTTATACACACTACACAGCGGAAACGAGATTGGAACGAAAGTATTAAACGGTACGACCAACCAAATGAGGCGACAATCGTCCATTTGGGCAAACTTTTGACCATCGTGTCACTGCACACACTGACCCGACTTTTGAACGAGCGGTCGTATGTCGGCTGGTTGAGACGATTATTGGACGAAAACAGTGTAGTGTGTACCCAGCTTTACTCCCTGATACCAGTAACAGTGAGTATGCATTCGCTTTAGATAACACTGGGTATTTCATTGATTTGCATATACTCAGCGTTTGCATGATCAATAAGGGAAATGTCACATAATCTACGGAATTTGCTGGCGCTATATAAATAAATGATGACGATGAGCTGTTTTCCTGCTCAGTGAAATGGGAAAAACACTTATTTGATATTTCAGAGCATTTTTGTGCTGGCAGGAAACACTGCCTGAAAAGCTCTATTTAATATCTGAACCAATTATCTGTAGCTGTTTAATTGCTTGTGTGACAGATGCAGGACAAATAACACCGGTTTCTCTTAAGCACTTGTTTGCTTCAGTTGTTTTCCTGCTGAACCTAATTGCTGCATGCAGCTTTTTAAGAGCAGGAAAGCTGCTTGTTTGAAATAGTCTAGACATTTGTTTTATTTCAATAGGAAAGTATCTAGTAAACCTTTCTTTTGACATCAGCCTATGGAGCTAGTCAGTGGAAGCTACAATTAGGTAGGATATCTGAGATAATGTAGGCTAGTATGCAGTTTATTATTTTATCAAACCAGTTTATTTTTTACATGGGGTTAGTCATGGACAACAAGAATGTTGCCTCTCCTTCAGCACCAGTATGTCATGAATTTTTCTTTCAAAATATTCTTATCCCATTCTGAAATATTCAATCATGCATTATTTTCCACTTTCAGTTCAACTTATTACCTTACATTTATAATTCAATTTTTTATTCTGTGACCAGTAAAAAAATATACAGATTTTTTTTACCCCTATTGTATAATCCTAGGTGTTACAGTTGATACCTAATAACACTATTAACAAATAAAAAACGAGAACAGAATTATCTGTGCAGTTGTGGATGATTAATACGTTAAAATCATTTCATATGTTTTATTTCTTATTTTATTATGTAAAATTATAGGGTAAGAAAATTTATTCACCAAATAAGAGTAAACAAAATATTTAAAATACAGATAACTGATGTGAATGAGAAAATGTTTGAAAATGCGGTTGGGGAATATTCATATTTTAATTCTTGTAATTATAACAATAATCTGCTTTTTGACTTTGCTCTCTCTTAAAAGTCACTAAAGTCAAATATATATATATATATATATATATATATATATATATATATATATGTTGGCGCTATATAAATAAATGATATATATATATATATATATTTTATTTATTATATATATATATATATATCTATATATATATATATATATATATATATATATATATATATATATATATGTATATATATATATATATATATATATATATATATATATATATATATATATATATATATATATATATTATTCAGTTATTAATAGATTTAACCTTATATGGAATAATTTGGTTTAAAGGGAGTTTCAAATTTTTCACTGTGGAGTTTAATGCATTTAGGGTACATATATATAAAATGGAGAAATGGGGGTGTTGCCCTTAGCAACTAATCAGATGATCTATCATTGTCTAGCACATTCTAGAAAGAGAATCTTGGAATCTGGTTGCCATGGGCAACACTTCCACTTTTCCTTTTTAGAATATTTGCTAAACTTAATGTTTTCTCACATTCTTATCATACTTATAACAAAATCTTCCATTGTGTTATATACTGCGAGTGCTAAGATTGTTGCTTATTATTTCTTTTCCATCTTTCCCTTATCTTGTTATTCTTTTCATATATAGCATTTATCTCTATGGTAAGTGTTGTTATTCTTTGTCCTGCTCAGTTATAAAGTTGTTACTTTATATATCGCCTCTCTGTATCCCCTTCCTTCGCCGCTGCCTCCGTTCTCATAAATTGTTTGATACTTTGAGTTGATTATGCAATTTGCATTTCATCATTTAAGAAATCACCCGACCTAGACCTATGAGCAACATGTACGCCTCACGCATTTTACTTTGGTGCTTTAAGATAAATATTTATAAAATGGCAAAGTGTAACCTGCGTCGGACTTATGCATTTGATCACGTTTTTTGTTTAGGTGCTTTATCAACGTCCGAGCACCGAAGTGAAACGTGCATCACAAAAACATCTATACATGGCAGAAAATTCATTCTTATTAAAAAAAAAAAGGAAAAAAAAGAAACTTATAAAAAAGTAAATAAAAAAAATAAATGACATTTAAACTATCTAAATGAAAAATTACCAAAAAGAAACTAACAAATTAATTAATAACTCACCTTAATAAAACAAAACAAAAAAACATATATATACATACAAACAAAATCAAAATAATCATCATCTATTTATATAGCGCCTCTAATTCCGCAGCTCTGCAAAAATAACTCATTCACATCAGTCCCTGCCCCACTGGAGCTTACAATCAAAATCCCCTAATGTACACAGACAGAGAGAGACTAAGAGCAATTTAATAGCAGCCAATTAACCTACCAGTATGTTTTTGGAGTGTGGGAGGAAACCGGAGCACCCGGAGGAAACCCACGCAAACACGGGGAGAACATACAAACTCCACACAGATAAAGCCATGGTCGGGAATCAAACTCATGACTCCAGTGCTGCGATGCAGAAGTGCTAACCACTGAGCCACTCTGCTGCCCACAAATAATACCTTTTACGCACCCCAAGCTTTCTCTCTACTGCTTCAACAGAGATTGTAAAAGACTGATAAGAAGTGAGCAGGCAAATCAGCATCAGAAACCAGTGAATTGGCGTGAAACATAATTTTTGTAGTAAATTTAATTTGGGGAAAAATCTTGGTGAACCTAATTTCTGGAGTTTCATGCACCTCTATCCAACAACCCTGCTCCATTATTTCTTATTGGGAGAAATTGATAGTTGGCAAAGATTAACGAGTAGATTTATCAAATCTTCTAAAGTGTACAAGTGGAGGTGTTGCCCATAGCAACCAATCAGATTCTAGCTGTCACTTTCTAGATTGCACTTGATAAATGCTAGCTATGATCTGATTGGTTGCTATGGGCGACCTATAAATCTATAGTATAAGCATAAGTATAAAAAAAATGTCAAAATGGAAGAAAGTAAATGAATTGACTATATAATGTGTTCTTGCTGGCTCCTGCATAGTGCTGCCCTACGTATGTGCCTAATATGCTTATATAGCAGACACAGGCTTAGGTATCTTTAAAAGTGGCAAAGCTTTTGGTCGATTTCTAAGTTGTACGGAATTATGGCGACTGTTACAAGGTTCTCAATCAACTGTTGTCACCACTTTTACTACTGTATCTCATTCATTGCAGTCACTTCAAGTTATTGTGATAATGAATCTGGGAAATGTGAACAAGTTCTGTTTCTTTTATGGAAGAATTTCAACAAAATTTGAAAATTCTGCCAAAAATATGTTTAAAAGAAAAAAATCATTTATCTAAACAGGATATTTTAGAGTCGGACCAGATCCAACGTATACATAAAAACCACATTTGGGAAGGAAACTAAAATCTAACCTTATTTTCTTGTATGTTTGCATGTTCAGCGTGTTTCTGGGCGGGATGTAATTGCAACTTTATCCAGATTGATTTGTGTTATGCATTATATTAACTGCTATAAGTTCTTTATTTTATTACTAGCAATAAAAGTGATCATCCTTATTTCATTATCATTTAATAGACTAAGCCTTTGCATTCAGCGTTGAAATTATGAGCTATCTAGTTTGGAGTTGCTCCCCTATTTGACCTAAAAACATGAATTCGTTGGGGCATGAATTCAACTTTGGAAATCCTCCTCTGCGCAGCTTCAGTCAATGTACCGGGGCTTTTCCTTAGTGCGGAGAGGGGAGCGTGCACGTAAACTGAGGGGCATTAGTGCAAAAACAAAGCATGGCGTGAAATGAGCTTCGCCGTGTGTGGGTGATGGCGCAGGTTTTGCGCTTTTATTATAACATAATGAGAGCTCATAGTACTGGAGGTACCCAAAAATCCAAAGTTCTATCAATAGATCTCCATAAAGGTCTGTTGACAAGCTATAGATGCATGGTGACGGGGACCCTAATTTTTATACCAGGACGGATATGTTATCTTAAGTAATGGATATCCAAAAGTAAGCAACCCCTTTAAATAAAACAGTATTTGCTTGTCATAACACCAGACACATTTGAAAAATACAATAAAGTTTCTTATACCCTGTGGTTACATTGTACAAGTTATTCCCTCTCCCATAGATATACTGTTCACATCAGTGAGAGTTAATAGCATAACACAGCTAGATCCCCTTAACTCCTTATAGAATAAGGCCCTTAACCCCGGATTATTATATAAAGTACTTGAATTAAACACTTAAGAAGCATAAGAATTATCCGCAGCCATTCTGATTACCTTCCGTATTATACCATGAAGGAGCAGAACACTCCCCGAGAGCTTATTACTTTTAATTTTTTTTTTATATTTTAATACTTAGATATTTTTCCGACCGCAGTCTAATTTTCAGTCTGATAGAAATGATCTGAACGGCACCACTGGGATGAGACACTTGACAGCCTTATAATTCCATGTCAATGGTTTGATTATTTTATTCAGGCTAAAATTAACGGCAAACAATCCACATGGGACGTTCGGGTTTTAAGGCCACACGCTATAATCTGATTTCTGCTTGCTGCTTTAAAGGGCCACTAAGCCTAAAATAAAGGCATATTTTGTAGCATTCATCATTGTAGAAGTTCTGATACTTCCTCAGGAGTCATCCACCTTTTTATTGTGGGTTTAATTTAACAAAAAAGAAGTAAGGATTATTCTTACAAATATAATGAGTTTCCTATTTCTAATCGTTAGTTAGATACACTCTATAGTGGAATGTATACAACAAGTACCTTATTGAGCAAATTCTCGGTATGCAGGGGCCCAGATGTATACATTCCTCTGTATACGTAACAGTACAATAGTACTACAGACCATATTTGGGAGATTAGGACAATCCTTTCAACACTGCTAAGGGATTCTTCCTTAAATGTTGTGTAGTCTTGTAGGGTTCGTATACCAACAAAATAATAATTTATGAAGTTTGTGCAGCTATAGCTGGTCCTGGCTGACCGCTCTGTGAAATAGATTTATTTTCTAGAATAATTAAATTATTACAGGTATTAGATGTGACCGTGGAGTTCTGTGACCTTTGGCCTCGGTTTTTTATATGGTCACGGTATTCCTTGGTAAATTCTATCTATAAAACTTACAGTAGGGGTTGTATTATCCCATATACAGCTTTTTGAAAAAGAAAGTACATCTTCTTTTAAAGTTTTTATTTACATATAAGTAACTAATGCTCACCAAGCACATTTTGCCAATTTTCCCGGGCGCGGACAGCCCAGTATTTTACAGTTAGGATTGGTGCCTTGCAGCACTGGGTAGTGTCTAATGAACACGGGAGTAATGACATAAGAACTCACCCGGTTATAAGCGATCAGCACTCACTATTTATACAGATATCACTATAACATCACTTATGCATTATAAATAATAACTACATTAAGAACACTTTTCGCACACCAGTGGCGGAACAAGACTGGATGCGGTCTAAGTGTCGGAACACCGCTGGTGATAGAGCCATAGTCAACATAGAAATTGTCTCCTATAACATACTTGCCGACAGAAGGGAGGTGAGGTGCAACTCAGGAAGGGGCGGGGCATTGTGAATTGCTTAACTGTGGCCCTGCCCCTCGCAATGCATTAGCGCAATTGTGTCATTTTGCTGTGGGGGCAAAAATAGCACAATTTGTCCTGAATCACGTCATGGAGATACTTATCCAGCTCACTCTGTGTACTATGGGGCTCGGAGGCGAGAGGTGCGAGACTATGTGT
The DNA here is from genome assembly GCF_038048845.1 of Mixophyes fleayi. Classification (NCBI taxonomy): domain Eukaryota; kingdom Metazoa; phylum Chordata; class Amphibia; order Anura; family Limnodynastidae; genus Mixophyes; species Mixophyes fleayi. The sequence continues at coordinate 13,304,648 of NC_134409.1, forward strand.
TACCTTGCATAGGTCCTCGCACTCCCAGGGCCCCCACATCAACTCTCAAGCTCTAAAAAGAGCAGAGCGTTACACTTTTCGCACATGCCCTGATCGCATAGCGGGAGGATAAAGAGGCATTACTGGGTCTCTACCCAAACTTAGCTCTGGTGCCCCGCTATCCCCAGTCCCACCCCTGCCTTTACTGCATTATCTAAAATAAGTTTTAGCTGTAAACGCTGCATCTTATAATATCTAAAAGTGCAGCTCACAATCCTGCGTTCGTATTACCATTATAAACCAGCAATTTTTCAAACAATCTTTGCATTAAGGCTGAGATCGATGGTTTTGTCTTATATTGGAACCAGTACAGTATAAAATAAAGCCCCCCATTGACCTTCGAACAAACCCTACATTATTGTGCAAGTTATAAAGAAGTGCGATTTTTGTTTTAGTTAATTAAAAACACTTCTAAATCGCTCCTTACTGCCATACAGCCATATTAATAATAGTTTCTTTATACTTTGCCTGACTGCATACAAGGAAGAATAGTCTCCCTTTATCCATAGTCTCCCTTGAAAAGATCATAGTTTATAACGTGCTCTCTTAGTATTTGTAGGTATACCGCTGTGTACATATGGAAGAGGCCATATTTTGGATGAATCTGGTTCAGATGATTTTAACACGTTGTAGTATAGACAACTTTTTAGTCAGATAATGGTGCCGCTTGCGGACGATGGCCTGGGATCCTGCGCACTCAGGTTCTTGTGTTCGCTTCACAACCTTTACTGCATGGAAAATCAGGACAAATTAGGTCACTCCCCCTATTCTCAACAAATCACACCCCTATCCACCCTCGTTCTGTTGTGATAAACACTGCTCCCTACTGGCCAGTGTCAGTTACTGCACACACCTCTACGTAAAACAATATTCAACAAACTGCCCCTTTTTAGTAAAGGTGAATAGTACTGACTCTGTGTCAGACACTTCTGACTTTCCAAAGAAGAGACTGAGGAACATTTGTAAAGCTAATTAACAAATTAAATAATGTTTTTACGTGTAATTGGAGATGTTATAATGATCCTTACATTTAATTTAAATCTCGAAAAAAAATGGTTTTGTAAAGATATTACAGCAGTCCTCATTTTAAGTATAATAAAGAGCTTCCAGTCATTAAAAGTACTGTTTTCCATAAAGCAGTGATAGGCGATTCAAATACTTCAGGGGCCGCATGCTTGGTAGCAGTGTTCTTGTCACTCTCCAGTCTCCAGCGCTATTGCTCACACAGAAACAGGGGCAGCAGTGTTCTTGTCACTCTCCAGTCTCCAGTGACATACCTCAGTGTTATTACTCACACAGAAACAGAGGTAGCAGTGTTCTTGTCAGTCTCCAGTCTCCAGTGCCATTGCTCAGTGCCATTGCTCACACAGAAACAGGAGGGGTAGCAGTGTTCTTGTCACTCTCCATTCTCCAGTGACATTGCTCAGTGCTATTGCTCACACAAAAACAGGGGTAGCAGTGTTCTTGTCACTCTCCAGTCTCCAATGACATACCTCAGTGCTATTGCTCACACAGAGACAGAGGTAGCAGTGTTCTTGTCAGTCTCCGGTCTCCAGTGCCATTGCTCATACAGAAACAGGAGAGGTAGCAATGTTCTTGTCACTCTCCGTTCTCCAGTGCCATTGCTCAGTGCCATTGCTCATACAGTAACAGGGATAGCAGTGTTATTGTCACTTGACAAAAATTGACTGGAAATGACTAGAAATTAATGTTATTGGGGTTAATAATAATGTAGGAACAAAAAAAGAGCCAAATTATGGGCTTTTAGGAAAAAATAGGGATTTTAGAAAAATAGGGATCCAAAACCAAAACACAGAAGGGCGGTTTTGCCAAAACCAAAACCAAAACACGAAGTTAATCCAGATCCAAAACCAGAACCAAAACCAAAACACGGGGGTCAGTGAACAATACAAGCTATAACAATCCACACATTGCAGAAATGCAATGTGTGGATTGGTGGAATCATAGCTAAGGGGTGGGGCCAGTGATGTAACAGTAACTAAAAAAATCCCATCCAATCAGGACATTGAACTAGAGATGTGGGAGGAGCTTCAGCTGTCTGCAATGGGATAACACATTTGGGATTTAGCGGTCCTTCAAGATAAAACAATAAACATACAGTAATATATATATTTTAAATAAATACATTGCAAAGTCCAATTATATTAAATTTAAATAAAAACATGCTTCAGTCTCTTCAGTCTCTAGTGATCGGCTATAGGGCAGTTTCGCTTCTCAGACCTTTTCAACAACATAACGTCTACACACAAATCTCTTCTTCTTTTTTTTGTAGCCTGCTGTACTGTGCGCTTTACAGGAAAAGTGTTTGAAATACTCACAGAACACATGCTTATGTTTTCCTCAGATGAATATCACATTTATAGCTAAGCTTGACATTTACTATGTAATTATTGGACTCCGTCCAAAATGGCTCGATTGCAATCAGAGGGGCTGGAGAGATACTTAAGAGGGAAAGTCTATAATATATCGGGGATGTCCTATATTGTCTGTGAAGCATTTTTTGAAGTTATACTTTCAACAAAAAAAAATAATATACTGAACCTAAAAATGTATAAATATAACTGAAATATATATATATAATTCTGAAAAAACATCATTAAAAACCACACCGACGTAGCATAAAGTAGCACACATAGTACGTGGTACAAACTATCCATTCAGAACGAGATAGCAAAGTTTTCTTACTGCCATGTGACGGTTCACCACCCACTTAGAATTCTGCGGTAGGACAGATATGGAACGTACACGGTGAATGAAACCCACAACGAACAGAATATTATTGCTATAAATCTGATGGATTTTGTTTCTACAACCTGAAAGATTAGTTTCAGGGTGGGAATGCAATCCCTAAATATATATATATAAATATAAACTTGCAGAAAGTGGGGTCTGTCATCACATATCACGGCTAATGTGTTCGATGCTGGAGCCATCTCAGCGCTCTCTCTTGACACTGATGGAGCGGTATGAAGAGAGCGTGTGCATACAGTGTGAAAGAGGTTCTGCATGGAAGACACGAGGCCCACTAAACACACCATTTTATTGCTGTTAAAACAACGTGCGTGGGGGCCCGAGAACAGAGGTTCTGTTATTTTAAGCATTTTGTAAGGGCTTAGCCAAGAAATGCAGCATGCATGAGAGGGAAACCTTCTTCAACTGGCTGCCCGGCGTACACTGTAATAAATAACCTTTTTCATATTTTTATTCTGTGATTTTCACCCCTCATGACAGGATTATTTTATCCTGGTTCCAGAATATATTTTTCTTCAGTGTTTTGACAAGCCAGGCAATGGGCTCTGCATGAACGGTAAAGACTAAGGGAGAGTTATGGATTGTGTGGCGTTCATGAGATGTATAATTTATTAATTTCTTGGGAGAGGCATAACTTGTGTCTTTGTTTCCTGACAGAGCAGGAATCTGGTATAATGTTGAATTTGGTATAATACATGTAGGGAATGCTGGTAACTCATACTTACCTACTTTCTTCAGCTCCCTTCCGGGAGCCAGCCAGTGGAGGGGGGCGTGAAGGGGCGGGGTGGCCGAAATCGCGTCATTTCGGCCCCGCCCCCTGTGACGTCATGACGCAAATTGCGTCATTTGACAGCGGGGGCGGGGCCAAACGCCGCGATTCCCGGTGAATCGCGGCGTTTGGGATCTAATTCTGCCCACTTCACTAGGAAGTGGGGCACTTCCTAGTGAAGTGGGCAGAATTCGGGAGATTGCCACACTCGCCCGGGAGTCCGGGAGACTCTCACAAAATGCGGGAGTCTCCCGGACATTCCGGGAGAGTTGGCAAGTATGTGGTAACTGTAGTTCAACAACAGCAATGTTGGACAAGTATAGTTTTCCATTAGCTCTTATCCTGTAGCTCAGGCCTGGACAATCCAGGTGAAACTACAATTCCCAGCATGCTTTGCCAGCCGATAGCCAGTCCGTAGCTGGCAGTTTATGCTGGTACTTGTAGTTTCACAACACCTGGAGAGCCACAGGTTGTACAGACCTGCTGTAGCACAGCACCTAATACACAACATGTATTTATTCTGAAATTGTCTGTATTTATACCTAAGCACATAAGATATGTGCCATTTTCAATACTAGAGCTTTTTGAGATAACAGTTTGCTAATGGACCTCATCGACAAATACATACATCCATCAAGTTACCTGTAATACAAGCTGCTACTAACAATTGTTTCTCATGATAATACCAGGTGACACTCTGGGGAAGAAGCGTAAACCAATGATTCCAGTGGAGATGTTGCCTATAGCAACCAATCAGATTCTACGGCCTGATTCATTAGTGATCTTATCTTGTGCAAAAGTTAAGATGCTTATTTTTAAGCAGAAACAGGGAGATAAGAGTGAAGTTAAGATGGATTTTCATCTTAACTTAGGAAATTCTTCTCTTACGCAGTGGATTTTGCTTCTTATCTCCCTTTTTTGAGCATGCACAGAGTGGATTTGCTTAAGATAAGCAAAAAACGGCAGATAAGATCACTAATGAATCAGGCCCCTAGTTATCATTTATTTAGTGCATTCTACAAAATGACAGCTAGAATCTGATTGGTTGCTATAGGCAACATCTCCACTTTTTCAAACCCACAGTTTAGTAGATATAACCCCATGTGTATGTTTGATTTTTGCAGTGTCATCTAAATCTGCCACACAGATCACAGATTTTGCAAATGGACAACTTAATTATGGGAGAACATCAATGAAAATGAGCTTCAAGTTACCAAGGTATAAGTCTAAGGTTCCTATTTATTAATTAACAGGGTTTTGTCCCGTTCATTATCATCTGTCATCTCAGCGATGACATCCAATCTCCCCGTCCTAAGGTCACACACGTGCAAAGCCACTTTGCAATAGTAACCGGAAGGGAGAGCGGGAAGGTCCTTCTAAAAAAAAATCCGAAGATCCCTCTACCGCAATACTCTCCCCGTAGGGTAGAACGGCTAACAACATATTTAGCGAAAGACTTAGGGGCCGATTCAATGCCGAAAATATGCGCACAAGGTGCCTCAAGGAACGGCCGCGAGAAGCCTTGCGCGGATAATTTTTGACAGAAGTAACGCTGATTTCTGTTCATACCCCCTAGAGGTGAAAGCAAAAAAAATCTGCGTTACTTTTTACCATAGTAATAAAGCGTGCCCGCCATGTTCTGAAGAGCATTGCGGCCAATTGAATCTACCCCTTAGCCTAATGCCGGAGATATCTACAATGATAGTTTTTCACAATTGTGATAATGTAACCTTCAGTTGTATTGCTTGTGATGCTTTAATAAATAGTTTTGGGGTGGGGGTGGGGGGGTCTATGAGGGATTACACCTTTAACACATCAACATAAAATTCCACAACATTACACAGAATGTCCCCTATCTTTAAAAGGACCATGATAAATATATTGCTTGTTGTCAGGAGATGCTGAGATTTGTAGTTCCACAACAGCTAGAGAGCCAAATAACGTAGATAATAGGAGGGTAAACAGCTTGTTATTGGCCCAGGTTGTTTTCTGTCGAAGGATCTATTTACATAACGGTTTTCTTTACTGTGTCATAATATTATTATTTTACTGTTACCGAGTTCCCTTCTTATACCACATACATATTCAGTATTTATTTTGCTACCTAGGTGCTATAAGGAGGGTGGCATTACAAAGAGGGTGACATATAATTGTTATGAGATGATTATTATCTGGTTAGCACAGTGGTCAGCATCGCTGCCTTGCAGCACCGGGGCACTGCATGCTATTCAAAACAGGCGTGCTATCTGCTTGGAGTTTACATGTTCTCCTCATGTTCACTTGGATTTTCTCTCGGTGAGGTTTCCTCCGACAGTCCAAAGACATAAAGGTAACGGGTGTGGGGTGCTTTTGTGCTATTGTGGTAGGGAAATTCGATTGTAAGCTCCACTGTGGCAGAGACGAATGTGAAAGAACAAACGTTATGAATGTCGACAATCACACTGTCAACATTCTGAAGCTGTCACCAGAATGGATGTATCGGCATTTAGCCAGGATAACTGCCAACATTTCCATTGTTGACATTTCGTACCTAATCCATAAAAAGGGACCCTTGCTTAGACTTAAGGGGTTGATGTACTTGTAACCTCTACTTCGGGGGGCGGCCATTCCAGTCCTTGTGGCCACTTATACAAGTGCTGAATAGACGGGGTCTGATACATTCAGGAGCGTACATGCCGAGATGTGCCGTATTTTGCGTAAAATCACTCTGCACATGCCCAGATACAAACCATACGCCAGAGAAAGCAGCAATTTCTAATTCATTCTCCGTGGGCAGAACAGGGAGGGGACTGGGTGTTCGCATGTAGTCAATGTACAGTAAGGGTGTGCCATGCTCAAACGCACACAGCAGCGTCCGATTCTAGCTTTGGGCATCTCTCAGACACGCGTTTTTCAGACGTATCTCTTGCACCAGCTACAGGTCAGGTGTAAGTGCTGAGTGATAGTGATGACGGTCTCGTATTCATGCTAGAACATGTGTTTGCAATCAGGAACAACTGTAAAAATGTACTTTAGACATGTACAGTAGACATTAATAAAATCCTGATAAATGTATTTTATGGGGGAGGGGATAAAAATACACTTTTTTATTTTTAATGTTTTGATATTAATGACTATATTATTAACAGGTGACATTAATTGAATATTTTTTTTCCCTGTGCTGTCTGCTGGGACTTTATATTCCATATATGTATTGATCGTATCCTGCAGTGTACTGTCTTTTAGCGGAGAGCGGACCTAAACCCGTATTCATCAGTAGCCGAATCTTTACATCTGCTGCTTGTTGAATGCCGATGTGCGTGTGCCAAAATTCTGTTTCTATTTTTTTTAAAAACTCACAATACGTTCCTTTTGTGTGCCTTAATGAATCATGCCCACAATGTCTACCTTACACTGCTGAGCCCCAAAAAGGGTTGAAGAGTCTCTCTGTAGATGGGATTCTGTCTCTGCACTTGATCGTGTCTGTCATTCTCAGAGTAAGTTTGACATAAAGTGCTGTGAATTGTATGGTGTTCCCAGAAATGACAGTAGATGAAATAGAGATGGTCAGGGGCGCACAGAGGATTTTTAAGGGGGGGTTTCCTTCCCACTATATCATACTTGCCAACATTTTTTTTTCTTTTTCCGGGAGATGCCGGCTGGGACGTGGGCATGCAGGGGGCGGGGCTGCGAAATCGCGTCATTTTGGCCCCGCCCCCATGACGGAATGACGCAAATCGCGGCATTTTACAGTGGGGGCGGGGCTAAACGCCGCGATTCCGGGTGAATCGCGGCGTTTAAACTAAATTTTTCCCCCTTCCTATCAGGGAGATTGCCACACTCGTCCGGGAGACTCTCGCAAAATGCGGGAGTCTCCCGGACAATGCGGGAGAGTTGGCAAGTATGCACTATATGTACATACATATAGTGTGGGCCCAGTACCATCTCCTTGGGTAGGTGGTGTTTATATCAGCCGAGAGATTTCACACAAGTCCAAAAGTTTAGTGCAACTGCCTCAGTCAGTTTCATTCAGTAGGTAAACAAAAGAAAACTCCAAAATAAACACCTTGCCATCCAGCTCTAACTAAACACCGGTCACTCCTGACTAACAAACTAAGAAAAAACAAAAAGAAGTTTCAGCACAGTAACTTACAGGCAGATATCAGGCTTCTCTCACCGTGACACTACAGCTCCTGTCCCCGGGCAGTGACAGACTGACTAAGCTGAGCTGAAGCCTTTTTCCAGACCACCACTCAGCCCTCAGCAAAATCACTAGTACCTGGTTAATAGGCCTAGTATATGGAGCCCGCCCTCACTCTCCATCCATAACCCCAGGACCCTATTCCGGCTTTTCAACAGGCCTATAGCCCTTCAGCAGCTTACATACAACAACAATTCTCTGGGGCATTAAAACAAGTTGATTATGAACCTAGGTGAAATATACCTGCCATCATACACTAATCCAGTGACTTTATATTTATATATATCTTGGTTGGCTTACAAGATATTAGTATTTGGAATATGTATTACATTTAAACATGTACTATTATCACATACGTATCTATATATTGTTACTTTTAAAAAAAATGTACATACATTTTTGCTAATTATGGCGACATGTATCAATAATAATTATAATAATAATAATAACAATAATAAATGGGAAATGACTAATTTATTGCTACATCATAATACTATCACCACCAGCAGTTTCTGGAAAACTGAAGGTTTTCCTGGCATGAGACATGCCTGTCTAGCATTACATGTTAGTCTACTTCCAAACATAGACAAGTTTCTTTCACATGCTACAGAAGACGGATTAATGTGAAGCAGGCGAGAGGTGTTAGAGGCTGCATTGTGCAAGGCTCGGGCCACCATGTTACAGTAGGGGATAAACGCGACAGAATCGCAGACTACATTCCTGGACCAAAGACCTATGCAGTCTGCAATATTTTAAATGACCTTTCCAGCATTAAGTGCTAAGAGTGTCGCTTGTATTGTAATAAAGAGAGATGTAGCAGCAACGCCATCATCACTAACATTTCTCCCTTTGAATCCAGCAGATTTGCAGCAGCATGAGTTGATTGTCAACAAAATTGTTCCCGTCTGTTAATAAAGTCTTTAACTTTTGCTTCTTCTGTACTTGTAAGTGGAGATGCACTTAGCTTCTCAATAAGAGCTGATTTTATCTGGACCATACGGCAAAGAATGGTCAACATAAGAGCCTGTCTGATTCACATACAGTGATTGCTGAAACATTGGTGAGATAATATTCAGGGAGTTCTGCGGCTGATCCCAGAAGACATGAATTACTGTGCATGGTACTATGGGATCCTCAGTTATTACAGCTTCCTTGTTCTTCAGTAAACGGTTATATGAAATCATCACTGCACTCATCTAGTTTTACTGGAGTTTGAGAGTCAATATTTTATTAATTTCTTACTGCACCTACAATATCAGTATATTTTATATGTTTGATCCTTTAGTTTGCTGCCTATCAATCTTTTGCAGTCATAATGTGGTCATTAAAAATCAGATTAAGGAGATGGAATGCATCCTATCACTGAGTATGTGGATATTTGTTCATTATTACCTCCCATGCTGCATTCATATTACTTGTATTGTCAGTTAGCAAAGCAAGTATGTTATCACTCCCAATCTTCTCTGGAACTTTACATATATTACTACTGAAATACTCTGCTGAGAATAACTATACTTCCCTGCAGGTCTGACTCATACTGTCTTCTCTCCTGGAATTTCCGGGAGGCTCCCAAATTTCAGGGAGTCCTCCCGGACTCCCGGAAGAGTAGGCAAACCTCCCAGATCCTAAAAAATGCCGAAAATTCACAGCATTAAATATTGGGGGGCGGGGATTAATAGCATCATTGAGCCCCATCCCCGCTATTCATTGCTGTGAATTTCGGTAATTTATAGTGGGGCCGGAGCTATGGTGACGCAAAGACGTCACCATACCCCCACCTAACCCTGTCACATGACCTGTCCTCCAGGTGGACAGAGTCAGAAAGTTGCCAAGTATGTCTCATTTCACTGCTAAGGTTAGATTATCCCATTATCAATAATACATGGTATAGAATATAGCAATGTGGCTAAAATTTATTTTAACCCTGAATTCAAACACAATTAAACTCTTTCAGCTCCTGCTTCTGTATTTTTTGCGTCTGAAGCATACAGGGCCAGGCGGATATAAGCTCCAACTCCAACTCCAAGGCCTGCAGATTTACTGCATGAATGGCAAAAATTATTTCTAATCTCTACAGGAACAAAATTGTTGGTAAAAAGTGGTGGCACCCCCTAGTGGCAGAATGAATCTTGCTCCTATGTTTGACTGTTGTACTGTACTGCATGTCCACAGAGTATAGGAATTGTGATCTTGTGTTTCTGTCACATTGTTATTACTTATAAAGATTTTTGGGAAAATAAAGGGAAGCAATATATGAACATTTTGGCGCAAATGTATCAATTGTTGGTTATCTAAAATCACCAATTTTCTGTGACTTGCCATTGGTATTTAAAATGGCAATTATATTAAAGTCTAAAGCCCCATTGCCTATAAGAAAAATGCTGTTTAAAATAACACGAGAAAAGTGCAGAAAATCGTCTGGTTTAGATAATCGCTGATTGATACTTTTATTCCTTTGTCTTAAAAACTTTTTTTTATCTTTCCAAAGACAATTTACTTTTTTTTTTTTTTTTTACTTTTTGGGGACTAAAACAAAGCAGTAATGTAAAGAAACTGAAAAAAATGTGTTTCCATTTTTTCCCCCAGCCTTTCACATCTCTAGATGAGAGTGGAATTTATTCATGAATTCTTATAGAAATAATTTATTAAAACATGGAAAAATGAAGAGAAACAAGGCCAGAATAAGTGTATTATAATTATTCAGCTCCAGGCCCATTCGGAGGAATATTCAACTGAGACAAACAACTGCTGGACCCTTATATAGTTTCCAGAAGAAATTTGTAAAGATAGATTCAGGCATATGCAATTGTCACCTTTAGCAGTTCTCTGTTCTATAGAACGTAAAGTGCTTCGCGGTACATAGGTGCTCCGTCGACCGAGAGCCCCTGGCTACTTGGTATCAGCTGGAATCCATAACAAGTTGTCCCTATTAATTAGATCGACCACCCAGCATTCTATTTATAATGCTGTAATCGTAGTTCATTCTCTACTTTCCCCTTTGTAAACTTCAGTGATATCATTGCCAGAGTTTCCAGAGATAAGGAAGGGCCCCCCCCCCCACCAGTCTAATAACACCCAGACAGATACCCCAGTCTCATAAGACCCAGAGAGTCTCTCTATATACATGCATGTGTTAATATGCTCCAGCATTGCGCTGAGTGCATACACACTGCTGAATTGGAACGACATTGTTCCATCGTTGAGCAAGATTTTCAGTTCAGTGAAAATCTCGATCAACGCTAATCGTTCATCGTTCCAGGGTACACACTACTTTGATATTGGGCCAATCAGTCTTTTATCGTCTGATCGTCTGTGTATCCAGCCAGCCTTAGTTGTCATTGACGTCAGAGTTTATGTCTTTGGTTGCTCTTTCTATAAATGTATAAATAAATAAAACGGGTAAAAAAAATAGAACAAAGTTAACATAAATATAATCTATATAGATTATATAACATTTATAGTGGCATTAGTGAACATAATCTGATTATACAAATGTTCTGTATCTCTACAATAAAATCTACCAAAATATTTGTGTGGGGGTCACACAAACTGCATAAAAATACCTATGACTAAGTCCATTTTGCCTCTATTTTTCCTTGTAATAGCCATGGTAAAATATATATCCCAATGTGCTGCTAATATACTGCTTGGATTTTTTTTTTGTAAAAGTCACAGAGATGGACTACGAAATTAAGAAAAGTTATTGCCATTGAATGTGACCTATAGATAAAATGGGAAAATCAGTTTGGTCACATAGGACAAAACATTTCCGATCCCGAAGGGGTTAAAACATAAAACAATACAAAACAGATGAGATAATACACTGAATCGGAAACGCAACATGATGATGACAACACGAAGCGCACAAAGAAGGGCCAATCAGGAGACATTGGGGGACAGACAAATGTTTTAGAGAGTCCTTAGAAAGCCAGGCAGCATTGTTAAAACATCCGAGGATGAGGTAAGTGTGATGCGTGCAGTCATTGCTCAGTGCGATTGCTCACACAGAAACAGGAGGGGTAGCAGTGTTCTTGTCACTCTCCAGTCTCCAGTGACATTGCTCAGTGCCATTGCTCATACAGAAACAGGAGGGGTAGCAGTGTTCTTGTCACTCTCCAGTCTCCAGTGCCATTGCTCATACAGAAACAGGAGGGGTAGCAGTGTTCTTGTCACTTGACAAAAATTGACCTGAAATGACTGGAAATTAATGTTATTGAGGTTAATAATAATGTAGGAACAAAAAAGAGCCAAATTATGTGATTTTAGGAAAAAAAATAGGGATTTTAGAAAATAAATAGGGATCCAAAACCAAAACACAAAGTTAACCTAGATTCGAAACCAAAACCAAAACCAGAACACGGGGGTCAATGAATATCTCTAGTTTCTATGCTTAGATTTTGCACCAAACCTCAATGGCCTTCACTACACCACTGCACCTACAGAAAGCAGATGCAGAGAAGACACAAAGGACCCCAATGTAAATTATAAGCATAATTGTGGTACATATGACACCATGTAAACTCATCCACATTGTTCTTATACTGTGATCTGTTCTCCCCTTCCTGACGTAACACACGATCTCTATAGCAGATAGCAATTGTACTGTAAGAAATCTGTTCTCAGGACAAGGCGGCAATGATTGGAGGATCTTAATTCCAATCAGTGTTGTAACTACCATGGGTGCAGGGGAGCAGCCGCTAGGGGCCCAGAGGACCTAAAGCCACTGCTCTGCTCTGAAAAGAGCCCAATGTCACCTCTCTACTCTAAAAAGAGCCCAAGGCCACCGCTCTGCTCTGAAAAGAGCCCAAGGCCACCGCTCTGCTCTGAAAAGAGCCCAAGGCCACCTCTCTACTCTGAAAAGTGCCCAAGGCCACCGCTCTGCTCTGAAAATAGCCCAAGGCCACAGTTCTGATTGAATATAGCCCAAGGCCAAGCCATGCTTGGGATAGGTCCCCATCGCAGGGTCCCTATACCAACTTCGCTATCTTCACCAGCAATGCAGATTTCACCCCCATCCCCCCCACACACACACCTGATTCCAGCATATCTTAAAAGCTTGTATTTCTACATGGAGTTATATATCTGTGGCCTAACCACAATGGAGAAGCTAATTTGTAGGTGTATCCACCAGAATTCATCCTATCCGTTTACTATAAGTGATATCAGTGCCTCACGCCTCATTCACGTTATTGGCTCCTCCTTGCCCACAAAATGGCTGCCTCCACTGTGTGCAAGTGATGGGTACACTTTAACATAAAACATATTTTTTTTTTTTTGAAAAGAAGAAATTGAAAAGTCTTATTCCATCAATGACGCTCTAAGTACTGTTACTACCGTTGTACAGAATTTCTTTTTTTTTCTTTAGGTTTTAGCTATAAAGCCACTTTGAAATTCATCATTTCTAGCAAAAGAAATTAATAAGAGGTCATTTTGAGCAGAGATTTTTTAGGGCCCATCCTCTCTAATCATCATTAAGAGCTAAATCCACGGGAGAAGAGGTACTTTACTGATTGTCAAGTGGGAGCCATTACTCGTTTGATGAGGCCCTTGGCACAATGCCATTTACTCTACTGTAGTGCCTGCTGCTTGTTCAGATTCCTTTCCCGCAATCAGCGTTGTTTCTGCTTGCTAGGGTTTATTTATAGAGAGAAGGAAAAAAAAGGTTGAGATGTTCTCCTGCTTGGAGGAAAAAAAGAACTTTCAAAGTTTTCAAGTGAAGACGTCTTTATTTGTTGTTTTTAATGTCTTTCCAACAAGACTTGGGGTCACGGCATCACCACCAAGGTTAAAAGCTAAGTCGGATCAAAACAGAGGAAGTCTCCTTCATCAATCGTCCCTATAGGAGGAAAATCGACAATGCTGGTTTAAGTCTCTAATAAATACAAATGTTTGCATAAGATGTGCCGTGGCCTTTGTAATGTTCCTCTGTGAAGGGTGGGGGGAGTTCAATGCAGTCTTTCAGCTGAAAAGACCTACACAATGCCATATGAGATGAGATTGGGCGTCTTCTCTTTCCTCCACATGTGGATGTATTTTTTCCTCAGGATGAGCGCCTGAATAATGATACAACATTTAAAAGGAGAGACGCACAGGCAGTGGAAGCCTTTGTGGAATGCATTTAGAAATGTTTCATCCTTGAAATGGAAAACAAATGTTGGTTTGCTGACGAGTCAGATTGCCCGTCGTCTATTCAACGTACATAGTTCATAAGCTTATATGTCTACAAGGTGTTTTTAATGCATTTTTTATATATATTACACTCTATTTATTTGTACATTCAATGAGTTGTCCACTGCTAGACATATTGTTATAGTAAACTCAACTCTCCCAATATCAGAATGGTACGTGTTTCACACCTCGGACTCCATTCATATGACCTTATTTTCATTCCTCATCGTCTCTATAAGGACTAAGCCTTCTGCCGCCGACTTTCAAAATTCAGCTCTACCCGCACATAGCAGAGAGCTCTGATTGGTCCCTCTGTGAGAGGGTGACAATAATACTTCTTTATTAATATAGCACCTTTTCCCCTAATAAGATGCAAAACACTCTACATTGTTGCAGAGGATGAGGCAGCCATCTTGGACCCACTCAACTGCTATTCTATGGAATCCCTAACATTACTCCCTGTGCCGTAGGAGCTTACAGTCTAAATTCCCTAGCAAACAAACACACGCGCTAGGGTCCATTTTTGTCAGAAGCCAATTAACTTGCCAGTATGTTTTTAGGCAGTGCAGGAGGAAACTGAAGCACCCGGAGGAAACTCAAGCAAATACTGAGACAGTATAAACACGCCACACAGATAGGAGATAGGTGAGAATTGAACCCATGACCCCAGCGCTGTGAGGTCACAATGCTAAATATTGCATCTCCGAGAGATCTCAGAGGTGGGGCCGGAGCACCTAACAGCGAACCCATTCTGTTTTAATATTAATATTTAGGGTCAGGGGAGTTTATTGTTAAAAATGCTTTTATGTGAACATCTCTTAAGTTTACCTTAGATTGTTAGCTTACTTGTCCAGTGTCCAATTTCTTCATACCTCCCGTTAGTTCTGATTGTGGTGGGATTGTCCTGACTGTCAGTTCATACGACGGTTGTCGACCTGCTGGAGATTGAGCGAGCGCTTGGTCAGGCAGATGGGGGCAAGGGTTTGTCAGATCTGATTTTGCTTTTTTTAAATGTTTGAAGCACATTTCTTGTAACATAATTCTTTGGCTATAGAGGACTACATAGAGCACTGCTTTTCTGGGAGCCCGGGATGACTGCCTGAAATTTGGGAGCCTTTCGGAGATTCTGGAAGAGTAGGCAAATATGATCTAAACAGTGGGCGTGGCTTCATGAAAATGTGGGTGTGGTTTGCTGAATCTGGGCAAATTTGGGTGAAGCCTATTTTATCCCAAGTTTTGTTTCTTAGATATGCTAATTTAAATAATGGTGAAGACATTACTTATTGCCAGGGCTCCCAAGAGGAATTCAGGGCCCCAGTACAACAACTTGATGGCGCCTCCCTTATAGCTGAGAATAAAAAAAAATTGTGCCGCCGCTAAGCGGCCAAAAAAGTTTTATGTGGCACAAAAAAAAATACAAAAAAGATTGGTACGACCCCAAAAATTTTGTGCGGCACAAAAAATTTGTACAACCACACCCACAAAAATGTGCGCCTGGCTATGAATCACTTAGCGTGCCCAGGAAACCATCTTACAGAAAACAAACTTGCATTGTTATGTACACCATTGAACGTTCACCAAAAATTTGGATTGTCCCACTAGAATCACAGCATTTCACAGACTCTCCTGCTCTATCCTACCTGTTCTTCTCACTTTCACCACCTGTGGCTGCAGGTTTCCATAGTTGCGGCTTGTTTGGATCCTGGAATGTTGGGGGCCCTATTTTGAAAAAAAAAAATGGGTACATTTCGAAAATTACAGCCAGCCTCGGTGTTAAATCAATAGCACCCACGATTAATAATTAGGCCTTCCTCCAGCCCCAACATTAAAATAATAGTATCCACATTTAAAAAATAAACCTATTTCCCTCCCTACAAACAGCCCCAGCAATAAATTAATAGTATTTACATTTCAGAAATATACCTATTTCCCGCAACCATTACTGACATTAAATAATTCATAGGCACATTTAATAAAGAGACCTCATTCTTCCCCACATTCAGTAGCCCCCAAACCACCCCATCTTAAATTAATAGCCAACACTATAAAATTGCCCAACCATTACCCCACAAACAAAATTGCACCCAGTAATTAGCCACCACCCACCTCACACTACATTGCCACAAGCCCCCTGTACCATCACACACACATTACTGTGCCCCTTCATCACCATCTTGTGCCCCTTTATGATCACACTGCGCCCTCCATGCTGCTTTTCCCCTTCACCTGGCCCCCTTTCATCACACTGTGCCATCCTGCCAACCTCTCCTTCACCACTGTGCCATGCTGCCCTCCCTCTCTTTCATCACTGTGCCATCCTGTGCCCCCCTCTCCATCACTGTGCCATCCTGCCCCCCCTCTCCATCACTGTGCCATCCTGCCCCCCCCCCCTCTCCATCACTGTGCCATCCTACCCCCCTCTCCATCACTGTGTAAGCCTGTACTATTATTGTTAAATCCAGGCTGTTCTATTAATGTTAGATTCAGGTTGTACTATTAATGATAGATCTAGACTGTGCTATTATTGCTAGATTCAGGTTGTACTATTAATGATAGATCTAGACTGTGCTATTATTGCTAGATTCAGGTTGTACTATTATTGCTAGATTCAGGTTGTACTATTATAGATAGATTCAGGCTGTACTATTATAGATAGATTCAGGCTGTACTATTATTGTTAGATTCAGGCTGTACTATTATTGTTAGATTCAGGCTGTACTATTATTGTTAGATCCGTTCTGTACTATTATTGTTAGATTCAGGCTGTACTATTATTGTTAGATTCAGGCTGTACTATTATAGATAGATTCAGGCTGTACTGTTATAGATAGATTCAGGCTGTACTATTATTGTTAGATTCAGGCTGTACTATTATTGTTAGATTCAGGCTGTACTATTATTGTTAGATCCGTTCTGTACTATTATTGTTAGATTCAGGCTGTACTATTATTGTTAGATTCAGGCTGTACTATTAATCTTACATCCAGGCTGTATTGTTAATGATAGATTTTTATGAAGACTGCATAGTACAGGTGCACTGTAATAAGCACATATCAAAGTACTGACTTGTCCTCGTGGGTTTGTTGTAAAACCTTGCCACAAACACTGAGGGGGTCGCACACACAGGCAAAGGAAAGTGATGTCGGAAATTTGACGTTGCAGCTCAAACGTCGCTCATTAAACAGATGAGCCAAAAAACAAAATATAGGTTCCCCAAAATCTAAACTACTGGGCCAATGCTGCCAATTATTATGTGAAGTGTAACCCGTCAGTTTATCCATCACCTCTAGCTACAGCAATTTATTTTCCCTTAGTTTGACCTTATATCTCATACGAAGGGCAACCACTAAAATAAGGATTAGGGTACTACATACCAGCTGCCCCTTTCAAACTTCCCATTGTTAAAAGCAAACATTCTGCATAGCAGGAAATGATAGGGCATGCTGGGACCTGTAGTTCCACAACAGCTGAGCCATAGGCTGCCTGAGCTTTCTGCATAGTGTCATTGTGTCTTCAAACAACTACATTATGAGTTTGTCAGCAAAGTATATTTTGTGTTTTAGCATCATGTATATAAACGTGGGGTATTCGTGGACCCCAGTGTACATCAACAGTGCTAGCACCTCTGGGCTTCACGTCAGATGCTGGAAACCTCTCCGCACACTCAGGGATGTTATCCAAGCTCTATTTCAGATCATATTTATTGTAAAGCAGTCCTAGCCCTTCATCATGTGCTAGTAATGGTACTTGTCAATTATACAGGCACCACTTGAAATATGGGCTCCTGGCGACGACCAGGACATAAGATGCCCTTGCATACAACTTGCATTTTAAAAATGAGCACGGAGCCTGAGAGGAGTTCCGCCTTTATTCGAATCAAAGTGGATTTGAAGATGCATTTCGATTTGAATCAGAGTCCAAGTATGCTCTTCTGAAAAATTTCTTGCTGTATGTAGACAGACAATGCAGACGGCAATGTACGCACAAGGGTATGTACAATAAAAGATCACATTAGAATATATAACAAAAAATTTATATAATATCATAAACAAACAACTATAAACAATATAATCATAAATACAATTTAATATATTTTTACATTAAATACATAGTTCAAGATTCTTTTAATGCATACTGTACATGCAATGCATTTTTGTGGTCTATCTTAATTGCATATATATGTTTAATGATAGCTTGTGGCACGCATATGTATAGTTTGTGAAAGAAAGACTATGCCCTGTCAATCATCACTAGCAGTCGGCACTTACACCTGTACTGTAGCTGGTGCAAGTGATATGGCTGAAGCCAGGTGTACTAATGAGAAACACAGGACTTGAATCAGCCGCATCTGCATCAGAACGCCCTTAATGTACATTGCCTTTATCATCCTCCTCTTCCCACTCGTTTCGTCCTCCAAGTCGTAGGCCGTTGTAAGTATAATTTGTGCCCATACATGAATTGCATGCTTCGCCGTAAGGTCCGTTTCTGAGCATAGGTAGAGCTATTTCACACATGATGCACTACGCAAAAGGGCCAAACACAAGTCAGGCCCTTTGTCTTTATTTCAGTTTATCGACTACGGGCGCACCATGGAGTGTGAGCTCCTCTGTTGCTCCTCTCTGAACTTCCTCACCCCTACCTCTTCCTCCTCCCTCACACCGTCCACCTCTTTCACAATGGCTTTAAACAGCTAGTTGGCAGTGGCAGGGCTCTCAGTGAGAATGGGGTGGGGGTAAGGGGGGAAGATTGAGAAGGAGCGAGGGGTGACTGCATCTGCAATGTTAGGTCCTCACTTGCACTCAAGATAACCCAATGACAGGTAGACAAATTCAACTGGCACCCCTATAATTAACAAGTACCCTAGCAGTTACATGTTGCGAAAACATTATATAGATGCCTTGCAATCGGAAAATTCCAAGCAGCACAGTGTTTCGCAATGAATAAAAGTCAAGGGGCCTGATTCATTAAGGATCTTAACTTGAGAAACTTCTTATTTCAGTCTCCTGGACAAAACCATGTTACAATGCAAGGGGTGCAAATTAGTATTCTGTTTTGCACATAAGTTAAATACTGCCTGTTTTTTCATGTAGTACACAAATACTTGATAGCTTATTTGTACACTGAAATTTAAAGTTGATATTTGTGTGCTACATGAAAAAACAGGCAGTATTTTGCACCCCTTGCATTGTAACATGGTTTTGTCCAGGAGACTGAAATAAGAAGTTTCTCAAGTTAAGATCCTTAATGAATCAGGCCCAAGAGTCTGGAGAATGTGGAAAGGAATCATAAAGCCATTGATCGAAAGTATCAGTGAATTGCATCGCTCATAATATGAATTTCACAGAGTTGTACGTGCTTTTTTTTTTAGAAATTAACATATTAGTTTAATACTATTAAAACGTTTTTGGACCTATTTATTGGATTATCTGCCCTTCTGTTCCACGGGAGGTTTCTGCCCCACTGAGCTCGCAATAGAACACCTGCGCTACGCTATGACAGATGTACCGCCCCAGTCAAACTTCCCATTCATCAATTAACACATGGGGCTAGATTTACTAAGCTGCGGGTTTGAAAAAGTGGGGATGTTGCCTGTAGTGACCAATCAGATTCAAGCTTTCATTTATTTAGTACGTTCTACAAAATGACAGCTAGAATCTGATTGGTTGCTATAGGCAACATCACCACTTTTTCAAACCCACAGCTTAGTAAATCTAGCCCATGATCTTTAAGGGCCAATCAGAACAGCTTGTAATATAATATATTCAAGAGTATAGCCAGGCCGGTCCCATAGTGGGCTACCTTGGACTGGGTCACTGGGCCACATGCATTTTTTTCCTTTAAAATGTTCCTGATAGGCTGCTGAGTGGAGCCTCGCCCCCTGGGCTAATATTTTACAGCTGTCCTCTGAGAATAGTTCATCATATGTAACCATCTACTTAAAAATACATAATATAAGAGATAGGTATCATTTTACATATAAATTTAGCACTTGGATATCAAAATCCGTGAGTTGAAGATTGTGATTAAACATCACTTCATCTGGAGACCTGTGAAATTAACAGCATGCAAAAACAATTATGTATTACATCAGGTAACAAGGTTCATGCTAGTTGTAATAACCAGACAGAGGCAACAGTAGGGGCAGGTTATTAATCTAAGAAATATGTGAATTATTGTTCAGACCACAGTCAATGATTCCGATGTAACTTTGTCTATAAAGGTAAAATAGTAATGTATGAAACATTCACCAATGTGTTTGGCATTAATCCCATTATCCCACCCCTGTGTTAGAAAGAGAATGGTTTAAAGAAACAGCTCAAACCAAATTGTTGGAGGAAACCTCTGGAGAACATTTTACCTAATCTATAAACCCATTTGCCTTCAGATCTGAAGATGATTATGTTTTTGTCCACCCCTCTATCTGAATTTCCCCAACGATCTGACATCATAAATGAGTCAATGTTGGTCTAATTCCTTAAGGAAAGTAAGGCAAAAAAGTTTTCTACTGGACAAACCATTTTACAATGCAAAGGGTGCAAATCAGTATATTATTTTGCACGTAAATTAAATACTGGCTGTTTTTTCATTGCCGGGCCTGATTCATTAAGGAAAGTTAAGCAAAAAATTGAGTACGTTTTCTTACTCAAATTTTCTGGACAAAACCATGTTACAGTGTAAAGGGTGCAAATGAGTTTATTATTTTGCACATAAGGAAAATAATGTCTGTTTTTTCATCCAGCACACAAATAATGGATAGCTTTATGTTTACACTGAAATTTAAAGATGATCTAGGACATGCCCTGCCCCAACTAATAATCTGCCATCACATTTTAAATTTAACCCCCCCCCCCCCCCCTCCTCCAATGAAACATGGTTTTGCCAAGTTGCAAAGTTACTCATTTTTTTGCTTTACTTTTCTTAATGAATCAGGCCCTGTATGTTTAGAACCAAATTAATAATTCATCTTTAGTTGATTCAGGTTCATCATTTCTGATTTTAGTTTTATGTTGGGACAATCAGGTTTTCATCTTACCACCTGTCTGTCCGACATCCTCTAAGCCACAAGGACACTTGGTACGATAGACGACTCCCTCGCTCTCACATGGATGTGGGATCACATAGTATAAATCCTGAGCCAGGGATTTACGGCACAAACACTTCATAAAATTACACAGGCTGGGAAGTGTTCACTTGAGTGACATTTGAAAGCTTTTTAGCTTGTTCTGCCATTCTTGACACACAGTAGAAGTGGACTGGGTTTAAGCACCAGATGGAGTCATTATAGGTATAATTGAGGAGAGAAGCGTGTAAGATTGGAGCAATGCTAGCACAATACAGAGGGGCAGTTATGTGCCTGCAGCGTGTTTTGTGTTAATCAGACCTTTCCACACACATACAGGAGAAAGTAGTTTTGAATAAATCAACGTTCACTCTGAATTCCTGAACTTTATTCCTGGCAAAACCGATAAATGTTCCCTTCAACGTCTAACGTTTTTCAGGCCCGTGCACACCCATGAGCATGGAAAAAACACAGTTAGTTACCCGTGTGGAGATAACCTTGTTGTTTGCCTCAGCTTTAAACAGCGCATTCATTAACGTGTCTCAAAGTATCACGCGACACTGTACTGTGCACCCAATGAGCGCTTCCAAGGAGCAATGGCGCTTCTGAGTGCTGCAGGCAACGTTAAAAATGGCGCAAAGGAAATTATTCCAACAGTTTGTGTGTACAGGGGCATTCGCTGACAGTGGGCTGGATGCAGAATTGACCGTACACCTGTCTGCAAAGTGTAAATTGATTGACTTTGCTCTGCTAGAGCTAGATAACCGTTTCTGAGCTGCGAGTTTCCGGCGGGTTTGAAAAGTGGAGATGTTGCCTATAGCAACCAATCAGATTCTAGTTATCGTTAATTTAGCGCATTCTACAAAATGACAGGTAGAATCTGATTGGTTGCTATAGGCAACGTCTCCACTTTTCAAACCATCCGGTAACTTGCAGCTTGATACATTTACCCCTTATAGTTAACTGTATTAAAAGTCGGCTACTTAAAACCGCTGATTCTCTGCAGTCTGCCATCTTGTTTTTACAGCAATTTTATTAAAGACAGAAACTGATGAACTTTTCCATTAATAAAATTGCTGGCTTAAGAAATGATGGCAAACGACAGAGAATCGGTGGTTTTATGTAACCGCCTTTTGATACATTTACCCCTTAGCGTCAAATTGCATTTAGTAGATTTTAAGAATAAATCCCTCATATAAGACATTTGTTATGCTATTATAGCAACTACAAGATGTACTATTTATTAAAAACAATACACGCTAAGCTGACCAACATGCTTGAAATAAAGGCCTGTAGAGAGACGCTTTTGCATCTCTTGTGATTTGTTTTAAAGATTTTTGTCTATCCTCAAAGTCTTTCTGCGATAGTGTGTTACAAATTGCTACAAATCCCCCATTTAATAACAACACTTCTTTACAACAGTTACAAATCCCTACACAAACGACCGCATGTTGTGTGTATATACTGACTTCAATGGCTTATGTTCTTTGGGAACGTTAGTTGACTATCTAGAAAGAATTTCACCTTTAATGATCCAGAGAAATCAGGCAGATCCTAGCTTGTTATTTGTACCTTGTACATACAGTATTCAGTCCAGCGACAGAGGGAATGTTACATTTTAACAATTCCACTGGAAAAATTTCGGATGTAACACAAATCAGCTTGTCACTCGTAGGGTCTAAATATTACTCTGCTTTTTATATAAATAGTAATAATACCCTCTTGTAGGGTGGTCTATTCTCCATAATATAAGACATTAGAGGGGACAAATTAATAGTGTACAATACTTGAACATTATATTTTAAACTTAAAAGACAATTTCAGTATTAAAAAACATTTTTAAATAAAAAGTAAATGAAACAAAAAGTAGAATAAAGGATAGAAGTAGGAACCCAGTAGCACAAGACACTGCAGGATACATCTAATACCTATGTGGAATATAAAGCTTGTGTCGAATCCGATGCAGGTGTACTTTGTCCGCGCTGGTTGTGATGACACTGCTCGGCTTGTGGCGCTGCTCAGCTTGTGATTGGTCGTGTGGTCATGCGCTGAGCGCTTACTGTGGGCGGTGCCTGTTAATGTTTCGTTATACAACTGACGTGTGTGGGTGTGTGTACAGTGATTGACTATATATATATATATATATATATATATATATATATGTATATACATATATATATATATATATATATATATATATATATATGTCACCTGTTTAAAAAAAAAAAAGGCATTAATGATCAAGCAGTAAGAAATAAGGTTTTGGAATTTTTTTTCAAAAAAATTTAATTCATGAACAACATTTATTAGGATGTTATTAATATCTTTTGAATATAAAATACATTTTTTTACTTACTCCTGATTGCAAACACATGTTATAGCATGCATACGCGGCTCTCATCACTCCTGATCAGGTCTTAGACTAGTCCTGTAGCTGGAGCAAGAGGTACGGCAGAAAAAGAAGTAACTTTGAGACCCACAGAGCTGGATTCGTGCATGGCACACCCCTACTGTATATTTACTACGGCAAAACACCCGCTTCCTCGCCCGGTTCATTCCCCAAAATCGTAGACTGAAGTAATTGTCCTTTGCTTTCGGAGGCGGAACGGACAGGGCTGTGTTCACGGATGTATCTCCCGGTCCTGGACATACTCAGAGTGATTTTGCGGACAATATGCTCAAAATAAGCAGATATGTAACTCGATGAATGAGGCCCTAGATGTGAAGCTCATATGCACTAGGTACATAGGGAATAATTCATTAAGGATCTTAACTTAAGAAACTTATTATTTCAGTCACCTGGACAAAACCATGTTACAATACAAGGGGTGTAAATTAGTATTCTGTTTTGCACATAAATTAAATACTGACTGTTTTTTTATGTAGCACACACATATCAACTTTAAATTTCAGTGTACAAATAAGCTATCAAGTATTTGTGTGCTACATGAAAAAACAGTCAGTATTTAACTTATGTGCAAAACAGAAAACTAATTTGCACCCCTTGCATTGTAACATGGTTTTGACCAGGAGACTGAAATAAGAAGTTTCTCAAGTTAAGATTCTTAATGAATCAGGCCCATAGTCAGTTTCAATATTAAAACAGTGTTTCTCAACTATCTAGATCCCCTAACACTCCAGGTTTTAAGGATATTCATGCTTAAGTACAGGTGACTTAACTTGTGCCTCCATCATTTGGATACAAGCACCAGTGCTCAAGTATGGACATTCTTAAAACCTGGAGTGTTAGGGGGGGCTTGAGGACTGGAGTTGGAAACCATTTTATTAATACTCCCAATCAAATGAGATTAGGCTGTCAACGAAATCTGAAAAAAAAACTAGGTTAATGACTATGAAAAATGTAAATTTTTAAGGTGAACAATTGAATGTATCTATCTTTCTAACAGCAATTGTACTAATTGGTAATAAATAATATTATTTATTTATTTAATAATGTATAAATACATTTTTGGCCAAGCCCTGGAACACTGACATAAATTAACATAGGATTGGGAGTCTTTGTATATCTACAGACACTGTTACAATTGTCATAAAATGAGATACCAAACACGAGAAAAAGGAGCTTCAAGCCCTATAGTGGTCCTTGGCCTTTTGCCCATCATGAAAATTTTCATTCCTACGCCCCTGAACCAAATTTATTCATTTAATCCCTGCAGTGTGCTGTAGGCTCTTTCAGGGTAAAATAAATATGGTATACTTTTTGGTAGTGGTATCTGACTAAATCATAAAATGTACAAACACACAGTTTGCTGGGGGATTTTTCTCTGTGTTTGCTCCTTTAAGGATAACCCCGCCCTTCCAAGCACCTGCTATGAGCCTATAAATTGATTGAGCAACTTCCACTTCTGTATTTGTCTGAGAAGCATGTTGGTGTCAGTAGCTGAGGGGGAGTGCTGGCTCTGTATTGCCATTTGAGGACTTCTGGGGCACCTCTTGGTAAGTTAGCTCTCAATTTAAAAACCCATATATGTATGGCCCAAATATATGGGACTCTCACTGTTTAGAGTTAGGACCACCCTATTAGCAAAAGTGCCGTGGAGTGGCGGGTGGCTTACCATACATTTGCAAATGTGTGCAACTGAGACTTTTGCATTTTTATGTACAAGTAGAACTGCCAGCTCCTTTGCTGGCTATAGCAGTGTGCTGGGGGATTTTTCTCTGTGTTTGTTCATTTCAGGATAACCCCACCCTTTCAAGCACCTGCTATGAGCCTATAAATTGATTGAGCAACTTCCACTTCTGTATAAATCATAACATGTACCTCTTTCTCTTTAGCAGCTGAGCACTCAACGTTAATTTGATTATCTTTTTCTACATCTCTTTTAGGCAGCTATTATTTAATATCCCAAGTTCTTAAGAGGTCCCTCTCTTTTGGCCTGGGAGCACAATTTTAAGACTAATAAACCAACATCTCCATCAAAGGCTGTTTAACAGTTTTCTGCGTGCCATTACTCTGAAATCTCTGTGCCAGAAATCTGGATTCACTTTCTGTGCAGAGGACAGTGTGGTCTCTTGAAGTTAGTTGGGTGTAAAGGTGAAGCATTCTGGGAGTTGTAGTTCAAACTGATTATCACAGGTTGCTTATACCAGCGTAGACAAATACTTAGAATGGGTGTGATACATATGTAGTTACATGATCGACATTTATATGGTCGACACCATAATGAATGATGATTATAACCGTTGGTAAGGAATAAGCATGTACCATTGAGAGAGATTTTGCACAGATGTAGTAGG
Source organism: Mixophyes fleayi (assembly GCF_038048845.1). Classification (NCBI taxonomy): domain Eukaryota; kingdom Metazoa; phylum Chordata; class Amphibia; order Anura; family Limnodynastidae; genus Mixophyes; species Mixophyes fleayi. The sequence goes on from NC_134409.1 coordinate 13,330,394, forward strand.
CGTGTAAAATAGATTTGTACTGTTGTGCGATCAGGAGATAATTTAGCCACAGCATTGAAAACATTTTGTAGCAATTGTAGCTTGAAATTACATGGGATCGTGTTGGACAAAGTACTGGCTGTGGTTGACTGCGTGGGATTAGCAGAGCGCGTCTAATGGGAATATGAAGAAATAGATTCATATTGCAGATACATGTAAGTACTGTGCAAATCATTACACAAATAGATTCAAATAAAGGGCTGCATTAGCCAGACATCACGCAGAGCAGGTGTCTACACAGCGGCTGGATGGAGAGAACTTAAGCCAGCGGCACTAAACAAGGCCGCACACACTTTATCAGAACCAGACCTGGGGATAAATGCATCAAGCTGAGAGTTTTCCAGCGGGTTTGAAAAGTGGAGATGTTGCCTATAGCAACCAATCAGATTCTAGTTATCATTTGGTAGAATGTTCTAAATGAATGATAACTAGAATATGATTTGTATCTTGTATGATTTGGATTCTAACGCTGCAGAGTTCTGTGGCGCCTTACAAATAAGTGATGGTGGTGAAGTTAAACTGAAATGTCCTAAATCTGAGCTATCAACTAATAAGACTAATAGATCCGCAAGTGTTTAGCAATGTTAGCCATATAGGGACCAGGCACACGGATGCTATTTCTCTGTCTTATGATTGTTGCATTCACCTCTAAGTGACCGCAGATTAAAGCTGGGTAGATCATACGATAAATGGATAATTTGGAGTGTGTATGCTCCCGCCAGGGGAGGGCTGGCAAATTTTAGCTTGGGGGCAAGACGCGACAGAGCTGCCTATAGGAACATTTTGAAGAGAAAAAAATGCAAGGTGGCCCTATGACCCACTATGGGATACCGCACGGAGGGCAGATACCCCCCCCTGCCCCCCAGCCCAACCTGCTCCTGGCTCCCACAATCATGTTTTACCGTACCAAAGAACATCATATCGTTTGATTCGATTTTCTAAATCTCCTAAAAAACACTATCAACGCTGAAACGATGTCGGGCAAATGTGGCAGTGTGCACGCACTCACGACCAGCAGTGTAGGCAGATATCTGTAGAGGGTGCAGAGTCACAATCTTTTCAGCAGATGGTTATGAGAGATAAAGGTCACAGGTCTGAAGGTAAATCGTGTAGGTGTGTACACAGGAATCGGCATCATCATCAATCGTCTGTAAAAACGTTATAGAAATCGCATCTGAAGTAAGATTGCATAGGTGTGTAACCAGCTTACTGTAGCCAATCCTTCTATTATCGATTCATATGTAAAATAGATCACAGGGTACACAAATATCAAATATATGAAACGTGTGAACAGAGTCTTCCAGTTAGCCAATATTTTGTCAGTTATTGTGTTGGCACAACCAGGACGGAACAAGAATACAACAGGCACGATTTTCTGTCGTTAGCAATATATCCTTTATTTACTTGAAACCTATCGTTACTGAAGGTGTGTGTTAGATAGGAATTGATGGTCTCCAAAATTGAGCGCAGTGGTGTTTTACCACATGGAGCGATGTAAACAGAGATTGGAAGTGTCAGCACCCATTATCCCAAAACCTTAGGCTGCATCGTCTATCGAGCTGATAAGGTCCTATTCCAAACTGGACAAAAAAAAATATTACTACTTATATATCTCAATACTCTCCTGAATGTAATCAAAAGTCAAAAAGCGGAACCTTATTGGAAAAAAAGAATTAATTTAATATAGCCGGTGGGCCAAATATTTGGATTAAGACACCACTGTCTCCTTCTCAAGAAGTATGTTGCCGAATTCAAGTGACAGATGTAATGAAGAACAAAAAATATTTTAATATATTAATATGAAAAGTCCAAATGTTTTCTTAATATCTTATCACAGATTTTTTTTTTTAATCCATAGTAAAAGTGGGTGGGGCTTAATGTTTTCCCCAGAATAATTATGATTTTTTTTGTGACTCTCATATTCAAAGGTTTTGCAAGAAAGGACTCAATGCCGTTTCAGTTGTATTCTGCTTCTCTCGTGCCCAGGAATAGAATTAGATGGTTCCTGGTCTGAGCTGTGGAACTGGAAGTTGTCAGTGACAGCCCGGGTCCGACGATTGAGGGAAAGGGACACAACCATGACAGGATATTTATAAATGTCCTGTCAGACGTCGCTTAAATCTGACAGGATGTTTGCATACAGTTGGTAAGAAGTTTAAAAGGAAAATTATGGTGGTGGTAGTGGGGGGGGGGGGGGGTAAAATAGGCAAAAGTGAATATTAACATTTTCTTAAAACAACTTCATGAGGATTCCAAAACATAACAAACAAAACTTTATTCGTCAGCTGTCAGAAATGAACACGTTCCATGCAATAGAACCCAATGAATGCGTAGTTTTCCCCACATACTGTACAATTCTAATATGATGGATGTTCTCATGGACCAGGAGCTATAAGAAAAAGTACTATGGTCGTTCTTCTGAAAAAGACACAGGATTGCCATGGTTAATGATCACTCTATCATCAAATTCTATGGTAATTCCATGCTAAGGTGGACATTTGTCGTTATACTTATTAAAACAATATATTTGAACAATACATGTCAGAACATTGCAAAGGGAAACAGGTTGGGAGTTATTTACTAGCAAAGGTTTAATGTCAGGTAACCTTAAGCAACCAGACCGTTGATTTCATTGTCCTACTAGAACTAGATTTATTAAATTTAATTGGTTACTGGTTGCTATGGGTTACTGTATTTTGCACTTTGTTAGTAAAGAGATCCTACTCTGTAAAAATGGTAAAACTGCATTTTTTTATGTTAAACAGTGAATATCTTGACAGACATGTAAGACCAGTGGTGGTTTTATGGTACCCTGGATTGTTCCAAATAAAATCCTATTTAACTCACCATCTTCAGGCTCCACATGGGAGGAATGAATATGAAGATTGTTTCCTTCACAGAACCAGGGCAGGTGACTTCGTATGGAGTGCCAGAGGTAATGGCACCTTGTCTCAGGCCAGCAGGCCTACCCTGAGACAAGGTGACAATTCCTGACGCAGACTCCATATTCATCTCTCAGCCCACAAAATGGCTCCCACAATCGTGTGTAGACAGCAGGGGTGTCTTCACATGATCAGGGGCCATATTAACTACTGAAATTAAATATCATCCACAGACTCTGATTAAACGAGCCCAAATAATCAAACTCATAATAGGGAATATTTTATCAAACAAAAACAATGGAGCAATAAAACTTTATTTATTGTTATTATTTTATAAAGCACTAATATGTATTACACAATTGTACAATCAGATTCAACTTTATTCAGCTTTGTCAATCCCTGCACAATGGAGCTTACACTCTAATTTCCCAGTCGTAGGCGCATGCATGCGCACTCTTGCCAGTTAACCTACCAATGTGATTTTGGGTCATGGAGGAAATCCAGAGCACCTGAAAGTAAAGCACACAAGACTGGAAAGAACATACTAACTCCGTGCAGATAACGTCATAGCTGGAATCCGCCTGAGGTCCCAGCGCTACGAGCAGCATTATACAGTATCCACCGGGCCATTGTCCCAAAGAGCCTTGTTTTAATTAATAAGAACAGTTCTATAAATCATGGGGAGTAGATTTTTTATTTTAAGAACATGTAGTGTCTCAGGGTAATGCCCGATGAAAGCAAACAAGTTATATGTGTGTGTGTGTGTGTGTGTATATATATATATATATATATATATATATATATATATATATATATGACCTCATGAATGCTGTACAGAATGAATGGGCACAAATTCCCACAGAAACACTCCAACATCTTGTGGAGCCTTCCAAGAAGAGTGGGAGCTGTTATCACTGCAAAAGGGGGACCAACTCCATATTAATGTATATGTATTTGAATACAATGTCATTACAGTCCCTGTTGGTGTAATGGTCAAGCGTCCGAATACATTTGTCCATAGATTGTGTGTATATATATATATATATATATATATATATATATATATATATATATTGCATTACTACTAGCACTAGTGAAACTAAGTGAAAGGGATGACTTTTACTTATCTTATATATAATAATCATTGGTCTGTTTGTTTATTTTGTGTCTTTTCGGTTCTGTATTCGGACATCCGAGCACCAATTGGGATGAAACCAATGCGAGGTGGTCCAGTTGGACCCCTTTGCTGTATGCTGGGCAGAACTTTGACCCTTCCACTGGATGGATTTGGATGAAAACTTCACAGAGAGTTGACGATTGGTCTGGGATGCCTAATGGAGGGGTTGGGGTTGGGGGTCCAGGTCAGACTTCCCATTGGTGTACGCTGGGCAGAACTTTGACACAGGGAGTCTGTTCTGGGCCTTCCACTGGATGGATTTGGATGACATCTTAGCTGCTAATTATTTTTAAAATGTTGACAGTTACATCCAACTCGTTGATAACTTAATAACTTGAAGATTTAAACCCGGGCAACGCTGGGTACTTCAGCTAGTACTAAATAAAAGTATGTACAAAGATGTCTATAAAAAATACTCATGTGAAGTAGAAAGTTTATACATTATTACAAAGCATTAGCTGGGCGTTCCCCTGGTGTATTGGGACTGGTTTCAACTAGCAGAAAATGTAGGCTTCATTTAATTTCCCACCAGTATTATGTAATTACATTTGTTTTACTTTGTCTTGCTATGTATCTGCCTATATTCTGGGAGTGGAGAGTGTTGGGGCGCATGTGACTACCTCCACGGTCTTATTAATTACTGGTAGAAAATGTTTAGTACTGGTCAAATGGGATAATGAATGTGTCTCGGTAGCTAACTCTGAATAAGTTGGATTTTATTGTCTATATGGGTTAAATAATAATATCTGAAACTGAAAACCTACATATATAAAATTGTATCTAGACACACTATAGCTTGTCAAATTCACAGCTATCTTATGGATATACTGCCTGTGCTGCGGGTAACAGTATATACAATGTATCATTTTCCTAGGGCACGTTCATGCTCTTTGTAACATGTGGCAGCAATTCACTGACTCCCTGAACAAGAACATGTTCCTAAGGATACAATTTTAGGTTATCAGTTCTCTTCTACACACTGACCAAAATGCCTCGACTGTATAACACAATTTACAGACATGAAATCACAGCCCTGTTTGATGCATTCTGGGCAAAATAATGTTTTCTGAAATACAGGCTGTGTGCTCCCGGATTCATTCTGGGGTGGGGAAGGTCAGAAGAGGCAGTGCACTGAAGCTTAGAGCGCTATATTACTGAATGATTGGCTTGCAGTCTTCTAGGCAACACATGCTCCCTACAGATTGTTGTATTTACACATGATTAGCAGACGTTTAGTTTCTGTCTGCAAATTGTGGCTTAGTTTGCCACTTGTGAATGGGTAATCCAATGCACATTTTTAGAAAGCCTGTGTTAAATCAATTATGGAATTCCTTAGTGACTTCTAATATCCTTCTATTTGTGACTAATAATATCATCATCATCACCATCGTCATTTATTTATTTAGCGCCAGCTAATTCCGTAGCGCTTTACGATGGGGAACAAACATTATTAAAACAATACTGGGTAATACATACAGACAGAGAGGTAAGAGGGCCCTGCTCGCAAGCTTACAATCTATGGGTAATATCCTTATATTGATAACTTCTAATATCCTCCTATTGGTGACTTCTAATATCCTCCTATTGGTTACATCAAATATCCTATCGGTAATTTCTAATATCCTCCTTTTGGTTACAAAAAATAGCCTCATATTGGTGACTTTTAATATCCTCCTTTTGGTTACATCAAATATCCTCCTATTGGTGACTTCTAATATCATCATATTGGTGACTTCTAATATCATCATATTGGTGACTTTTAATATCCTCCTATTGGTGACTTCTAATATCCTCCTTTTGGTTACATCAAATATCCTCCTATTGGTGACTTGTAATATTCTCCTATTGGTAACTTTTAATTTTCTCCTACTGGTGACTTCTAATATCCTCCTATTGGTTACATCAAATATCCTCATATCGGTGACTTCTAATGTCCTCCTATTGGTAACTTATAATATCCTCCTGTTGGTGACATCTAATACCCTCATATATTATGTAGAAGTTTAATATCCCATATGTATTGTGGCATAATATATGTGATTTATAAAATATATACTTTCCGATTCCACAGTGGCATAACTCCCAATATTACAAAATATAGGCACACCATGGGCCATGTTTCCGTTCCATACAAGTGATGCCCTAACACCACATATGTAGTAAGGAAACATTATTTAAAAATGTTATATTCATTCAATCGACCCATACACAGAAATCTCAATAGATATTGTCCATAGCACTGGAAAAATGTTGATTTAACACAGGGGATTTTGAGGTTTGGGGAACTTAAGGACCCACATTTCTGATTGTTTATTGTCATATTTACAATTACATGAAGAATATTTATTTAAACATTAACGGGAAATGTTGGGTAAAGCAACTGTTTTGTCACATTCTTGGCTGTGGTCTCGCCCCATAGCCCTTATGTACTTCTAATCGTATCTATCAGACGGGAGATGTGTGGTTTCCTCTGTTTGCATGCGATGAGTTAATGCATTATTTTGAAACCAATGCTTAATCCTTCACGTATTAAATATCCCTAAGCATTTGTGATTAACAAATCATGTCAGCTAATATGTTTTGCAAGATGACTTTTTGACTGGTTGGCACTACCTAAGGTGTGAAACTTAAAACCTTGTGAGTTCCGAAGGTTTGGCGAGATTCCACACGTTTCTGGGGTGATAATTAGACTGAACCAGAAAGAACTGTACATTGTCCACAAAATATTCACATCGACATTCACACAGCTCAGAGACTGTTAAGCGTTTTGTTATTCTTCTCTAAACATATTTTAATCCCAAAATGTAAAACAAGAATTTGTTATGACTTTCTCTTTATATTATTAATAAATATGAATAATATGCAAAAATATAAAAATACTACCAAAATCACTAGAAATATTAAATGATGGAATAGTAATAATAATAATAATAATTAATAGGAATGACAACAGTAGGTAATAAATAACTTGTTTAAATATATTTTTACAATCAAGCACAAAAGAAGAGAGCAGGAAAAATTGACAACAATAAACATCCATAACAAAAACAAATAAAAACTAATACAAAAAAGGAGCCTTCTATCCCTGATCACTCCCATCCCTGTCGAAAAATACCCCCAAAAACGAAAAGAACCATAAAAGAAAATTAAGTGAGGGCTTCTATTTTACTGGTGCTGTTGCTATCAAGTTTATTTCATTTAATTGCATTTAATTGTTGCCTAAAATTCTCTATAACCTATTACCAGGTAAAAACAGCTATATTGACTCTCTCGCTCTCTTCTTTCTCTGTCTTTCTCTGTCTGTCTCTTTATCTGTCTTTCTCTCTTTTTCTGTCTTTCTCTCTCTTTCTATCTCTTTCTCTTCTTTCTCTCTCTCTTTTTTATCTATTCTTTCTCTCTCTTTTTCTCCCTTTATCTCTCTCTCTCTTTCCTTCTCTTCTTTCTCTCTATTTTTCTCTCTCTCTTTCTCTGTCCTTCTCTCTCGTTCTCTCTCTTCTTTCTCTCTCTTTCTCTGTCCTTCTCTCTCTTTCTCTCTCTCCTTTCTCTCTCTTTCTCTGTCCTTCTCTCTTCTTTCTCTCTCTTTCTCTGTCCTTCGCTCTCTTTCTCTCTCTTCTTTCTCTGTCCTTTTCTCTTCTTTCTCTCACTTTCTCTGTCCTTCTCTCCCTTTCTCTCTCTTTCTCTGTCCTTCTCTCTCTTTCTCTCTTTTCTTTCTCTCTCTTTCTCTGTCCTTCTCTCTCTTTCTCTCTCTCCTTTCTCTCTCTTTCTCTGTCCTTCTCTCTTCTTAATCTCTCTTTCTCTGTCCTTCTCTCTCTTTCTCTCTCTCCTTTCTCTCTCTTTCTCTGTCCTTCTCTCTTCTTTCTCTCTCTTTCTCTGTCCTTCTCTCTCTTCTTTCTCTCTCTTTCTCTGTCCTCTCTCTTTCACTCTCTTCTTTCTCTCTCTTTCTCTCTTTTCTCTCTCTCTTCTGTCTCTCGATAGATAGATAGATAGATAGATAGATAGATAGATAGATAGATAGATAGATAGATATGAGATAGATAGATAGATATGAAATAGATAGATATGAGATAGATAGATAGATAGATAGATAGATAGATAGATAGATATGAGATAGATAGATAGATAGATAGATAGATAGATAGATAGATAGATAGATATGAGATAGATAAATAGATAGATATGAGAGATAGATAGATAGATAGATAGATAGATAGATAGATATGAAATAGATAGATATGAGATAGATAGATAGATAGATAGATAGATAGATAGATAGATATGAGATAGATAAATAGATAGATATGAGATAGATAAATAGATAGATATGAGATAGATAGATAGATAGATAGATATGAGATAGATAAATAGATAGATATGAGATAGATAGATAGATAGATAGATATGAGATAGATAGATAGATAGATAGATATGAGATAGATAGATAGATAGATAGATAGATAGATAGATATGAGATAGATAGATAGATAGATAGATATGAGATAGATAGATGGATAGATATGAGATAGATAGATATGAGATAGATAGATGGATAGATAGATATGAGATAGATAGATAGATAGATAGATAGATAGATAGATAGATATGAGATAGATAGATAGATAGATAGATATGAGATAGATAGATAGATATGAGATAGATAGATAGATAGATAGATATGAGATAGATAGATAGATATGAGATAGATAGATAGATATGAGATAGATAGATAGATAGATATGAGATAGATAGATAGATAGATAGATAGATAGGAGATAGATAGATAGATATGAGATAGATAGATAGATATGAGATAGATAGATAGATATGAGATAGATAGATAGATAGATAGATATGAGATAGATAGATGGATAGATAGATAGATAGGAGATAGATAGATAGATATGAGATAGATAGATAGATATGAGATAGATAGATAGATAGATAGATAGATAGATAGATAGATAGATAGATAGATATGAGATAGATAGATAGATAGATGGATAGATAGATATGAGATAGATAGATAGATAGATAGATAGATATGAGATAGATAGATAGATAGATATGAGATAGATAGATGGATAGATAGATAGATAGATAGATATGAGATAGATAGATAGATAGATAGATAGATATGAGATAGATAGATAGATAGATAGATAGATAGATAGGAGATAGATAGATAGATATGAGATAGATAGATAGATATGAGATAGATAGATAGATAGATAGATAGATAGATAGATAGATAGATAGATAGATAGATATGAGATAGATAGATAGATAGATGGATAGATAGATATGAGATAGATAGATAGATAGATAGATATGAGATAGATAGATAGATAGATATGAGATAGATAGATGGATAGATAGATAGATAGATAGATATGAGATAGATAGATAGATAGATATGAGATAGATAGATGGATAGATAGATAGATAGATAGATATGAGATAGATAGATAGATAGATAGATAGATAGATAGATAGATAGATAGATATGAGATAGATAGATATGAGATAGATAGATATGAGATAGATAGATAGATAGATAGATATGAGATAGATAGATAGATAGATATGAGATAGATAGATAGATAGATAGATATGAGATAGATAGATAGATAGATAGATAGATAGATAGATATGAGATAGATAGATATGAGATAGATAGATATGAGATAGATAGATAGATAGATAGATATGAGATAGATAGATAGATAGATATGAGATAGATAGATAGATAGATAGATATGAGATAGATAGATAGATAGATAGATAGATAGATAGATAGATAGATAGATAGATAGATAGATATGAGATAGATAGATATGAGATAGATAGATATGAGATAGATAGATATATCTGAGATAGATAGATAGATAGATAGATAGATATGAGATAGATAGATATGAGATAGATAGATATGAGATAGATAGATATATCTGAGATAGATAGATAGATAGATAGATATGAGATAGATAGATAGATAGATAGATAGATAGATAGATAGATATGAGATAGATAGATAGATATGAGATAGATAGATAGATAGATAGATAGATAGATAGATATGAGATAGATAGATAGATATGAGATAGATAGATAGATAGATAGATAGATATGAGATAGATAGATAGATAGATAGATATGAGATAGATAGATAGATAGATAGATAGATAGATAGATATGAGATAGATAGATAGATATGAGATAGATAGATAGATAGATAGATAGATAGATATGAGATAGATAGATAGATAGATAGATATGAGATAGATAGATAGATAGATAGATAGATAGATAGATATGAGACAGATAGATAGATAGATATGAGATAGATAGATAGATATGAGATAGATAGATAGATATGAGATAGATAGATAGATAGATAGATAGATGGATAGATAGATATGAGATAGATAGATAGATAGATAGATAGATAGATAGATAGATAGATAGATATGAGATAGATAGATGGATAGATAGATAGATAGATAGATATGAGATAGATAGATAGATAGATAGATAGATAGATAGATATGAGATGGATAGATATATCTGAGATAGATAGATAGATAGATAGATAGATATGAGATAGATAGATAGATATGAGATAGATAGATAGATAGATATGAGATAGATAGATATATCTGAGATAGATAGATAGATAGATAGATAGATAGATAGATATGAGATAGATAGATAGATAGATAGATAGATAGATAGATAGATAGATAGATATGAGATGGATAGATATATCTGAGATAGATAGATAGATAGATAGATAGATAGATAGATAGATAGATATGAGATAGATAGATAGATAGATATGAGATAGATAGATAGATAGATGTTAGTAGTATCATATTCACTATTATTATTGATCAAACCTACTATTTGCCATACTATGGGCATACAAGTCATTCTCACTGTGAATCTGAGCTGTTTGTCTCTCAGTCCCATTCCCCCATCTCTCTCTCTCTCTCTCTCTCTTTCCACCGTGTGTCACGTTCCACCTTGAGCAATGGGCTAATTGTTGCAAGGTCGAGGTGGAAGTAATCAACACAATTTTTTTCAGATATTTCCTTCCTCAACTCCTTCTGTCACTAATCTCCTTCAGTCTTAACCTCTTCATCCATTCACCATGTTGAAGTAAAGAAAGAAAGAAAAAAGGACATATTGTAACTACCCTAGACAAGAAAGTTTTTGTTTTGTTTTTCTTAAAAGAAACAAAAAAAAAACCTTTAAAACATTTACTTCAACCCCCTCTTCCTGCAGTTTATAAATGCAGGATCCAGATGTTACCTGCGCATATGTTGTTTGCGAAGTAATACATTGCTGTAACCCATAGCAACCTGACATGTGACCCTACACGATCACAGTTACATGGACTCACAGTGACAGGAGCTCTGCACACGGTGACATCCAGTTGCTGATAATCCCGACGGCACAATAAGGAAAGCAATTTCTATCCTGGCGCAAGGAGAGTACTCCAGCCAATCACAGTGCTGATGTTGGACCCTCGCCTGATTGAGGCCCCGGTGGCAGGTTAGGAGAACACAGGGAGTAATATTCTGGGCTACGTGGCTCTAGATAGGGGCTGTTTCATGCTATGTAAGTTGCATATGAGTGCACAGTTGGGTTTCATGTGTGTGCATATGTGTAGAGTATACGATGGGGGTCATTTGTTTAAGTTAAATGCAAAGAACAAATATCACCATTTGTCCCTTGATGTGGGTGTTTGACAGATGGGTACATGATTTTATTATATTATATTTTTTTATTATTATTATTATTATTATTATTATTATTATTATTATTACTATTATTTGCAATGACTATTATGAATATCACATGCCTGTTTTCATTTTACACCTATTCAAAAAAAAAGCATCAACCTGGTAACTATAATGTATAATACTCCTCTCTTCTTAACGCTCAGCCTATTTCAAACAGCCCAAGCAGTTGTCCATGCCTGTCCATATCAACATTCCATGCGAACGGGAATTTTGGGGTATTGACTCCCACTCAGCAGGCTGATAGGTATGAAGACATTGGAGGGCGGAATGGGCTTTGTAAATTAATTCCTTGAGCTCCACCCAAAACTAGTTCTTTAGTTTTGGGCAGAGTTCTCTTTTAGTATTGGGCAGAGTTCTCCTTTAGTTTTGGGCAGAGTTCTCCTTTAGTTTTGGGCAGAGATCTTCTGCAAACAAAAAGGATCATTTTCCTCCCAGGAAATTAATTTGGGAGTAGGTTCTAGATCCATTCCACCAACAGCTTCCCTATTAATCCAGCTCTGCCTATACTATAATTAGTATAAACATATATATAAAAAAAAAAAAAGTAATTTAAAAAAACAAGCAATTATTCAAATACAAAATAATAAAAAAATACAAAAACAGAAAAGCAACTGAAACTTTAAAAAAAAAACTGTCTTTTTTTTTCTGCTATGAGTTTGTTTCCTTAAAGTACCATCCCCTAAACTAACAATCATTTGACCCTCTTTGTTGAGTAAAGGGCTTTGGTATAATAAATATTTGTCCAATGTTTTATTGGTTACATCTGTAGTTGGCTTTACATCTCGCTATGCCCATATGCACACGCAGTACCTAGGTAGACCGATGGCCTTGATGTTCGGTGAGTCTACATTGAATGATGAAGCAGCTCAGATTTCCAGCGGTCAGTAAGTTCATTATAGATAACAGATAACATAAACATAGAGCCGTTCCCCTGAAAGGACTCGCTCTGTGTAATTTTCAGATCATATTATAAGTAATGGTTACGGAGCGCAGAAATCCATTTACCAGGAATAGCGTTGAAAAACACAACATTTTCCTATGTCAGACGTGCCATTACCAAGCCGCTTGCCCACATATTTTTGTTATTATTTATATAGAAAAAGACAGTTCGGTTGACTTGGTTTGTACCATTAAAGAAACATTAGCTGCAGTTTTGTTTATTTTGTTTTGATTTTTTTTTTTTTGTTTTGCTGCTACCACTTAGACTTAAGTCCAATCTTCAGAGAACTGTCAGCTAAATGCAAACATTTTACTATATAGTTTAAAATGAAATATAATTGAATTTGGTATTTGTGCCATTAAATGTATTTTTATATAATACGTGTTATTTCATTTTTATGGTCCCCCAGTTCACTTGCTCCGTTTCAGCTTCTTCATAGTCAATATCAACAACAGCAACAGACTAGAAGCAAAAATGCATAGTTAAAAAACCCAAATACAATCGCCTCTTTAAATATATTTTATCAGTTTGAGAAATATTGTATTATTTTTTTAGAGCCTGCGGTTGTCATTTGGGCAATTGCTGCCTGTGGGATGCATTTTGATGACAATTAGACTCCACTGGAGACGGTATAACCAAAATTGACCAATAGCGGCTTAGCAGAATGTGACCTATGCAAATTCACTATGAACCAGTGACGTCACTGGTTCATAGTGAATTTATAAGCGCCCATATTATAAGACTCCAGACTTGGGTTCAAACAGTCTTGGCAATTGGTGAACAGGACTAGATGTAATCCAATTTGGGATATCCATGCCGTAAATGACACATAAAAATTATTTGTATTATTGTTGTCATTAATAATTGCATTTAGCATACTAATATATTGCAAACGGATTTCAACACTTCTTTCTTGTGTAACCTCACTCCTTTTATCTAGACACCCTCTTGTTCTACACCTTGCTCTCTCTTTGTCTATGACTAGGGTAACAGCAGAGTTTTGTTAAATTCTTCTTCTCGTCCATATATACCCTACTTTTTGAGTGAGATCATCAGAATGTTGAAAGCAGCACAGAGTATTTAATGATATGGGCGTGCTGATCTTGCGACTGGTAGTGACATGACCGGTTGTGTGAATTTGTTGTGTTGGTGCCTGTATGAACAGTAGTAAATGCACAAGGGTGCTGTCATACAGGACAGCCTCCAAACCCTTGGGGCCAGAAGGCTCAACCAAAGTCCCCTTTTACTGCAAGCTAGGGGGGTCCCTGTACCCTGGGATCCATCAAAGCCTCACCCAGGTATCCTCAGCACCCCCAACGGGAAAACATCAAAAGGGGGCAGGGAAGTGGGAGCCTCAGGGCTACCGAATCTCCCCTAGATTTGGGGGATGGATGCCATCAATGTCAACCGCACCCATTAATGGAAAAAAATACACAAAAAAAGTACAAACGGGGCAAACAGTGAAAGACATAATAAACAAATAAGTGCTATGACACAGGGCCACAGCCTGTGGCTGGAATTATTACAGTATTCCTGCTCAGCCAGAAGTCCAGGACTATAGCAATGAATTGGAGGATGTTGGGTCACCACTGTTGAGCCACCACTGTGTCTCAGACTTGGGTTGCTACTCTGGGCAGGGCGGATGAATGACTTCTGGGCTCCCAAGATGCCCTCACCTGTCTGGAGCCGCCCTGACCGCTCACCCCTCAGCGCTGCCTCAACATTTTCTATTCTTGGGAGCCCTTTACAAACACGGAAGACCAATATCTTCTCAGGTATGAAGCTGTCAGCTGCTGGGCCTCTATGTCGGTGATTGGCGCTCAGTGTCAAGGCATTAAATCGGTGCTTCCTACACGCTTGTGCCCTAGGAAACCGCCTAGGGCACAAGCATGATAGCGTCAGCAATGACTCTGGTGGCACATTGTACCCCAGGCTTTCCTGCTGCCAGTCTACCAGCTACAGGACCTAGGAATGATCAGATGGGTTTCCAAGTACCCTTAGGACAGAAATTACACATGTTCATAGCCAAAAAGACGAGAAGCAATACAGGTTTATTGAATTTATCAAATTTGATGAGGGTCAAAAACTGGATTAAAATGCATGCTTTAAAAACATGACTTTACTGAGTCTCATTAATATTGTAGCGACCACCAAAGAATTCCTGTTATCCTCTAATATCAGCGAGAGCAAAAGTCAATCTCTGTCTTACTTCTAAAGTCTATTATAACATCTGCTTATAATCCTTAAGTTTATAATAACTGTAATTAACTCTTATTTCCGTTTAGGCACATCTGAGCTGCCATAAACTTACACCCCTCAAACTCGGCAGTGAAACACCGTTCAGGAGATTCTGGCCTCTAATCTTCTGGAAGCATTTCCCCTCTTTTTAGAAAACGGTGCTCAATTTACATGTCGGAAAGCCCATGAATATAAATGTCCCGCTTATTAAAATTCACAGCAAACTTTTTCTTTCCACGACTTGCCGTGAATGTAGATTAGAGTCGTATTCCTCGGCATGGGGGGAGTTAAAAGCAAGGGCTAGGCCTGGCCCGTGGCTAAAGCCACGTTTGCCCAAGAAATAACAATGCCGCTTATTTATTTTCTTAACCTTAAATAGGTTAACACATTGCTTTTTAATGAAGGACAGTGATGTGTTGCAATTTTTATTTATCTTCTTGAAATGTCTGGGATTAAGGAAGACCTCTGGGGCATTCGGGGCCGACCCGCACACACAGCCATCCTTGCATTAGTCGGTACAAGAGCGGTCTGGTTAATTGTGGCATGTGAGCGGCGGGCTGCACAGATGTCAGATGTCATGCTCTATCCGATGAAGAGGTCTCTGCCTTGAGCTGTTTATATACGACCAACCAGGGTTTCCTGTACCATGATGAAATAATTATGGGGCCCCATGCGAGGTACAACTTGTTCGCTGTAAGGGCATTACATTTCAGCAAAACGTGAAAACATTTTCAATATTTACTCATTTAACTTGTTCAGTGCTGGGCTTGTTCTGCAGCTTCCAGGAAAGCACAGTTTAAGTGGAGAATTGAATGCAGATCTTGAGAGAGAGAACGAGGGATTTTCACTTCCCTTTGGCTGCGGCCGGTTTTTCTATTTCATTTATTTTGATGGGCATGCATAGTAATATTTTCATCATCATCAACATTTATTTATATAGCGCCAGCAAATTCCGTAGCGCTTTACAATTGGGAACAAACACTGATAAGACAATACTGGGTAATACATACAGACAGAGAGGTAAGAGAGAGTACCTTTGTGTCACTTTCTTTACATTTCCAAACAAAGATAACTTCAAATCATTATTATTATGGACACTCAGAGCTTCTGAGACATTAAGGAACGTCCCGAACACTAGTTATGACAGCTGAGTGTGCCTTCTAAAACAAGTGTTCGCAATCAGTAAAAATGTCTGCTATGTACAGTAGACATAAAGAACACTCTAATAAATGTTTTTCTAGAAAACAAAACAATTTTTTTTTTTAAATGTCCATGTGTAGACTAGGGATGTGCACCGGCGACTTTTGAGGTCTCGTGTTTTGTGTTTTGGATCCGGATTTTCGTTATTTTTGAGGTTCGGATTTGTCTCGCAAAACACTTGACGAAAGGTCTCGGTTCGGATTTAAGGTATTGGATTCGGATTTTTTTTGAAAAAAACATAAAAAGTTTAAAAATCAAGTTTTTGGGCTTATTTTCACTCCTAGGCTATTATTAACCTCAATAACATTCAATAACAAGCATTTCCACTAATTTACAGTGTATTCTGAACACCTCACAATATAGTTATTAGTCCAAAACGTTGCAACAAGGTATCTTTCTGGACTGCGTAGAGGAGTGGGTCACCACAATATATATTAAAAACCCTGAACTTTTATGATTCGCACCAATAATTGTACCTGGACTGCGTAGAGGAGTGGGTCACCACAATATATTAAAAACCCTGAACTTTTATGAATCGCACCAATAAATGTACCTGGACTGCGTAGAGGAGTGGGTCACCACAATATATATAATAAGAAAACCATCAACTGGTTTGATTCGCACCAATAAATGTACCTGGACTGCGTAGAGGAGTGGGTCACCACAATATATTAAAAACCCTGAACTTTTATGAATCGCACCAATAAATGTACCTGGACTGCGTAGAGGAGTGGGTCACCACAATATATATAATAAGAAAACCATCAACTTGTTTGATTCGCACCAATAAATGTACCTGGACTGCGTAGAGGAGTGGGTCACCACAATATCTTAAAAACCCTGAACTTTTATGAATCGCACCAATAAATGTACCTGGACTGCGTAGAGGAGTGGGTCACCACAATATATATAATAAGAAAACCATCAACTTGTTTGATTCGCACCAATAAATGTACCTGGACTGCGTAGAGGAGTGGGTCACCACAATATATTAAAAACCCTGAACTTTTATGAATCGCACCAATAAATGTACCTGGACTGCGTAGAGGAGTGGGTCACCACAATATATATAATAAGAAAACCATCAACTGGTTTGATTCGCACCAATAAATGTACCTGGACTGCGTAGAGGAGTGGGTCACCACAATATATTAAAAACCCTGAACTTTTATGAATCGCACCAATAAATGTACCTGGACTGCGTAGAGGAGTGGGTCACCACAATATATATAATAAGAAAACCATCAACTTGTTTGATTCGCACCAATAAATGTACCTGGACTGCGTAGAGGAGTGGGTCACCACAATATCTTAAAAACCCTGAACTTTTATGAATCGCACCAATAAATGTACCTGGACTGCGTAGAGGAGTGGGTCACCACAATATATATAATAAGAAAACCATCAACTTGTTTGATTCGCACCAATAAATGTACCTGGACTGCGTAGAGGAGTGGGTCACCACAATATCTTAAAAACCCTGAACTTTTATGAATCGCACCAATAAATGTACCTGGACTGCGTAGAGGAGTGGGTCACCACAATATCTTAAAAACCCTGAACTTTTATGAATCGCACCAATAAATGTACCTGGACTGCGTAGAGGAGTGGGTCACCACAATATATATAATAAGAAAACCATCAACTTGTTTGATTCGCACCAATAAATGTACCTGGACTGCGTAGAGGAGTGGGTCACCACAATATATATAATAAGAAAACCATCAACTTGTTTGATTCGCACCAATAAATGTACCTGGACTGCGTAGAGGAGTGGGCACTGGGCACCACAATAAAATATATAAAAAACCTTCAACAGGTCTGCATTACACTACACATACGGCTGCTCCTCCATCCTCTCCATCATATACATGTTGGAGTTTTAGCATGTGACAACCTCTTGTTTTTGATAATGTCAGTGCATTTTGAATATTTTTCAATTTGCCCCACACCACTGAATGTACTTTATCTATGATACGCATCTATCTATCTTGACTGCGTAGTGTGGTGGCCCCGGTACACAATTTGGTACCGGGGCCACAATAAAATAAATACACCCTCCACGTGTCAGAATTCCACCAAACAAGTATCTGGACTGCGTAGTGGGGTGGCCCCGGTACCCAACTTGATACCGGGGCCACAATAAAATAAATACACCCTCCACGTGTCAGAATTCCACCAAACAAGTATCTGGACTGCGTAGTGGGGTGGCCCCGGTACCCAACTTGATACCGGGGCCACAATAAAATAAATACACCCTCCACGTGTCAGAATTCCACCAAACAAGTATCTGGACTGCGTAGTGGGGTGGCCCCGGTACCCAACTTGATACCGGGGCCACAATAAAATAAATACACCCTCCACGTGTCAGAATTCCACCAAACAAGTATCTGGACTGCGTAGTGGGGTGGCCCCGGTACCCAACTTGATACCGGGGCCACAATAAAATAAATACACCCTCCACGTGTCAGAATTCCACCAAACAAGTATCTGGACTGCGTAGTGGGGTGGCCCCGGTACCCAACTTGATACCGGGGCCACAATAAAATAAATACACCCTCCACGTGTCAGAATTCCACCAAACAAGTATCTGGACTGCGTAGTGGGGTGGCCCCGGTACCCAACTTGATACCGGGGCCACAATACCTCCTCCAAACATGCTACAGACAATTCGTCATTGAGATCCCATTAAGTATGTTAAAGACAGACAGGGTCCAAGTGTTATTAGTTGACTTTGTAAAGAAAAAAACTGTCCCTGTTGCACATAGTCGTGCAATGAAGACTTACTTTTTCATTTAAAGGCACGATCTTTCAAGTGTAGTGTTTGTAAGTCTAAGTCATATTATACTTTTGGTAAAATTGGTTTTTTTGGTTCCTCTTTATGTTAATTAATTAGTAATAGAATTAAAGTAGGAAATAGAATTAAATAGAATTAAAGTAGGAAATAGAGTGGTATAGAGTTGTAGTGTGGTATAGATAGAGTGGTCCACACAATATAATAATAAAACCCTCAACTGGTCTGAATTCCACCAAACAAGTATCTTGACTGCGTAGTGTGGTGGCCCCGGTACACAATTTGGTACCGAGGCCACAATATAATTAAAAAACCCTCCACGTGTCGGAATTCCACCAAACAAGTATCTGGACTGCATAGTGGGGTGGCCCCGGTACCCAATTTGATACCGGGGCCACAATACCTCCTCAAAACATGCTCCAGACAATTCGTCATTGACAGACCCCAGACAGACAGGGTCGTAGTGTTACTGTTTGACTTTGTAAACCCAAAAAAATGTCCCTGTTGCACTTGCACATAGTCGTGCAATCAAGACTGACTTTTTCATTTAAAGGCACGATCTTTCAAGTGTCAGAAAGAGAGAGAAGACACAGGAGAGGAGAGTTGTAGCTGGGGACCTGGGGTGGAAGCTCCCAGGCTCCCCCAGCATTGCCTGGAAGTCTGAGCGTGGTGACTGAGCCAGGGCAAGGAATGTGTGCCCTGGATGAGGGGGAGAACTCCATGCCACTATAGTGAACCCAAGAGAGAGGGGGACACTGCACATGGAAGAGGCCCTGGAGTGAGGGCTGCTACAAGAGGCATGGTAGCTGTAGTGTCAGATCCTGAGGCTGAGAGTACACAGAGTGACGTGTCAGAGCACAGGAGACATTATCCCCGCAGAGGAGGGATGAGCTGCAGTTGAGAGGTCTGCTGTTGAAATAGGACATGCACACTTTAACAAACCAATCATTTCAGCGACAGGGCCTACCAAACAACTTTGACTGAAATGATTGGTTTGTTTGGGCCCCCACACCAAAAAAGCTATTCATCTCTCCCTGTACAGACTAAACAGGCTCTACTGAGGCAAGATGTCGTCCTCATCCTCAACCTCTGATTCCTCTCCCCCTACAGTGTCTACTTCCTCCTCATCACACATTATCAATTCGTCCCCGCTGGACTCCACAACCACAGGTCCCTCTGTAGTATCTGGAGGGCAGTGCTGTACTTCATTGAGGAATTGATTATTCATTTTTATAAACATCATTTTTTCAACGTTGTGAGGAAGCAACCTCCTTCGCCGCTCACTGACCAGGTTCCCCGCTGCACTAAAAACTCTTTCCGAGTACACACTGGAGGGGGGACAACTCAGGTAAAATAGAGCCAGTTTGTACAGGGGCTTCCAAACTGCCTTTTTTTCCTGCCAGTAACAATATGGACTGTCTGACATGTCTACTTGGATGGTGTCAGCAAAGTAATGATCCACAATTTTTTCTATTGTGACAGCATCCAATGCAGCGAGAGTAGACATGTCTGCAATGGTTGGCAGGTCCTTCAGTCCGGACCAGATGTTATCAGCATCCCCGCCAGTGCCTCTTTTGGGAAAACTGAGCTTTTTCCTCGCAGCCATAGATGTGGAAGAAAATGAGGGTGGAGCTGTTGGCATGTCACGGTCCTCTTCAGAGGACAATCTCCTGACCAGCAGGTCTTTGCACCGCTGTAGATTTGTGTCCGCCGGAAACAGAGACACAACATACGCTTTAAACCGAGGATCGAGCACGGTGGCCAGAATGTATTCCTCTGACTTTAAAAGAGTGACCACCCTCGGATCCTGGCAAAGCGTACGAAGGGCTACATCCACAAGAGCTACATGCTTGCTGTAATCGCAATGGCTTACCAGCTCCTCCCTCACTTTCTCCAGCTGCTTCTGCAACAGCCTGATCAGGGGAATGACCTGACTCAAGCTGGCAGTGTCGGAACTGACTTCTCGTGTGGCAAGTTCAAATGGCTGCAGAACCTTGCACAACACGGAAATCAGTCTCCACTGCGCTTGACTCAGGCGCATCCCCACTCCTTTGCCTATGTCGTAGGTGGCTGTGTAGGCCTGAATGGCCTTTTGCTGCTCCTCCATCCTCTGCAGCATATAGAGGGTGGAGTTCCAGCGCGTCACAACCTCTTGTTTGAGGTGATGGCAGGGCAGGTTCAAGCTTTTCTGATGTGCCTCTAGTCTGCGGTAGGCACTGGCTGAATGCCGAAAGTGTCCAGCAATTTTGCGGGCCACCGCAAGCATCTCCTGCACACCCCTGTCACTCTTGAGGTAATGCTGCACCACCAAATTAATGGTGTGGGCAAAACATGGGACGTGCTGGAAATTGCCCATATTTAATGCCCGCACAATGTTACTGGCATTGTCTGACACCACAAATCCCCATGAGAGTCTAAGTGGGGTAAGCCACTGGGAGATAATTTCCCTCATTTTCTCTAATATGTTGGCAGCGTTGTGCCTCTTATTAAAGCCTGTAATGCACAATGTTGCCTGCCTTTGCATGAGCAGCCATTTTGTAGATGCTGCTACTGATGCAGCTGTTGCTGTTGCTGCGGAAGGGGATGCATCTACCCAGTGGGCTGTCACAGTCATATAGTCCTTCGTTTGCCCAGAACCACTTGTCCACATGTCCGTGGTTAAGTGGACAGTGGGTACAACCGCATTTTTAAGAGCACTGAGGACACTTGATCGTACTTCTCTGTACATTTTTGGTATCGCCTGCCTAGTGAAGTGGAATCTCGAGGGGATTTGGTACCGGGGACACAATACCTCCATCAACCCTCTAAATCCCACTCCACTGATGGCGGACACCGGGCGCACGTCTAACACCAACATTGCAGTTACAGCCGCAGTTATACGCTTTGCAATAGGGTGACTACTATCGTATTTGGTGGTCATGGCAAACGACTGTTGGACGGTCAATTGTTTGGTGAAAGACTTAGCGGTCTTACGACTTCCCCTCTGGGAAGATGACCGACTAACAGCAGCAACAGCAGCAGTGGCAGTAGTAGGCGTACCGCTGCAGGATTCCTCGGATGAATCCCGTATTGAGGAGGACTCAGTCTGGCTGGTGACTTGGGCTGCAGGACTGAATCTGATGGAGATTGTGGAGGAAGTTGACGAGGAGGGTGTTGCTGGTGTGTATCCAACTGGACCACGGGATTTAGGTGTCCCTGTACCGATGAGGGTCCTAGCCCCAGTTCCTGAACTAACCACTGAACTATGAAGGTTATTCAGGTGACGTATAAGGGAGGATGTTCCTAGGTGGGCAAGATCCTTACCCCTGCTTATTTGAGCTTTACATAAGCTACATATTGCCATACATTGGTTGTCTGGATTTGGATAAAAATAACTCCAGACCGAAGAGGTGCATTTTTTGGTCTTCTGACCAGGCATGACGATGGGCTTTTTCATCCCATGGACATCAGCTGTTTCCCCCCCTGGTGCCTCATTTACAATAACCACATCACCATCCTCATCATCAAGTTCCTCCACAGCGCCAGCTACATCATCAATAGCCTCCTCCCGAGCCACCTCTTCCCGTACAGTGATGGGAAGGTCAGGCTTGACAACCACCAACACGCTTGGACTCGCCTTGGGGATTTGTGATAATTTCTCTTTAGAAGGCAGAGTTGTTTGCTGTTTTGTTGCTGACAGCATAACTCTCTTCAATTTTTTGTAGGGGGGGGGAGGAGGAGGAGGGCTAAGATCCGTGGGTGAAGCTGAACCACTAGTCATGAACACGGGCCAGGGCCTAAGCCGTTCCTTGCCACTCCGTGTCGTAAATGGCATATTGGCAACTTTACGTTTCTCCTCAGATGATTTTAAGTTTCTCTTTTTGCTACTTTTTCTTAACTTGGGCTTTTTGGATTTTACATGCCCGGTACTACGAGATTGGGCATCGGGCTTGGAAGACGACGTTGATGGCATTTCATCGTCTATGTCATGACTAGTGGCAGCAGCTTCAGCATTAGGAGGAAGTGGGTCTTGATCTTTCCCTACTTTATCCTCCAAATTTTTGGTCTCCATTATATGTAGCACAAGATACTGCAGAATGTGTGAACTTGGTAATATTGCAGTACCAATGGACTTATAATGCTGGATTGGTTTTGCAAATTTGGTTATAATTATTATATATATTTTTTTTTTTTTAAATTTTTTATTTTTTTTTACTTTTTTTTTATTTTTTACAAACTTGGGAATAATGGGGAAATAACTATGCCCTTAGAAGCACAGAGCACAGGACACAGCACCACTGGACTGAACAGGACACGGCACAGGACCCAGCAGCACTACGGAACTCAGCAGGACAGAGCACAGGACACAGCACCACTGGACTGATACTGCAGAATGTGTAAACTTTGTAATATTGCAGTACCACTGGACTTTTACTGCTGAATGTGTGAACTTGGTAATATTGCAGTACCAATGGACTTATAATGCTGGATTGGTTTTGCAAATTTGGTTATAATTATTATATATATTTTTTTTTTTTTTAATTTTTTATTTTTTTTTACTTTTTTTTTATTTTTTACAAACTTGGGAATAATGGGGAAATAACTATGCCCTTAGAAGCACAGAGCACAGGACACAGCACCACTGGACTGAACAGGACACGGCACAGGACCCAGCAGCACTACGGAACTCAGCAGGACAGAGCACAGGACACAGCACCACTGGACTGATACTGCAGAATGTGTAAACTTTGTAATATTGCAGTACCACTGGACTTTTACTGCTGAATGTGTGAA
The DNA here is from genome assembly GCF_038048845.1 of Mixophyes fleayi. Taxonomy (NCBI): domain Eukaryota; kingdom Metazoa; phylum Chordata; class Amphibia; order Anura; family Limnodynastidae; genus Mixophyes; species Mixophyes fleayi. The sequence goes on from NC_134409.1 coordinate 13,354,239, forward strand.
CTTGGTAATATTGCAGTACCAATGGACTTATAATGCTGGATTGGTTTTGCAAATTTGGTTATAATTATTATATATATTTTTTTTTTTTTTAATTTTTTATTTTTTTTTACTTTTTTTTTATTTTTTACAAACTTGGGAATAATGGGGAAATAACTATGCCCTTAGAAGCACAGAGCACAGGACACAGCACCACTGGACTGAACAGGACACGGCACAGGACCCAGCAGCACTACGGAACTCAGCAGGACAGAGCACAGGACACAGCACCACTGGACTGATACTGCAGAATGTGTAAACTTTGTAATATTGCAGTACCACTGGACTTTTACTGCTGAATGTGTGAACTTGGTAATATTGCAGTACCAATGGGCTTATACTGCAGGATTGGTTGTGAAAATTTTGTGGTAATTAAAAAATATTAAAGTAGTTTTTGGTATTTTATAAAAAAAACTTTTTTTTATTTTTTTAAACACAGGGGAATATTGGGGAAATAACTATGCCCTTAGAAGCACAGAGCACAGGACACAGCACCACTGGACTGAACAGGACACAGCACAGGACCCAGCAGCACCACTGACCTCAGAAGGACAGAGCACAGCACACAGCACCACTGGACTGATACTGCAGAACACAGCACAGCACAGCACAGCACAGCACTAAACAGCACAGCACTAAACAGCACAGAACTAAACAGCACAGAACTAAACAGCACAGAGGACCACCTAACACACCCTCCCTCTACCCTGATCAATGCCCGAGTGAAGATGGCGGCGACTAGCGGGGAATTTATAGGATCCGAGTATCGCGAGATCCGACAACGGGATTATGAGTCAGAGCCTCAGTTTCACTTTTGAATTTGGCGCCAATACCCGGATCTGTCTCGGATCCGACTCGGATCCGCAACGTTCGGGTGGGCTCGGATTTCAGAAATCCGAGCGCGCTCATCCCTAAGTGTAGACCTACACCCACAGTCATAGTCAAGTATCTTTAGATCCGTTCCTTGTTGACTTTGGTACTACACAGAGTCGATGTACGCGCAGTTTCACGGCGGGCTCAGTATGTGTGTCTTAATGACTCAGCCCCTGAGGGTTCTTTCAGAATATTTCACCTTGAATGATTCACTTTCTTTAAATGCTGTTAGCAATATTACAAATAAATTGCATTTTTCATAAATATGAGGTGATATTTCTAATCTTTTACGCGAGGACTGAAGGCCAATGTCATGTTTCTTTGAATATATTTATTCACGATACCTACACCCTAAGAGTCATTTTTTGCAAATGTCTTGCAAGTCTCCTTTCATTCACTAGATCCATTCTCTTTAAGAATCTATCTAAAGGGCTAACCTTCCCTTCATTGCTTACAGTGATTGGATAGTCAACTGTTTGTCTTCAAGCACTCAGCGCCAATAATGATAATCTGCTTTTATTTGTAATTTTTAGCAATTACCTATAGGATCCAAACATTTTAGGAAAATATATTTTTTTATGGAAATCGAGGTGGCCTTTAAGTTATAGATGTTCACTCAAATTTAAGGGGCATTTGCCTAGTGTCTGAGCACCTTATTTTATTCAACCTTTAGCTTCGGCATGTCTACAATGTTTTCAGTATTGAAGCGTGTGGGGATAGAACAACCTATAGTCAATCGGGGCAGTTCTCTTCACAGCAGTAGGGAGTATTTAAGGAGATGAGTGTGCTGAGCTATTCCAATTATGTTAGTGAGGACAGGACTGCATGTAGGATCGTGTTGGGATTTAAGAGCAGGATCTCTGCGCTTCAGTACTTGGCCATTAACCTCTGGTCCATTGGCGCAAGTTCTGTGGTATAAACTCCAGGGGATAAATGTATCAAGCTGAGAGTTTTCCGACGGGTTTGAAAAGCCAATCAGATTCTAGCTATAATTTATTTAGTACATTCTACAAAATAATAGCTAGAATCTGATAGGCAACATCTCCACTTTTCAAACCCGCCGGAAAACTCTCAGCTTGATACATTTACCCCCAGGAGTATATAAGGCCTTTTAGTGCGGAGGAGATGGGTGGAGAATTGTGTGTCTTGTCCCAGTTTACAGAACAGCTTGTGTCCTTGGCTGTCCTTTTCTGTCTTTGTTACACTTTGTGTTTGTATATCCTGTTTTCTCTTTCTTGTGTCTACGTTGTTCTGGCTTTTGTTACTACCTTCCCATATTTCTCTGTCCTGGTCCTGTCACCTTCCATTTCCCCAACTGGAGTCCACATGTTCTGTGGCCATCTGTGTACATGAGGGCAGTCCTTAGGGAAAAGGTGACTACTATAGGCCCAAGAGCCCCATGTGACCAGAATGATGTTCTTCAGTAGTGGTTTGGCTGACAAGTCCTCCTCCTTCCCCATACTAGTGTTAATCCAGCTCCAAGTCTTGTTTGATATCCTGTGTCTGTGTCCTATTTATTTTTATTACTCCTGATAGTGACTCCTGACTTACAACCTGTTTCAGTTTAAGCCTTAGATATATGACTGCCTGCTCTGGCCTGAGTCTGCCTTATCTGGCTAGTCTCTGGTTGTCACTCATTTCCTTGGTTAGTATATCAGTCTTCCAGTGTCCTCAAGGCATAAACACTCTCCCAACCTACCCATCCTGTCCATTTATATTAGTACCTGTTCTGAGATTCAATTCTCCTTCAGTTACTGATACATCCAACTGTGAAGATTCCGGGTTTTCTGGCCCAATTCTATCCAATTCAGTCTGGCTGGTCACCCACGGCTGCCTTTCTAGGCCAGGGAAGCCTACCCAGTACCTTCTAAGGTTCTTATTAGTCACTCAGGCAAATGCAGTAAGAAAAGTACAACAGTACATTATTTGTAACAAAAACACTAAAAAACACTAGAATATTATGAACATACAGTAAATAAATGCCAAGCAGGTTTACCACATCACCTGTCCCTTACCCCACTAGTTTAAGGCGTTACAGTAATCTGACTGTCCAGACTTGACAACCCATTATCTGTCGATGTATTTCACTGGTAGAGCCACCAGCCACCCTGCAGCTTCCAGCCATCAATTCCCAGATAGAACATCACCTCCGCCCCCCTGGAGTGGCTCCTTATATCTCGGGTCAAATTTTCACAGTCTTTTCCCTTCTCTGGGCAAACCTATGAGTCTCTCCTTGTTAAACATTGGTGATTCCTGGACTAGGGAGTTGGAGAGGGGAGTGGAGATGAGCTGTACTTCCACAGAAACTCTCCTGCCAGATTGTAGACCAAACATCTGGAGTAGTCTTGTGAGAACAATGGATACTAATTAGCCTTTACTCTCATCAGTATCTTGCGACCTGATCCCTACCCATAACCCACCTGGCTTCAATTTAAGGACAATGAATAACACCCTCACTGCCACATCAACAATATACAATAAACAATATACTTATTTGCAATGATCTACAATGTCCCCTTATCCACATGCAATTAGACACTGCAGTTGTACTCTGTTGAGCTGGGGAACAAAAGCAGGGGCTATAAAAAGTACTTGCTATAATCCACATTATGTGAGAAACAAGGGACAGGCTGGTTAAAGTGTTATCAAACTCAGTTCGTCACACCAACTTATTTTATTTTGCAATCTCCAATTAGTCTCCCTTATGGTTAAAAATGACTATTAATAATAAATTCTCTGCGTCAGTACATGTGTATGCTTTACTGAGAGCCACAACATTGTTGTAACAATGTAAACTGTAACGATAGTTTTACATGTTTGCCAAGTTCTGTCGCAGTAAATATGGAATGGAGGGGAGCGAGAGAGCTCAGTCTACGATTCTTTAAAACTACAACAACTTTGGAAAATACTTATTTTGTACCAGAAATACAGTCCTACCCAAAATCCTGTAGCTGTTCGAAATTATATTCATCTTTTTTGGCTGTGAACGTCAACTTAATTTTATGAAAAGCCTCTACTTTAACTTCCGTACCTTCGAGTAAGAGTAGAAAGAGTACAAATAATATGCTCCTCTAATAGGACGGCATTAACAATACAATGCAAATTACTTTATTACCCATCGGGGGCTTTGAATTTTCCGAAGAGTCCACTTTACGACTCATGGCTTAGTTTTGAAATGGTAATGTATTTCCTATTAATAATTCAATCTACCACACACAATGCTAAAATACACATAATAGTGTGCTATTAAGCATCATTATAATCCCATCTAAATGGCTTTGCAACATATTTTTGCCTGTAACTAATAACGCATCATAATTTTTCCTGTAACGAAGAATTTCCATGCGGCGTAATAAACTGAAACATACAGTCTAGATTACAATGGACTGTGATCATGAAACAACGACGAAAAGATCTACGAAGTGTCCAGAATCTGTGTTTACTAAAACAGTGTGCGCTGGCTTTGTGCTTGGTAGGGATTTATGATCCCTTTGTCACTCTACAATAACAGGTTCTTTATACATCCATTCAACTGAATGCAACAGAACTTTGATAAAAGTTTCTGTTCTCCCCGTGTTCATGTGAGTTTGTTTCAGGTGCTCCGGTTTTCCTACCACACTCCAAAAACATACTGGTAGGTTAATAGGCTGCTGTCTAAATTAATCCTAGTCTCTGTGTGTTAGGGAATTTAGAGTGTATGGGGCAGAGACTGATGTGAATGAGTTCTCTGTACAGCGCTTCGGAATTGGTGGCGCTATATAAATAAATGATGGTGACGATTCACACACCACAGGGAGCAGAACACAAACCGTATGAATCAGGATCGGTCATCAACATTTGAACAAAGATGTCATCACCTAGATGGTACAGAAAGGGTTTCTGCCTCCAAAGATGTAGTTTACTTAATTATCAATGTTAGTGCATATATTAGACACAGCTTTAAGTTATCCCTCTGTACAGTAAAGCTAGGTACACACTACACGGTTTTCATCCAATAATCGGCTCAATCAGCCGACATACGACCGCTCGTTCAAAAGTCGGGTCAGTGTGTGTTGTGACACGAAGGTCGAAAGTCTGCCCAAATGGACGATTGTCGCCTCATTTGGTTGGTCCTACTGTTAAATATTTTCGTTACAAACTCGTTTCCGTTGTGTAGTGTGTATAAGTTTCCGACCGATCCACAACAGTGAGTACGAAATTACAGTCATTGCTCACGACAACATGGCTGTAAAAAGTCGCTAAAGGGACGTCCGCTCTTCCCTTTATCGTCCTAAACAAGGCTAGTGTGTATGCAGTCCATGGACCGAGCGATCGGACCATCGGTCGCATGTAAAATCGCTCGGCATAAAAAGTTGGTCGAAATTTCTGTAGTGTGTACCCAGCTTTACTCGTTTGTAGCAGATGTGAAATAAAGGCAAACAGCGTTAATGTGCTGCATTGTGAGAGGTTTATCACACATTAATAAAATACACAGGAGGTCTTTGAGAGGAGAATAAGAGGATTATGGGATAGTTATAAAACAGTGGTATTGTGCTTGCAGAGTTTAGCTTGACTAGAGTTAGTAATACCTTTGTAGAACGTAGGTAAAATAGTGGACCAAAAATATCACTGTATATTCCTCCCTTAATAATAACATTAGTTAAAAATGTGAAAATGCATGTGCCTTTCAAGAGAAAAGTCTGCATACAGGATTAACTGTGCCAAAATACCTATTAACTTGTCACTCAAAATTCTGTAATTGTTCAGAATTTTATTTATTTTATTTTATTTATTTTTCTTGCTTTGAATGTCAAGTTAATTTTATGAAAATCATCCACTTTAACTTCTGTACCTCGGGCTAGAGTAGACAAGGGAACAGATTAATATGCTCCTCTAATGGGATGGTTAGCGAGTTTTTGGTTCATGAACTTGTAAATATTAATCTGGATTTTCACATCCATCCGAGACTGAATTACTCCCCAAGGATCTCCGCTGGTTAAAAAAAAATAAAAAAATCACACTGCTATTTGAATACTAATAGTCAAGAGAACTGGAAGAGAATTTCTTGCTTTAAGATTGAGGCTTTTTTTAAATTTTGGTTTGACACATTCCGGCCACTACGACCTACAGCTACGTAGGCTTTGTCAGATGCTGCGGGACAAAAATGCGTTTCTGGTGCTAAGGGGTAAACATAGGTTTTAAAATGTCGCTAAAACTACAACAAAATCAAATATGCTGTGTTAGAGGATGGACTGTCCAGTTTTACTTTTATTTCAATGTCCGAACAGCACTATTGATTCAAAAATGAAATCAGAAGGTTAACCCCTGCACCCCCTATAGTTGGGATGTCATAGACACAGATCTCCCCGCTGATGCAGAAAACGTCACAGCGGTGACACATATAAGTGGTCAGATCTATGAGGTCCCTTTTCCCTTGTGTCTAGTTACATGTTAACCAGATGCCAACAATCACAGCTAAGAACACAGCAGTTACATTGATGACCTTCTTAGGATGGGACAGGCATCTATATAGATTCAATGTAGCAAAATATTTAACCTGCTCTATTAACAGCAAATATGATCCATCTGACTAATTAACCTCTAGGGGTCTGAGTCATTAAGGAAAGTAAGGCAAAAAAAAGAGTAAATGTTCTCCGGGACAAACCATGTTACAATGCAAGGGGTGCAAATTAGTTTATTTTGCACATAAATTAAATACTGGCTGTTTTTTCATGTAGCACACAAATACTTGATAGATTTATTTTTACTCTGAAATTCAACGTTGGTCTAGGACATACCCTACCCCAGCTATAAATCTCTCCCCACATTTTAAATTTAGCTCCCCCTCCAATGCAACATGGTTTTACCCAGGTGCAAAATTACTCCTTTTTTATGCTTTACTCTTCTTAATGACTCAGGCCCTAGGATTTTAATGACAAGAGAGGCCATAAGCCAAACACACTTAAAATCATGTGTTTATGTGAACGTCGAGGTTAAGTCGTCTGCATACCCAGCCTATAAGATCCACAGGGTGGGTCCTAAGCTTCCCTATATATTTTCCCCCCAGTGGATGCTGGGTCTCTTGTTTCCTACACCGAATACCTTCCTGCCACCCTGCTGTCTTATATCAACTTTAAATTTCAGTGTACAAATAAGCTATCAAGTATTTTGTGCTACATGAAAAAACACTCAGTATTTAACTTATGTGCAAAACAGAATACTAATTTGCACCCCTTGCATTGTAACATGGTTTTGTCCAGGAGACTGAAATAAGACGTTTCTCAAGTTAAGATCCTTAATGAATCAGGCCCTAGATGTTTGACCTATTTTCCACAAACAGAGTAGATTATATATTTAAATATGGTGCCCAAGTATTTGTATTGTTTTAATATTCTTAACCCAATCCCTAGCCCCAGTCACCAATACTTTACATTATCCCTTACTTCCCAATTCCTAACTGGAACCCTTCATCCCAGAGCTCGATTCCTAAACCAAACCCTTCATCCCAGAGCTCGATTCCTAAACCAAATTCCTCATCCCAGAGCTCGATTCCTAAACCCTTCATCCCAATGCTCGATTCCTAAACCAAACCCTTCATCCCAATGCTCGATTCCTAAACCAAACCACTCATCCCAGAGCCCGATTCCTAAACCAAACACTTCATCCCAGAGCTTGATTCCTAAACCAAACCCTTCATCCCAGAGCTCGATTCCTGAACCAAGCCCCTCGTCCCAGAGCTTGATTTCTAAACCAAACCCTTTATCCCAGAGCTCGACTCCTAACCAAATCCCCTCATCCCAGAGCTTGAGTCTTATCTGAAACTTCTCATCCCAGAGCTCGATTCGTAACCGGAAACTCTCATGCCAGAGTTCGATTTGGAACCGAAAACTCTCATCCCAGACCTCGATTCCTAACCGAAACCCCTTATCCCAGAATCACAGAGCTCGATTCCTTGTCTTCAACCCAATCCTGGGTCAAGTGCTTAATTTATAACCCCAATTCCCAGTTCCAAATTCTTTATCCCAAATCCTGACCTTGAGTGTCCTATCCCTGACCTCAACACTTCATCCTTAACCCCAGTCCCCAGTCTCCCACTCCAATCTCAAACCCTAGTGCCAAATTCTCTCATTGTGCAGCCCTGAAAACGGGAATACCTACATGGATTCGGCACAACAGAGGAAAGGAAACAGGAAAATATAATTTAAGATGAGGGATGGGAAAATTGGAACAAAAACAATTCATTTTGTTTTTACTGGTCTTATAAGGGGAATTGCAAAAAGCTGTAGTTTAGAATGTAATTAAACAACAAAACTTCTACAAAACGTATCAGAAATATTAAATTGAACAAATAATTATTTTCTGAACCATTTTTGTTTAAGGCAGGAACTAAATGTCTGTGTTTGATTAAATGAAAATACTATTGTCCAAGTATTGTTAATATTTCTTTTACCAACCAGAAGAAATTTGCTTTATAAAATATAAGGTGATGGCGTATTTCCTCCTGCCTCAATCGCAAACAATAGACGTATCCCACGGCACTCCAGAAACTGCTTACAGCGTAATGACATAGGGCAAAAGTCTTAAATGGCAAAGCACAACAAGTCAGATACATTTGTTATGATATCACCAGCCATACCCTTGTGTGTGTGCAGAGCAGGCTTCTGCCCAAAGAGATGCCAGATAAAGAAACTCTACCCTTTCAAGCTGGTATTTAAACAGGTTTGCTTTCAACAACGGAAGGAACTGATAGCAGGAAAGCCAAATTAATTAGAAACACTGCATTTGTTCATTGATGACTTTACTGGCTCGTTAAATGATTTACAATTTTATGTGACATCTTTGTATATAGCAAGGGAATAAAAGAGCTACCAGCATGCTAAACTACTAAGTGTCAACGTACATCGTTATGAGTCATCATTTATTGGTTTTTGATCGTTTGCATTTGGAATATCAACAGTATTAAGTAAATATGTGTGGTTTCCAGGATTTGTATATTAAAAGGTAAATATAGACTATGTCATTATTGCAGTTCAGTTGCTTTTATTTAACGATTGTCACTTTATGTCCACAAAGATTTCCAAATGTGTTTAACATGTTGCCTGTGCTGTTGTATGGCTTGCTGCCGCTGCCAAAAGTCAAATTGCACTTTTATAAGAGCTCCCGTAACTTATACTCAGTGGGGGCTGTCATCTTGGACATCACAAATTAAGGAGGCAGCCATTGTTTTCAGTAGGAATTAATGATATCACCCCCAGTCTAGCAGAAAGTGCATCAGTGATGTCATCCTAAATCGACCACATTATCATTTTTAGGTCCACAATAAAGTTAAATAGTTAAATGAACCTAATTTATCGTGTCATGCTAATTTGGGTTCTTTGGGGAATTGAATTATGGGAAAATAAGTATTGTGATTTAAACATTTGGGGTTTGCTTTGAAAAATGCTTAAGTCTAGATCTGACACTCAGTTCCTGAAATAAATATGTTTTGGGTGGGGGGTACACCCCATCCAATATACCGTAGTCTGTCTGTATGCCTGTTAGGGAATTTAGAGTGTAAGCTCCATGGGAATGACAAATATTCTCTGATGCGAATTACAAATATTCTCTGTACAGCGCTGCATATTTGGAGATACTTTATAAATAAATTATGATGTTTGTCTCGTTCAAAGTAGGCATTGCTTGGATGGACCTGGCCGTGGTTTCGGTGATGTCATAGGCAAACAGAGGGGGGTTTCCTAGTGCCTGGAAACCCCCCTCCAAGCCTGGGACACTGTATAATTGAGGTGGCTGGACCCTGCTCCTGCTTCACATGGCTCTGTGTGAAAAGGGAGAGCTGCGTGCACCTAACAGTAGCCACGCCCACGTGCATGCTGGTCACGCCCACTGGCGGCGTGGTGTGGAAACCCCCCCTCTACAAATCCTGCGTTTGCCCCTGAATACATTGATTTAATTTTGCCATGTCTGCCTGTGCATCCCTCTGAGACCATCTCAGAGTTGTTATTAAGAACTTGGCCCAAACGTTATGCTCCAGTGTGAAATGGAGGAGTACGATTCCACCCCTTTTTAATATCGACAAGCAAAACCTCATTTGTGCGCTACGTCCGTTTATATGCGTATGGAAGTGGCACATTTATCAGTACTAATTATCCTCAGTAATCATTTACATTTCTTTCAAAATCACCATCTGACTGTACGAAACCGCTGAATTAATTGAAGTACAATGGATTATGCGCTGGTCTCTCGATTATAAATGTATTGTATATTACTATTTCGCTGTCAGTACTTTGTGTATTACCTACGTATAACACACCATGGCATATTTTTTCTTGATTTCTTTTTCCACAATATGTGAAAACTGTTTAAATAAAATGGGGAAAAAAAAAGTGCTTTTTTTTTTTTTTTTCTTTCCTTCAAAACCTTTCAACGTGTCAGAAATTTGTATCCATCATAAAATAAGCATATGAATTAAAAGCCACAGGAACAAAATGATGGGTTTATCCGCGGCCGCATTGGTGGCGGTGGGTAAAAGAGACGTTTGTCCGCATAGCTGTGAGGCTCTACACACGCTACCTGCAGAACACATAACCTGAAATCGCCTTTTCACACTCTCCACATTTCTGAAAATCACTCACTGGAGAAACTGCTTTCAATTGAAGGGAACAGAGCTATTTGTCAGTTAGAATACAAGCGGTGATGTCATTAAGGTTCTACCTGGAAGCCTTGCCACAAAAGAGCTCACGCTCTGTTATTCTTCTCTAAACATTGGCGTTGAACTGGGGAAAACTGTTAGAAGCTGTTTCAGGTTAGAGCCACAGGTAAACTGCCAGGGATGTCTCAGCACCTTCCTGTTATCCTAACCGTGAACATAATTCCCCAGATTACTGTCAACACTTCCCCGCTGTCTATTTCACAGCTTTTATGAGGTCTAAACAAACAGCGACATTCTCCTGCTATTCACTCCCTCCCGTACATGTCGCCTCATTTTTTGTCGTTTGATTTAAAATGAAAGTTATCTCCTCTCCTAAATAAAAGATAGGTAAATATTTCATAGTGCCAGGTTGTGATACCAATTTGCATCTCAATCATCTAGATAATTGTTTCTTAGCTGAAGACAAAACAAGTTCCTCATTCATATTTTCTTAAATTCTCAGCCTGTCACTGCTAAGGACGACTAGGAATCGACTGGTGAAAATACAAGAGAGGAGTTCAAATAGGTGAAAATCATACATATAAGCTTGGGAGGGGCCGGCTGAGGAAACAGCAGAATGATGACATCATTACGCGGGTGTGTAATGATGTCACTGAGGGGGCGGAGCTAGGCCACTGCAGTACAGAAAAGGATGTGTTTACTGTATTTATTGGGGTATTTATTGGGGATTTATTATTTTTAATAAAAGTATGTGGTTTTAATGAGGGTGTAGTGGTTTTGTAAACATTTTGTTTTGTGGTACTACATGTCTCAGCCAGCCATCGGTGTCAGTGCTTTCAGCACTGGGCTGGTTATTCCTAGAGGGGGGGCCCGCTTGTTTTTTTGGCGGACCCCACTCCCTAGGGAATCCAGCCCAGCGCTGAACAGCCTGGGATTGGTTAGTCATTATGGGAGAGGGACCCCTGCCGAGTGTCCCCCTGCTATAGTGCCGCCAACCCCGGCTGGTTTGCCTAGTGGTGGTTATGTGAAAATCGTGGGGACCCCATGAAAAATTTTCCCCAATTTTCATGTACCCAGCAGTAGTCTGGCAGCACTAAGGTTAATAGTGCTTGGGAAGGGGGACCCTATGTTTTTTTTTTTTTTCGTTTTTATCTATTTTTACACTTTTAACAGCCGCCGGACTTCTGGCTGTATAGATAGGGCAGTGTAACAGTGATGTGTTTACTAATCACGCAGCTAGATAAGGACAACACGGGAGCGTTAGCTAAACACGGGAGTGTTTGACATCGCAGCAAAGAGATGACCAGCGACTTTTAAGATCAGAGTAAATATCGCAGTTTAATACATCTGGCGACTTGGGGGCCAAAACGCTGAAAAAATCGGACCTTGATACATTTACCCCCCGATGTATGTTGATAAAAGAGGTGTAGATAGAAGAATATATAATACATTTTATTGAAAAAACATTATAATTTGCACTTATTTCCCTGTGCAGTTATACATATAAACATAATAGCAGTGAATGCCTCTCCCTTGGTCTCTCCTATGTGTTTCCAGTTGCTCTGATTTGTTTATGCTATTTATAATGTTTTAGAATGTTGATGTTAGCACGAAAATGTTCTTGATAGTTGATTTCTAATGTTCCACAAATATACAATCCATTATCTCTTGTAGATATTCTAACACTTCTACTACTTATATTCCTGTCATCAAGTACTTGGAAAGTTCTCTCTAAATTGACGTTAGAACATAACATAACAATACAAAAAAAATGTGACATTATACAGATGAAGGAGACTTTATTACAGTCAACAGTGCATTATTGCAAAGATTAAAATAGATTGTCTAATATCTTGTGGCCGTATTTTGATTAGTTAACTAGTAAGTAACTCAGAATATTTGACTTAAGTGTAAAAAAACATTCTGTACCATGCACCTAATTGGGTACCATGGTGCAAGAAACCCTGCTCCATCGGTACAATAGCACAAGGGACCGTATTATAAGGTCTGGTGATAACTGTATATAATAGTTTAAGGTATTTTTTTTAGATCATACATGCTCTCTTGGAACTTTTTACTAAATGAATTGCTTTTATTTGGTTTTGTTGACCTTAGCTATAGCACAGAGCACATAGAAAGTTTAGGAGCAGGAGAATATGTACAAACAATATACAAGTAAATTAGCTATTTATCTCAGTATCGGCATAGGAAAGGGTTCTTTACTGTAAGGGTAGTTAAGCTGTGGAATTCCTTACATTAACTGAATTTAAAAATGGATTGGATATGTAGCTATAATGAGTAAAAGGATATGATGGGGTAAAAATGAACAAGGGAATTTACCCATTTTTAGCTGAAATGCCCTAGATCATGGAAAAATTTACCTCTGTCACACTGGGGTTTTGTTTTGTCTTACTCTAGATGAACACAATTAGAATTTTTGAATGGTTGAACTTGATGGTCCGGTATCTTTTTTTTCTGACTCTAACTATGCAAAGTCTGTCTAAAGGAAAGTCTGTCCTTTAATAATCCCTCCTTGGTGCCTTTGTCAGTATATACTAATGTCCACCTTGAGTTGTACTTTTGATCTCCTACACAGAGCGGTCTCAGGCAATCGGTGACAGTCCAGTTGTTGTGGAACTTTAAGCCTTAACTAGAGATGGTCAAACCATCTGCTAATCATTTCTCAAAGCGGTTGGGTAGAAAAATGTGAAAATTTCATGGAATTTCTTACATTTTTGATTGCTTAAGATGGTTCTAAATTTTAGGAGGTAAACGGGTTCAACCGTGGTCACGTCCGTTGACAGATCGGAGAGACCCTTCATCATGGAGCCTCATCGTACAGGTGCAAACAGCATAGTTTAGTCCGATTTAGACCAGAAGTAGACAATACGTAAATGTCCGGTCATTGTGGACCTACCTGCAAGTCCCAGGTGGCAGGAGATGTTAAGACTCTTCCTTCCCGATAGGCTCTTCTCTCCTTCTTACATCAGGTGGATCTCCTGCCTATGAGATTAGACAGAAGTAGACCTATAACAAAGGCCGGGGGAACATTGTAAGCCCGGTAAGCGTTGCGGGATGACGCCGTGCTTATCGGGACATCCCAGCGGTCTGCATGCACCGCAGCCAATATGCGTACTGAAGGCTTCAGTGAAGGGCAGGGGGCGCTGGAGAGCCAACCTTGCCTATAACAGACCAGGGGGTAAATGTATCAAGCTGAGAGTTTTCCATTGGGTTTTAAAAACCAATCAGATTCTAGCTATCTTTTATTTAGTACATTCTACAAAATGACAGCTAGAATCTGATTGGTTGCTATAGGCAACATCTCCACTTTTCAAACCCACCGGAAAACTCTCAGCTTGATACACTTACCCCCAGGTCTTAAACTTAAAGAGGAAAAGCTTTATTGACACAGTAAGGCTGTTTTTTTTGCCTACTTGCACACCTACAGCATTTTAAGGGGCATACTCACCTTATGGTCTTTGAACACACCCCTGTAAAATAAATCTACATATTTGAGTTTGTGGATGCTCCAGAAAATGTGTATGGCGGTAAAAATGACGCATTTAAGTCTACTCAACTTCTACTTTTAGTTTTTCTCATAGACTACTGCTCAGATCAGACTAATGTTTGATTATTTATATGACTGAAGGGACATCTGCACTGTCTATTGTACATGTGTCACATTTGTGTGTTTGAAGGTATTTCTTTACCTTGGTCGAATTGCTTCTTGAAATTCACTTTCCCATCGAACAGTAACTGGAAAGGAAAAAGTACGTCCAAGTATAAGTACAAAGTAAAAATTAAAGACCTTTTGCAAAGAGGTAAAGGCTGTGCGTCCTCCTAAAGCAGCTCCACCCTAAATGCACCCTCTCCTACCCTTTAACAAAATTAAATGATCTTGTCCCTCAAAATGAAATCTAGTTTTTCTACTTCAGTGCAAATCTAAGAGCACTTGTGCACCTAATCCACACTTAGAAAGCAATGCCCTCAATTAGCCCAACTCCTCAAATCAACCAGTACAACCCCCCCTCGTAGACACTCTCAAACACGGGTATTTTCTCTCAAAAGTAGGTGTGTAAAATTATAAAACAGCGTTTACATTTTGGGATTGCCCCTTTTGAAAGATCGTCGGTGACCCAGATTGACTTTGGAAGCAAAAATGAAAATTCATAATGACACATGGTCAATAATGACCCATAATTAGGTAGAATGCTTTTCAATAGGTGAGATGCTTTAGTAAAAGGATAATGTCCATTCCTAAATATAACAGCATATCAGCAGCCTTCACTAGTCTCCCACAATACGGCATTGATAGACCCCAGAGCAAAATTTGGATGAGGGCAGGTGTCACAATATGACTTTGAGGATGCCGCTGACTGATATTGACACTACTAGACAGGGAGGCGCAGAGTCTAACGCACCCCCGGTATTCACCAAGGGCCCCCGCAAGGAGGTTTGGGGCTTGGCTGCATGAGGTGCGCAGGTCGCAGTTCTCCCAGCTAGTTAACAGTGCAGCGGGAGAGAGCAAGAAAAGCGCAGTACACGGGGGTGACCCAGAGGGAAAGTCAGAAAACGAGCCGAGGTCGGAATCCAGGAAACAACGGAGCCAAATCGCAGGACAGAGAGAGAGTGGTCAGGAACGAGCCAGGAGTCAGGAACCAATGGACAATAACAGGAGCAAGGGAGAAGGAGAAAGCACTCTGAAGTAGGTGAAACCAACACTCTGGCGCAGACATGTGGGAGGAGGTGCCTTATACACCCTAACCAGGCCCTTAATTGGAGGAGTATAATAGCGGTAGTCAGGAACACCTGACTGCAGACAAAACCTGAGGAAAGAAGTGTCCAGTTGCTCCTTCTGCGCATGCGTGGCTGGCGGACCCGGAAGTACTTCCGGTTGCTAGGGCGTCCGTCCCCAGCACCTATGCACAGTGCGGGGACGGCGCCTGAGAGCAGGAAGAGCAGAGCAGGAGCCTCTGGAGAGTAGTACAGTCTCGCCAATTCATGGCTCTGTTCAAAGCCACACCACATATTGGCCACCCCCCAGGACAGTGACGGTAGTTCTACCACTGCCGGCCACTCAACCCTTGGACCTACAAGTGAAAAACTCTGTAAGTAGATTTGAGGTTTTAAATAAACCAATTTCAGAATGATAGATCCACTTAAATTCCCTACCAGTGAATAATGTGAAAACCTAAGATTAAAGTTTGATAACTACATTCAACACGCTCTCTGCCTGGTGTCGTTCCTGGAATTCTACAACACACAGGGTGAATCTATCAAAATAAAACAAGCATCAAACTACACAAAACCTAAGTGATTGATGCATCTTCACTCGCGAAAGAAATCTGTTTCTACAGTGTGATCCAAACGTCACGTCACAATGTCTTGTTATTAAACGTAACTTAGCTGGAACGCCTGTGTGTGTGAAAGATTCATTTGACTCTGTGCTCTTGACACCGTAATAACAACTGCCTCTCATTGAGGACACTGGAAAAGACACATTTCTCATATATTTCTGTGTCAGAATGATAAATGGGCGAAGCAACGTATTGTTTCTAGGAGTACTGTATGTCTGTTCCGTCCACAGAAGTCTGTTATCATAGCACAAAACTACCCACCAACCCTTTGTTAGCAACATGACAAAAAATAAACACAGCTCAGTCTTGGAAGGAGTTTGACTTTATAGAGTTAGGGAAATGATGTATTTCTAAGATTACCTTCACCTGTCAACAATTCTATACATCATTTGACCGTAGAACAGATTACCTCCCCTATGTACACTGAAAGTGTGAATAGGTAGTGTTACCTGTACAGTCATTCTCAGCAGTTTTGTTGACTGTGGTCTGACGTTCTTTTTTCTCTTAAAAGCTGTGTAAACAGAGTCTGGCAGGCAAAAATTTGGCAACCTCCGCATAGTGTTATCAGGAAATTATTCTACGTTTTAGGAAGGTTGGATGGGAATTGCGCAGGGCCATGGATAGCCAGAGGCAGTGGTAAAAAGTGGCACTTGATCCCCATCCCGTCCTTTATAGACCCCAAGGGGTATATTTACTAAACTGCTGGCTTGAAAAAGTGGAGATGTTGCCTATAGCAACCAATCAGATTCTAGCTGTCATTTTGCAGAATGTACTAAATAAATGACACCTAGAATCTGATTGGTTGCTATAGGCAACATCTCCATTTTTTTCCCGCAGTTTAGTAAATCTAGCCCCTAAACTCATATGAGCTGCTGAAGTAAAACAAAATGTTGAAATATATCTATGTGAATATTGTGAATTTGAAATGATCAATAACCCCTAATTAAATAAAGGACCTGTGTAATGATACCAGTATCTTTATTACTATGAACATCTAATGGAAACAATAGCCACTAAAAGATATATACTTTGAGGGGTATTCAATTGACCGCGAGTTGTTTTTTTTCCCTGCAGCGTTAAAGAAAAAAAAAAAATCACGTGGGTTTTTAACTGCTGTAGTGACCGTTTTTAGTTAACGCAGCGTGAAAACTCGTGCAATTCAATTGAAAAAGAGGGGGAGTGAAGGGGAGTTTTAACGCGGTGATGTACAGGGGCGGATCTAGGCAACTGCTCTACCAGGGGCGATTTTAGGGCGGGGCGATTTAGGCCCCACCCCCTTTCTAATTTCTAAGGCTGCCGGCGGCTGCACAGTATGTGAAGGTCCGCTCGGCAGTGACAGTGTGCTGCCCCGCTGCTCTGATTGTGTTTAAAACACAATCAGAGCAGCCGGGCAGCACACTGTCAATGCTGAACGGACCTGCACAGTGTGCAGCCGTCAGCCCCCCCCTAGATCCGCCACTGGTCATGTATAACACAAAAAAAGGATTGCCATACATTTTCATACATAAAATTGCATTAAACAACCTATTTATTTGATAATATCTACATTACAGTACTTTCTTTAGCATATTTTTTTATTTTCACTGTTTTTTACTATAGAATCATCTGTACCATGTCAAAATACATTAGTACATATTTGTACCAAAAACTTACATAAATATATTTAATTAGTGATTTGTATTTATTTATTCTTTTAATGTGTTTTTTTTTTCCATTATTTTTTCACAAGAAAATCAACTTTTACATGTTATGCATTACTTATAAACAGAGTTTATCTTTTTTTTTTTTCATTATTACATGATTTCAAATAGTTGTCATAGGTTTTTTTATTTTTAGCACACCCCAAAGAGGTGCGAGATAATACAGCATATTGGCCTGTTTAACGCGCCACGTTAAAAAACAATTGAATAGCTTTTAATGCGGCAGGCTCTCAACCACCCTATTCTTTCAATAGACCTTCTACTGGAGCGCAAGAGGACCGTTTCATGTAAAGAAAACTGAGCGTTAAAAATGGAAATGAATCGCGGGTAAAGTTAACCCGCTCGAAAATGATAAAAAAAAAACAGCGTTAAAAAGACTTAACACGGTGTTAAAAAATATCTTGCGGTCAATTGAATTCCCCCCTAGGGTACTAGGGTAAGTGACTGCTAAGCACAAGCTATGGACGCTGTGTTGCATATTGTAAAGTATTTCAACTCTGGCTCATTTTTTTGGACAGCTGTGAAGAACTAAATGTCTATTTCTGTTTTTGGCAGATGCAAGTATTCAAAGCGCACAGCATTGAGAACAAATGTGGATGATAATCAGCATGCAGGGTTTTTATACTAACTTTTTAATATTAGTAGATGGTAAAACCAGCAGTCCATTTTGGTCTAGCAGACAGTTATCATTCTGTATCCACAGTGATATTAAATTAATTAAATTACACTGGCATTGGAGAACGAATGAAAATTCAGTATATTTGTCTAAACTAAATCAGGGGTGCGGGAGAAGCTTTGTGCTGTCAGCACTATTTTGTTGACCCCAACTCCCTGGGGAATCCAGGGCCGTGCTGACCAGCTTGGGGATGGTTGGCATCATGTCAGGGGGACTCTCTGCTGCAGGTTTCTCTGCTATAGTGCCACCAGCCCCGGACGGCTAAGCCTAGGGTTGGTTGAAGGAGAGTCGGGGGGGCCCATGCTGTTTGTCCCCTTGATTCTTCTCCAACCATCACTAGGCTTGCGGCACTAGGGATAATATGACTGGGGGAGGGGAGGCACTTTTTTATCATTTATTTATGTATTTATTTTTAAGACTGTTTACTGCCATGCACAGCCGTTGGACCCGCTGGCATTGCCAATTTAATGTCGGCATTGTGACTGACTGTTTTTTCACTGTCGGCAATCACAATGCTGACATTCAGACAATCAACCACTGATTGGCCCGATAGCACAGTAGTGTGCAACCTGCAGCGAGGAACGAGTATCATTCCAAAGCACATAATATTATTGAACGAGATTGTTAAACTGAACTAAATATCTCGGTCAACGATGGAACGATGACGTTCCAATTCTGCAGTGTGTATGCACTCTGCAGAATTGGAACGACAATTTAGATAAGCAGCAGCACTCTCCTTCCTCCCTCAGCAGATGGTTATGACAGGTGAAGAGCACAGATCTGAAGGTAATCGGGTGTAGTGAGTACACATGAATGGGCATGACTATCGGGATTGCTTGTTTCCCGTTGTTGGTAAAATCGCTAAACATTAGGCTTTTCCTGTAGTGTGTATCTAGCTTAAAACTAAACAAGGCCCTGCTGCTTCATGTTACCTATCACTCTTCATAACCTTGAAGGCAGAACACGGACAATGAATAAAGTTAAAGGTAGCAGGCATTCAACCTTTGCTTGCAACACAAGAGTATTGGTACATTATTAGTTGTTTAGATTTAAACGTTATTAAGCCGCCTCCAACCTTTTCCCACCATAAGCGATTAGTCAGTGTTCTATTTATTTAAACAAACATGTGTTGCAATATTTATGAAGTATTGAAAAGTTTTTCATTATGCAAATAATATTTGATGAAGTACCGGTGCCTTTTGTTTAATGTTGTCTTACCAAAATCATTACCATTGCTCTGACGTTATTACCTGAATCTGTGTGTTGTCCAGCATTTCATTATCCTTGTATCGTGCTGATTGATTGGCAGTCAGCTGGTGATATACGTTATCTTTAGTTGAAGAATAAATGTAGAACAGTTTTGGGTTTGGTTTTATACCTAAATACCTGCATAGCTAAACCAACCACAATTGTTTAACATTGATACAGACAGTCACTTTACTCTCGTTTATTTAGTAACTTGGGATCCTCA
Source organism: Mixophyes fleayi (assembly GCF_038048845.1). NCBI lineage: Eukaryota > Metazoa > Chordata > Amphibia > Anura > Limnodynastidae > Mixophyes > Mixophyes fleayi. The sequence goes on from NC_134409.1 coordinate 13,373,980, forward strand.
CTTTTCTTTGTGCCAGAATTTTACCACGTCCGCAGTTGCTGCCCGTTAGCTCAGAATAAGTGGTGAGGAAATTCATAGCTCTTGATTTTTATCTCAAGGCTTTTCCAAATGTCAAACTGACATTTTACTATGCAAATGTGCTCTGTACACAGCAGCTGTAGTAGAGAGGCGTTCGATTTCCCTCTCCCATTAGGGTGTGCCTCTAATAAAGAAACTTATAGCAGATATCTCAGGCAGTAAAACGTGGTGACCTAAGGTGAAAATGAGCAGGTTCTACCTTTTTGGCATATCTAATAATGTTTACAGTGTCAATAATTGTATTTTACAATGCACACTACTGGTATAAAAATGTTTATGATAGTTTTGTTATTTGTTATTTCAGGTGGTGTCCCAAGCAGCCTAAGGACCCTTACCCACTGGCGTTGCATCTCCCCTCCGCTATAGTGATAACTAGCCCCAAGCCTGACAGTCTATGCTGCTTCTTGCAGTTTGAGGTCCCCCGTCATAGCGGGCATCAGTCCCAGGCTGGTCAGCGTAGGGCTGGGGTCTCTGTTGGGAGAGAGCCTGCAAAAAAAGGCATAGACCTTCTCCCATAGATTACCAGCTCCGCACGGAAAATCGCTTTTCCTGGCTCCCCTTGGCTGTGAGGACAAGGGTAATAAGTAATATCAGGACCCCTAGAGTGGCAACTTTGCCGTCTCAGTGGTCCCAATATAATGGTAGGAGCTAAGTCTAAGATCTCTGTTCATTATACTAAAATATATAAAACACAGACACGATTGTTAAACCAACTTTTATTGAAATAATATATTCTATCGCTTGTCACCCTCATTTCAATGGCATATTCATTTCAATGGGGTTTCTACAGGAAATGCACAAGCTCCTATTGAAATGAATGGTTCATTGTAACCATTTTTGTAAAATCCTAGTGGGCAAATATACAATATGCTCCTATAGAGATGAATGGACTTTTCCAAGCGCAGTCACTTGCTTTGAATGCACGGATGGATTAAAGAGCATCCCAAATAGAATAGAATAGAATGGGTTTGATTTTTAGATGCAGCTCTGTCAACATTCATTATTAAAATAAGGACACACATATTCACCCTCATACGTCCAACAAAGTTTCGTTTTGTGTAGTCATCAACCTGGGCAATAAAAATAAGGGAGAAAGGTTTGTCCAGTAGGTAGGGTTACTACACACCTTTTAAACACTTGGCTCTCAACACCCTTAAGGCGACACACTCATCACTCACAATAAGGGATGCGACGCTCACTCACACCACAGGGGGCGCTACAGATCATGCACAAAACTATCCTTGTAGACCTTGGAGAACTTTCATGCCTACCATGTCATATTTACTGCATTTGATTGTAACATACTTTTTGCATTTTAAATAGTCCTTTTCGATAAATATCAACTTACAGAGCCTGGAAAATAAGGACAGATGGTAAGAATTTCACCTAAGAGGTAACAAAAGAAAAATGTTATTGTGCAATTTGTCAATATCGAAATAGAGAGACATTTCCCGGGATATAAATTACCAGGAACAAACCTCTAAAGCCGACGACTGTCCCCGTTCTAAAGGTCCACGACCGTCTTTTCATTTGTAAGTAAAAAAATGTTGACATGAGAAAATAGCAGATGAATAGAACCAGTTTGCTAAGTAAACAATTAAGAAATGCGCTTTTTGGAAACAAGCAGTGAGAAGGCGCAGTGACAGGAGACGTTCCTTCCTCTCAGAAAGTGAACATTAAAATAAACAGACGTTTATGCAGGGATGTTACAGAGATATTTTGGCATCGTCCACAAGTCCCTGGTTAGCTGTTGATGTACACTGTCTGAGAGTCGCTCCCCAGAGAACTGCCCTCTGGAATAAATGTAACCTAAGTGAAGCTCATAAATCCAGATTAAACCCAGCACCAGATTCATTTTAACTCTTTGCACTCTGTATTAAACTTCATGTAGTGTGGAGATTACTAAACACCCAGGATGTTTCAGCAATACTGTGCTGCACTTGTGCACCCTACTTGGGGCCGATGGTAGTCAGTTTCACGGTACTGACTATCCCGACAGAGAAGACAACGACATGAGGAGTCCGATCATAGGGCACCAACCTGTAAAAACAACTACTTACCGGAATGGAGATTGCTTCATATCACGACTCGCTCTCTTGCCGACTGTTGAAAATGACGTCATCACCAACCGCAACTTGGGTTAATGCAGCGATGGATGGACTCGCCTGTCATTTATGTCAGGTAAGTATTATTTCATAGAGTTTCTAGAGGAGACAGGAGTTCCTGGAGGAGACCAGCTTGAGGAGTTGCTGGAGGAGGCCTGCTTCAGGAGTTGCTGGAGAAGACCAGCTTCAAGAGTTTCTAGAGGAGGCCAGCTTCAGGAGTTGCTGGAGGAGACCAGCTTCAGGAGTTCCTAGAGGAGGCCTGCTTCAGGAGTTGCTGGAGGAGACCAGCTTCAGGAGTTCCTGGAGGAGGTCAGCTTCAGGAGTTCCTAGAGGAGGCCTTCTTCAGGAGTTGCTGGGGGAGACCAGCTTCAGGCGTTCCTGGAGGAGGCCAGCTTCAGGAGTTCTTAGAGGAAGCCCTCTTCAAAAGTTCCTGGAGGAGACCAGCTTGAGGCATTTCTGGAGATGACCCACTTCAGGAGTTCCCAGAAGAGATGAGCTGCAGAAGGAATGTCAAGCAGGCCCAACAGAGCAGGGGGAGTCTTGGTGTTCTGCCCAGGTTGTAACGGGAGCAGTTCTCATCTCTGGCCAATTTCCAGGAATACTTCACAGCCACCCCATGAATTTATGGGCTAATGTGATGGCAAGTTCTCCTACATGAGCTTGAATTTGGCATGCCCTTACTGTAAATTAACTATGGCAAAACCCTCCTTCCCCGCAACATTAACTCTCTGAAATAGTAGGCTGTAGTAAGTGTCCTTAGTGTTTGAAGACGCAGAGGACATGGCTACATTCATTGACATATTTATGGACATGGGCAGAGTGATTTTGCCTGTGATATGCTCAAAATCAGCAGATTAATCAGGCCCCTGGTGTTCACTGTGTCCTAAACATGATGGGCTTGATCAATCTTCGGACGCAACATGTGCGAAACTTGCTTTCAAAAAATGACCATGGAACTTGAGCGTATTTCCAGCCATATTAAAATACAACCAGATCTCAATATACGTTTCAATTTGATCAGAGCACAGTGCAGGATCACATGCAAAAAAAATAATTCTATAAAATAAATTAACAACTCATAATAATACTTTAATCATTAATAAAAATGTGTTTTAATAAAAAAAAATATTATTATTTACATTAAATACATACATCTGGATGTTCTTTATGTGTACTGTATAGACAGTACAATATTATTATAAGCTCTCTTAATTGCATACAAATGTGCTTTGCTATCTAGCGGTGTACATACGTGTAGTTTTTAATCCAAAGACTATACCGTGCCAGGCATCACCATCAGTCGGCAACTTACACCTGCCCGGGAGCTGGTGCAATGATACAGCTAGAAAACACATATGAGAAACCCAGGACTTGAATCGGCTGCATCTGAATTGGCTCGCCCTTAGTGTACATCGCCTCCGTTTATCCACATCTTTCTCGTTCTACCCTTCAAATCGTAGGCAGTTGTGTCATTTGTGTTCGGACACGACTTGCCCGCTGTTGCATTCATTGGCGTACGACCCATTTTTTAGCTATTTCACTCAAGACACGGCGCGCAAATGTACTTATGTCCTAAACTGAATCAAGCCCAACATGACAAGTTATGGGGAGGTCATTGGAACACAAGTAAAACATTTACGGAGCCCTTAGGCCTGACGAGGAAAAGTTTCCTTTTAAAGACTAATTTTTCATGATCTGTGTGATGACAGAGAAGCATAAATATGTTGTGATCTTCACTTCTCAAATCATGGACTATTTTAATGTGCAGAAAAAACACATTGACTAATCCTGTGGCATTTTTTCTGAAGTATCTGCCAAACCCACAGCTAGGCTTTCCAAAACTGAAAGGACACTACTGATCTCAGGAATATTCAGCTGACTGCGTGCTATTTACCCCTTCAGACCTGACAGGTCTTGGCAATTGAAAACTAAAGACAATTGAAATTGAAAAAAAGACAATTGAAAACTACTACAATTAAAAATGAGGAATTCTTAGTTACTACTGAATCAAGTAAAGTAAAAAAATATTATAATTTTCCATTTAAACTAAAAGGGGCTATAACCTCAAAAATGGTCATTGTTTATGTGTGCCGAGCTGATTGTATATGCTATATATATATTTTATGTTATCCCTTTGTGTAAACTATAAGCAAATTTGTAACTGCCTACTCAGACCTTTCCAGTCCTAACGAAGCCCCAATGATATCATGTCCAAACCCTAAGGAAGTCATGCTACTGTGCGGATAATCACATATCAATAAGACTGACAGGAGAGCTCTGAGAAGAGAAAAAAGGATTCAGGGTAAGAGAAGAAAAACAATGGAGCTGTACTAAATACAAAATAGGTAACGTTCTCTAAGCATAATAATGCATACATTTGTGCATACATTTATCCCTTTTTACATTAGAAAAATGCAAAGGGAAAATACACCACCTCCTTAAGTACTAAGGATGAGTCCCACTCGTCCTCTGCATTTAAGGTGTTATCCCAGTTGCAAAGCGCTACGAAATTTACTGGCGTTATATAAATAAATAAATGTTGATGATGATGAAGGGGTTAATAAAACCCACAGATCTCTTGCCATCGTGATCTATGGGGTTTCCTTTCCTCCGTTAGCATCATGCAATGCCACAGTCAATTAATGTCTCTGGGAATTGGGGGAGGTACTTGCAGAGCCTCTCTCCTTATCACTAGCACTTAGAAAGCTGGGAGTACCCTTGTTTGAAAGAGAGATGTCCCCTCTTTCAACTATGACACCCTTGTTTTTTTATTGCTCGCTGATTGTTTTTAATCATCAGACATTAAATAAATATGTGATAAGACCAAAAGTGCACAGGACTGAGAAGCAGTAGCCTCCTGGACCCTGCCTACTTCACTAGCAATTTGTCATGCCTGTTAGCCTAATCCCCCCCCCCCCACGTTGTGCAGTGCCGCTGGACCACAGAGAATCAAGAATGTTGCCATGCCCCTACATATGCAGGAGGATACATTGGCACTGCCCAGTGCCCCCACCTCTAGCCCCTTATTGGTCACACCTCCATCAATCAGCTTAGACTAGCCCAAATCTGCGCAAACCATCTTCCCAAATAACAAAGTCCCACCTTTTGGACATGGAAATGGGGTCTGTTCGGTAGGTAGGAATGTTCTTTAATTTTCTCTGCTTGGTGTAGTTAAGAAAATCTCTTTCATAAACAGGATTATTTTTTTTTGCTTTTACAATATTGGTCGTACATGTTGTACACCTATTTTATAATATCAGTTGACAGAAAGTGTAGCACATATTTTAATCAAGGTCATTTTTTATTATGTTTTACAATTAATGTCTTGGTTTTTTTTTGTGGTTTGTTTTTTTTTTTTAACTGAAATATGAGTTCACAGCAGAAAAATAGAGGGGATATTTTTTCCCCCCCGTCATATGCCACACACACATATAAAAGAAAGTTTAATTTTCCTCTGTAATTAGGAGCCATTTGCAATTTAAATACTTTAAATTCATGCAATGCTTAAAAAGAACTCACAGCATGAAACAAGGAATCTTCTGGGCTTCCATACGCTTGCTATAACCTTATTATGAGGTTATTTCGTAAGTATGAAAATTACTAGGATAAATTTTTATTTTTTTTTGCCTTCCATGAATTTGCATACATTATAGCAATGGCAAGTTTACATATGTCTGATAATATCTTAAAAAAAAAAGTATATACATTGCACCCCAAAAATTAAATTAAAATAACTTTCAAATAGCATTCAAGAGATAGAATTCCTTAAGACAATGCCCCCCTCCCCCAATGTGTTGTTTGTAGATGTACCCCGTACAGTAACCTTAGTTTGAGCCGCTCTTGGTTTATTTCATTCACTAAATTTCCTTGACTCTTCCCGATAATCATTGTATTCCCCTGTCTCTCTTCGTTTTGGCAGCAGATGCCCTGGCAACAAGCCTGAAACACGGTGAGTGACAAATCACTACCAGATGAGTTAGTGAAGTGAGCTCTACATTGAGTATTTCCTCTCACTATAGGCCCCAATAAAATTACTACAGCATTTCAGAATTTCAATTGGATTCATCTTTCTTCAAAGCTGTACCATACATAGACCTCCTCCAGACCATTGCTGCATTCCGCAAAATGCAACTATTATATTGATTAGATATTTAAATAAAAGGCTTTCAACAAAATCTGTTTGCCCATTATAGGAAAAAAATATAATGAAGAAAAAGCAATTTTAATAAGTTGTGCCAATTAAATACAATTGAACTTTTTTGTTTGTTTTTAAAGAAAATTACATATGTCCATTATATTACTTTGGTTGCTGTTATGGTCCTCTTTAGCAGTTTTTGGTTAGTCTGTTTTGTAGCCTGTTGGTGTCACTATTGTTACTTTTTCTGTTAAGGGGCTAAATTGTATTTTTTCATATATGTTTATATATAAAAAAAAAATATTTATTTAGTTTTTAAATTAATAAATATTTCTTTAACCATTTTAGATATAATAACATTACACTACGCCATCGGGCATTTGCGGTAATGCCATTTTGCTTGATCTTTCGGTTGTGATTGAGCCATTTTTAACTCAGGCAGAACTTTCTAAAGTGTATATTATTTTTAAAAAAATAGCTTTTTATAAAATAAATTTTTAACTCAACGTAATAATTTACTCATGCAAACCTATCAGACTAAGACACGATTACATTATGAAACTATTTATAAAAGGGGAAACACCAAGAACCTCTAGCTTCCCCAAAAACGACACAATTTTATCAGCATTATTTGGCATGCAAATATATAGTTATAATAAAAGAGCAGCTCTTTTCACTAGATTTTAGTAAACAAATAGCCTCCTAGTGATTATTTAATATAATATATGAAAAGAAGATATTATAATTAGAGTTTTCAAAAAATTCAATCCCTCAACATTCAGCATACCCATATGTTCCAGAATAGTTCCCTTTTATAACCTAAAATGTTTAACTTACATTTTTTCATAACTTAAACATCTGATGAACCTACTTTTTGATAAGTAGATGATAAGTAGACATGGATTCATATTACTGTTTACCCCTATTTGGGACTTGAAATTAATAATTTAGTGGATGTATTGGCCTGAGCTAACTTCAAATCATATAGGTGTCTGTTTTTTTATGTAACATTTATTAAAGCCCTACGCATACTTCTAAGTAGAATTCCAACTAAGCAGTTGCTGGTGTAAGAGTTCATAAAATCTGACTCCAGCAACTGCCTAATCAGAATTGTAAAATTATATATGACAGAATATGAGTTTGTAGTAAAGTCTTATTTATATTTTTCCATTTATGATATTAGATAATGGCCACTTTTCAGAATATATTAGTGTGCTGTAATAAAGTTATTATGCTGTTTCTTATTTTTTCATGGCAATTCTTTAATTAAAGGTTGCTGGATTTTAAGGTATAACAGATATTTCTATGACAGGAAATTGAAAATTGAAAATGTTAACTTCCTCCATGTGTTTTTCATCCAGTTGTACTTATCAACACGTTTAAGTGTTAATGGAGTTTAAAGGCAATATCCGTCACCTGATTGTATTTTTTTGAATTTGGGCCGCCAGCAATATTTTTATTTTACATGTGCACCTCTATTTAAACAATTTTGGATTACAATGGCACTTTTATTAAACACCTGATAATGCACTTTTAGTACAAAAAGGTGCAGAGTCTATTGCATTATTCTAAATACTTAATTTATTTTTCAAAGTTAGACTTAAAGTGCATTGTCTTGGTCCAGACTCTCACGTCCTTATTCATCAGTCCAGGGTTAGGCAACATATAGCTATCCAAACTATGATGAAACTTGTAGTTCCACAATAACTGGATAGCCTCAAGTTTCCGTTCTTTGCTGCTGATGATGGTCTAAGGAGATCTGGTGCAGAATTTGTGCTAGCAAATCCAAAACTAGCTCCAATCACAAATGAAAAGCTGTGTTTTTGTGCTGCTCGAAAACCTAAAAATTCCATGTACTAGTATGAGAAATGTTTTGAATCCCTGCCCCTAACAGTCTGCATAATTCCATTCTGATTGAGTCAAACCTCAAGCTCAGGCCACCCATGTTTTGAATGGAGCTCATTACACTTAAAATTCCAGGTCCATACAGCAGTTTCCTTTCCACAAGTGCCGAGCAGTACAGTAAATACTTATAATAAGTGCACCAACAGCTTCACCGGCTAACGGGGGGAAGTACAAAGCGAGCAAGTCATTGGACTTGAGGATGGAGCTAAAGCGGACTTCAAAGGTTCTAGTCTAGACAACACTTTCCTGTTCCAAAAAATCGCGTGCAACCTCTTTGTATAGGCAACGTAGGGAGAAAAGAGGCCTGTCAAACCTCATTGACCACTCGTAATGATACAGGCTAATTTCTCCTGATAATGTCACTGGGGAGGAAATCCCACAGACTAAACCCATTACAGTCCCAAGGGAAATTTCATATGGTTTTTTTTTATTTACCTTAAAAGAAAGACCCTAAACTAAAAAATTTAAAATATTGAAAACCAGGAAAATTAGCATATATAATAAATACATATTTGTACATGTGAATTTTCATAGCATATCTGTAGAATTTAAATAACATAAAGTCAAAATTTAAAGCTAATAATAAATTATACATTTTATTAATACATTATTATTATTAGAATTATTACTACCAAAAATAAAAATGATATCCTAATTATTAATATCAGTACTGCTAAAATTAATCATACTAATATCCTAATTATTATTCTTATTAATAGTAATACTAATAACTATAGTAAAAACATTATACTAATTATTACTAGCACTAATAATAAAATATATAATAATATCCTAATTACTATTACTACTAATAACAATAGTATTAACAATGTGCTTATTAATAATATTACTGCTGATAATAATAATAATAATAATAATAATAATAATAGTAATAATAATACACTAATATTAAGAAGAAAATCCTATATATTCCTACTTCTAATAACGATAATAATATACTGTATTTTATTTATTAATACAATGTTCTGTAACTCTGTACAATAATACATAACTGAACATATCAGATAATAATACACTTTTTAATGGGGAGAAATTCTGTTTGTAAACTTTATACATTAGTTAAAAAAACTGGCAAATTGTATGACAATTAAATTTATATTTACTGTGATAAAGTCATTCTGCTTCTGTAGAAGTTAGCAGATGAAAAAAAGTTTACAGAGAGCAAATCACAGATAAAAGAAGGAAAAAAAAATACCCTGTAATGCATTTAACTTTTTGCTTTGTTGAAACATGTTCCAGAACACTTATCATTCACTTAATCTTAGCTCCCGAGAAAGCCACAGCCATAGGATAGAACCAACGGATAACTCGATTTAAGATGTCGCCATGGTCACAACTCAAACAGCTCTTTACTTGGTTGTAAACATCAAACTATAAACAATGGAAGTGATACAATACAACCCATGGATAACTCAAACAGTTACAGATGCTGAGTGTACCCCCCTTCTGATACTTGTGGCTCATAATTTCAAATAAAGAGTTAATATAACTATGTATATGATTTATTACAGGAGTACAAAATATTACAAAATATTCCAATTACTAGGAAATGCTTTTTGTCTGAGCCCAAAGCTGGTAAAAGCCAAGCAGACCAATGCTTTTTCTTGACCATGTTAAAAGCTGTTGCAAATCTTATATTAATTAAGATTTTATGTTATATAGAGATGAGCACATGCTTCAATAGCGTCTCGGTTTCAGTGAATATTAATGGTTCATAGTCGATGAAAATAGGGGGCGCAAAAACAAATAGCAGGAAAAAAGAGCCAATCAGAAAGCAAGAATTAATTATGTGAGCTATGACTTCAATAGGCTTTCCGTCCATTAGGGACTTTGTCATTCTAGTATACAGTAACGACAAGGCAGCATTGTGTTGATTTTGCTGTTAGAACTTACCACAGTATAGGCAAACAGAGGAGGGGTTTCCTAGTGTCTGGAAACCCCCCTCCCAGCCTGGGGTACTGTATGCTTGATGTGGCTGGAACCTGCCCCGGGACCAGCCACTTTGCAGCTTGTGTGCAGATTGTTTCTATCTGCACTGTTCACAGCCATCTCTCCCTAACAAGTATTGAAAGCAGCAAGAACAGGTAGGAGAGAGCAGGACAGTCTGCTAACTGTTCTGACACACTCAGTCAGGACTTTGTCCTGATTGTATTGATAGTTGGGAGGTATGTCCTGCTTCACACGGCTCTGCTCGAAAAGGGAGAGCTGCGTGAACCTAACAGTAGTGCACGCAGCATTGCCCGTGTATATGATGGGGATAGGAAAAGTTGGAGAGCAGCCAAGCACTGTCTAAAATTATAGCCACACCCCCATGCATGCTGGCCACGCCCACCGGCGGTGTGGCATGGAAACCCCTCTCTACAAATCCTGCGTTTGCCCCTGCACAGGCATTTCATCAATATAAACTGTTAGTAGGACAACCAGGGGCAGGGTCAAGATGAAGGTTGACAATTAAGGGACAGTGTGCTAGCTGGAGGACGGGCCTCCGCAATCACTAGGCAAACCTAGGCGGTTACCCAAGGCGCCGCTGGTTAGGGGGTGGTTAGGCTCCGGCCCTGGTTAGGAGGACTAGGGTCTCTTCTTGCCAAGATCTCTACAGAGATCTGGGGGCATATATATGAAAGGCTTCGTCCTATGCATTATAGGCTTATCAGTAAGATTCCCCGGATTTTGCAGGTAAAAACTTCCCTATGCCTTCACATTGGGAAGCTTATTTAACAAGCATCTCTGCAGTACTTGAAGCACTGCAATATTTGTTCTGATATCGCCATCTCACGCCACTCCAGGCCAGTATCGCCTGAGCAACTGAGTATTGGTAGGTGGCGTTAAAAAAATCTGCTTCAACATTGCATTTTGATAAATTGATTCCCTAATGAGACAGTAATAATGGTAAATAGCACTAGACAGATTCCTATCACTCTGTCATCATAATCAGTCACCGTCCTCTTACACAATTCATAGGTGATGTGTGCCTATGATTTACTTCTCCGGCCAGAGGAGTTACAAGTGTATATATACAGGGCCATGCTTGCCACTTGTTAGTATTTAAAAGAAGGTTTGTCGCTTTTGAGTTAATATGGTTTTTACATAGTGCCGAGGGCAAATAGAGTTCTTATCGGCTGTCCTTGCTTGGGGAAGAACACATATAATCGATTCCCACAGCCGAACGTTTGGTGAAAAATAAACTTGAAAAAAAGGGATATATATGGTGACTGTGACGGCTATCCTTAAATTTCTCCAATGGGCTATATCCTTATGTTGCCTGATAAAGTATATAGAGATGTTTTAGAGGGACATCGGGGCAGTTTTGGAGAGGGAAATGAAGGGAAGAAGAAGAGGTTTAAAAGGAAAACAGGGAATTTGTAAAATGTGTGGGAATGGATAATACAGAAAGAATGCTGGAGCCAATGGGTGGGTATTTTGTCTGTTTACAATAGTGTGTGGTTATTTCGATATTACCATTGTTATGGCATAAATGGAATAATTATTTGGGATTAGAAAGGTGTTAAGCAGTTTAATGCGGGCGCAGTAAGCAGGATAAATCTTTGCTCTGAGCAACGTAGGAGACTAACCACAGTGTTATAACTGGCAAATTGACACGATCATAGGGCTCCCAAAATTTTTAATAAGAAAAACTGGGACAGTCATGTGATAAGAAGCTTGTTCAGACCATAACATCTGCCCCATACTATCTTTTAGGTTACAAATACAGTAAAACAGTTATAATGATTGAAAAATTGGAATTTTGGGCGGAAAAAAATTGGATATCCTGGGACACCATAGCATTATATCGTCATGTCTTATTCTTCATTAAGAGGTAATATCGTCCACCTCTCTGTTAGTTCCTAATCATTTGTCATTTGTGTTTTACGCAGGAGATTCTTTGGGTTTTGTGGATAAAAGGAACACCCACATTCTCTACCCTATGTCTTATGTCTGTCTACCTCGTTTGCTGCAGTGATGTCATACCCTGAATACTTTGTGTGACCGCTAGGATGGTTGTTTACTCATACACACTGAATTCAGACTTTTGTGTAATTGCTCAAACATTACTCATACTTAGGTTTTGTACCACGTCTGCTATTATGCTGAATTGTATTTTTATTATACTTATGTGTATTCATGCATTTATGTTGTATTCATGTATCTGTATGCAAATTGTCCGGTGCCAAATAAATAAACGATGATGATCATCATTATTCGTTTCCTTTGGCATAGTAAAAACACTAAGAGGATACACCAGTCAGCCACAGCATTAAAACTACCTGCCCAATATTGTATAGGTCCCTTGTGCTGCCAAAACAGCTCCGACCCGTCGAGGCATGGACTCCACAAGACCTCTGAAGGTGTCCTCTGGTATCTGGCACCAAGACGTTAACAGCAGATCTTTTAAGTCCTGTAAGTGGCGAGGTGGGGCCTCAATAGCTCAGACTTATTTTTCCAGCACATCCCACAGATGCTCGATCAGATTGAGATCTGGAGAATTTAGAGTCCAAGTCAACACCTAGAATTCTTTGTCATGTTCCTCAAACCATTCCTGATCAATTTTTGCATTGTGACAGGGTACATTATCCTGCTGAAAGAGGCCACTGCCATCATCATCATCATCACCATTTATTTATATGGCGCCACTTATTCTGCAGCGCCATCAGGGAATACTGTTGCCATGAAGGGTGTATTTGGTCTGTAACAATGTTTAGGTAGGTGGTACGTGTCAAAGTAACATCCACATGAATGCCAGGACCCAAGGTTTCCCAGCAGAACATTACCCAGAGCATCACACTGCCTCCGTCGTCTTGCCTTCTTCCCATAGTGCACCCTGGTGCTACCTCTTCCCCAGGTAAATAACGGACATGCACCCGGCTGTCTACATGATGTAAAAGAAAACATGATTGTCAGACCAGGCAACCTTCTTCCTTTGCTGCATGGTTCAGTTCTGGCGCTCATGTGCCCTTTGTAGGCACCTTTGGCGGTGGACAGGGGCCAGCATGTGCACTCTGACCGGTCTGTGGCTACGCAGCAGGCTGCGATGCACTGTGTGTTCTGACACCGTTCTATCAAAAATTAGCATTAACTTTTTAGCAATTTGTGCTACAGTAGCTCTTCTGTGGGATTGAACCAGACGGGCTAGTCTTCGCTCACCATGTGCATCAATGAGCCTTGGGTGCCCATGACCCTGTCACCGGTTCACCGGTTGTCCTTCCTTGGACCACTTTTGGTAGGTACTAACCACTGCACCCTGGAAACATCCACAACAGCTGCCGTTTTGGAGATGCTCTGACCCAGTTGACTAGACATCATAATTTGGCCCTTGTCAAAGTCGCTCAGGTCCCTATGCTTGCCTATTTTTCCTGCTTCCAACAGATATTCTTCAAGAACTGACTGTTGACTTGCTGCCTAATTTATTCCTTGACAGGTGCCATTGTAACAAGATAATAACTGTTGTTATACCGCGTACACGAAGTTGAGGTGGTGTACTAGGAATGTCATCTCCAGCCTTGGGTCAGTGGATAGCAGTAAGCATAAGCAGTAAGCATACACTGCAATGATTAGTCCTAGTAACACTACATACCGCTTGCTGAGAATACACACAGCCTGCTCTGTGTCATCTCTGTCTTCCTAATGGATTTGAGGGATAAGGAATGAGTCAGTGGAAAAAAATATTTAAGGAAGGTGTACTGTAAAAGGGAGCATGATTTGCAAATGCAAAGTGTGGAGGGAGATGTCGATTTTGGGAGGCAGACAGCTAGTGACAGTCTGAGCAAATCAGCTCCTTCCCTCCAGGTGTCTAAATCACCGAGCTTCAGCATGAACACAAACAATTACACATTACACCACCCTCACAAGTACAACGGTTACAATCAGCGAACCGGTTGATGCTGATCCAAGCATAACACAAATCTATCACACCAAGTGTCGATCTTAGGTTCCGAATTACACACAAGGACAAACGACACACTTTAATGAATGGTTCTATTGAAAGTACACATCATGATTCCCATATGAGGCTCCCGGGGACCCGAAACTTCGTCACTCAGCAAGCGTATCATGACACAAACAACCCTTTAAGTCTTAATCATGTACCCAGCACACCTAGAATCTTCCATTGGAAGAAGTACTAAGTCATCAAAGACCGCATTGTAACTGGTAACGGCAGAAAAGTTGGCAAGGTTCTTCAGTCGTGAAAATAAAATTGACTTAATCCTCTTAAAGTAATATATATCATTTTCTCCAGACAGCTTTGTCTATCATTAAAGAAAACATCACAGAAACAACTTGTTGAATGTAAAGGGCTGTATACATGACTAGTAAAATATATGGAGTCTCCGGCGCTAATTGGTATATGAACAAATAAAACAAACAACAAATGCAGCAGATCAATAGAGGAAATGCCAATCCTCTAAAAACACACATATAATACAAAAGACAGATTGCGCAGATGATGTTTATATATAAAAAAGTATGTACACCACACACAGGCACAGCCTGGATCAGAAAGCCGCTTATGCGGTCGGAGACAAGCCCATACCCAGGCACAGCCCGGACTTTAACAAGCTGCTTATACCACCGGATAGGTGTCCAGGATCTATATCTTTCTTGAGGCGGGTAAGCTCTACATTTTTATCTATGACCGATAGAGTGGTGATTACTATATTAGCCGCACTAACCTTCTATACAGCGGATGAGCTGCATATGCTTACATCGCATGACTAGTTTACAAAACAGAAATATGCAAAACATGTGCGAATTTATGCATCAATATATCTGTTTTATGGAATATTATTATCAGAACTAGCAAACTAATCCACTGGAAGAATAACAACTTGGAACGGAATCTGTGTTCACAATATCAAGAAACAACCATATATCAATCCGTTTGGTTGCGGATCTGTTCAAATTGTGGAATTATTTGAGAGTTTTCCCATACATATGATATTTGCTGATTATATACCTATAGATCGATTTATGTCTGTCAACAGCCATATGGGATAATATTTGGAATACTCTATTATTGTTTACATATGTATCCAGTTGAGAATCAGTTTGTTGGATAGCTGTATACATGACTGACATAGGCATTGACTGATAAATAGATGGAACCAGAGTTATCCCAAATTAGTATCTCAAGTTATCCCAAATAGTTATTTCTGAAACAATTTTCTTAGCAGAATGCCTAGGTGTAATTAAGTTGGCTCAATATATTCCTTTTGGTATTGCAATAGCGGTATCTTCAGTTTCTTTTGTGATAATACACATTATGATGCTGTTAGACTAAGTACACACTACAGGGTTTTCAGACGATTATAGGGCCAATCGGATGGTGAACAACCGTTCGGCCCGATATCGCATTAGTGTGTACGCTCCAATGATGAATGAGTATTGTTACAAAGTTCACCGTATCGTTTCATTTGATTTTTCAAAACCGAACTAAAAATCTCATTGAACGATGGAACGATGGTGTTCCAATCCTGCAGCGTGTATGCGCTCAGGACCGGCAGTGTCCGTAGATCTCTATGGAGTGTGCAGAGTCACCATCTTTTCAGCCGATGGTTATGACAGATGAAGAGCACAGATCTGAAGGTAAATCGTGTAAAACGTGTACAGTGTGTACACAGGAATCGGCTGCTGATCAGGACTTTTTTTTTTTTCTCAGCCGTTGGTAAAAATCAATCATTAATCATTGAAGTTTTCTGTAGTGTGTACACAGCCGTGGCCTCACAAGCAACCCTATTACACAATCACATGAGTGAATAGATAAAGATTAGCACACGTGTGCCTGAAATACTCTGTGCTACTGTTAGCATTATGATGATTTTCGTAGCTATAGGTTTTTCTATCTCCAGCTTCAAAGACAGATGTATGAACTTTGTTTAAGGAAAAGGGTCTGTTACATGAACGTCCAGTGCCGGATTAAGGGCTTGGAGCCGAGAATGGCGAAGGTCTATTGCATATAGCAACCAAGAATGGGTGTGACTGGTCTCCTTTGTATTCCGCTCAATGTAGATCCATGACGTCTGCTAGGTGGCCTGGTGGGGGAAGTGGAGCTAACTGGAGCTGAAAGACAGTTACTTAAATTTATTTTCTCTTAGGTTAAAAAACAGGTTGTATTGTAGTGGAAACCTCACTCCCTGCTTTTGCTTAAAATTTGGTTGAGACATCTGAACTCAGTTATTTTAAAGCATTGTCCCATTGACTAGATAGCCAGATGACCAGGGTACAAGATGCCCTCCACTGATAACACTGAGCATAGAGAGCCCATGATAAATTCGTCTTTTCTCTCCTTTTTCAATTTCTGGATGTAATTATGTTTAGAACATAAAATAAAGTGTTATGAACAAAAACAGTATGGATGAGAAGATGGCGTGATATTTGCACACCAAGTGAAATGAATGTAAGACCAGTTCAAATAGCTACAACCAAAAGCAACTTAGTACCAAGAAAACAGTATACAATGCAACATCATTATCTGGTTTCCGCAAACTTGGTAGAGACCCATAATCTTGTGGAAAACATACTATGCACCTCCACCATCTGGTGACCAGTATACCACACGGGCCCCAACATCTGGTGACCAGTATACCACACGGGGCCCCAACATCTGGTGACCAGTATACTACACGGGGCCCCAACATCTGGTGACCAGTATACCACACAGGACCCCAATATCTGGTGACGAGTATACCACACAGGGCCCCAACATCTGGTGACCAGTATACCACACGGGGCCCCAACATCTGGTGACCAGTATACTACACGGGGCCCCAACATCTGGTGACCAGTATACCACACAGGACCCCAATATCTGGTGACGAGTATACCACACAGGGCCCCAACATCTGGTTACCAGTATACCACACAGGGCCCCAACATCTGGTGACCAGTATACCACATGGGGCCCCAACATCTGGTGACCAGTATACCACACGGGGCCCCAACATCTGGTGACCAGTATACCACAAGGGGACCCAACATCTGGTGACCAGTATACTACACAGGGCCCTAACATCTGGTGACCAGTATACTATAGAGACCCATAATCTGGTGATAAGTGTACTAAGAAGAGCTCCATCACATTGACACCGGTATGTCATGCAGAACCACACAGTATGATGACTTGATATCCCAGGTATATACCAACTCTATAAATATAGCTATATTCCTAGTCTAGGAATATGAGGATCTATCCTATGACTAAGCAATGCAGAGGGCATATACTGATTGCCAGCCATACGTTATACAGAGATCCCCCATTGCCCGGCTATAGATTGCTCAAAGATAATCCCTATTGCTAGACATATATTGTACAGAGATCGTCCAATGCCAGCCATGACTTGCAGAGATAGCACTCACTGCCAGTCATATATTACACAGTCATTTATTTATTTCACAGACCTATATCCCTGCACTGTATTGCACAGAGATACCCTCACTGCCACATATATATTCCACAAATATTCCCATTGCCAGCCATCTACTGCATAGATATCACCACATAGGCAAACCGAGGGGGGGGGGGGGGGGTTCCTAGTGCCTGGAAACCCCCCTCCAAGCCTGGGGCACTATATAATTGAGGTGGATGGACCCTGCCCCAGATTCACACGGCTCTGCTCGAAAAGGGAGAGCTGCGTGCACCTAACAGTAGCCCACGCAGCATTGCCGATGTGTATTATGGGGATAGGGAGAGTTGGAGAGTAGCCAAGCACTGTCTAAAATTATAGCTACGCCTCCATGCATGCTGATCACGCCCACTGGTGGTGTGGTGTGGAAACCCCAGCTACAAATCGTGCATTTGCCCCTGTATCTTGAGATCCGCGCCTTTCTGAAATAGGGGGAACAATCTGGCTCGGCGTATCGGTAAGTTGACACTTACTACTCCAAATAAGTGTAAGGGTTAGAAAATTACCCTTATCTCCACATTTTAATAACAAGAGCCCTTGTACCTGACACCAAAGTACAGGAGATTCTCTCATCTCTACTCATGCAGTTAGCATCAATTGAGATGTATTGTCAAACATAATGGCTGCTGCCCAAATTCTTATTTCAGAGATGAAAAAAAACAAATTGCAGTTATATACATAAGACGGCTGGTGTCGGAATAAGATATGCACATATATTGTAACAATGAATGGGTCTGTTTGTTATGCGTGTGGTTACCCTTTATGAAAATATTTCTCAAATCCAAATGGAACCACAAAATTCAAATATCATTATACATTACCGCACTTATCTCAAAACCAAGAAACCGTACACAGTACATGCAATTACCCCTGTGATCTCTGCACTATCCATGTTTAGATGTTTGTTTTGAATGTTCCTTTTCTGCAGCCTGTGTGGGATAAAAGCAAACTTGCATCCGATTTTCATCCGTTCCTCAACCATTGTGTAGCTTCCAAGTTTACAGGGGAAATGTGTTAACTGGAATGAAAAAAAATCAAAAGAAAATTCCATGTTTTAAGAGCATCAGATCTGTGAAGTTTTCGTCTTTGAACATTTCCAAATGGCTGAAACCCCTGGCTAAGCTTTCACCAGTGACCTATTGTTTGAATTGTACTTCTTCTTGGGAGGGATAATCTTGAAACGGCACAAGGAAAATATTAGTCAACACCTCTGAAGCTGCGATCAATTAACTTTACTAAGTGCAGATTACAATCCATGCTTTTTTCGATTGAAATCTTGAAATGAATGGAAATTGGCGCTTCAGATAACGGGCTTCTGGTAGACATGACTCCCATGTCCTATTCTGACTTCCACTACGCTTCCTGTATCCTGGTCGATACCATCATTGTGTTTTCAACACCCACCAAGAACCCAATTCTTATTTCCTGGTGCTTCGTAGTAAAATACAACTGTCTATTTAGAAAAGCATGCAAACTTCAACAAAACTAAACTGTCTTAATTAAACACACATAAAAGGAGCACTGGCCCCAAGGCAGAAGGTTGGTGGGTAGAGTTTTTAGTAGGACTCTGTTTCACCAAGGACATTTAGAAGTTCTGTCCATTCCACTTGATCAGTTTCTACAACCTGTGACACCCAAGTCAAAATAATTCCAAACTTCTACCCAAACAACTTTACAAATTATTATGAGTTGCAGAACCATAATTCATGATATCTGAATTAACCCAAATTCATTGTTCACGCTGCTGAATATTTCTCTGGATTTCAGTTGTCCATTGCCAGTGATCTCTATGGTGTAGATGCTGACACATCCTAGTTTTTAAATGTATTGTGATTGGCTGTTATACAGTAATGAAGGACCAATTAGATTCTAGCTATCCTCTATGAAGTACATACTAGAAAATGATAGCTAGAATCGTATTGGTCGCCACATCGCCATGTAAATCACAACAAAATAGGTATACATGTGACAATCACATAAATAATTGATTTCTGCATTGTGAAGTGTAGAGCAAGAGGATTCTATTAAAGGGCAAAGTCACCAAAATAATCTCATTGGTTTCCAACAATCTTGACTCCCCAAAAACTAATGAGATGAGTGAGATTTCCTATTCACTTCAATAAAAGCGCATTGTTGATGGAAATGAATGGCAGAATGCTCCTGAAAGCCACTGCTTGAACATGATTGTGGAACACTCGTCGCTATTTTCAATGGAGCTGGAGGTCAACACCTGCTCAGCCAATCACAAGAAGTCAGCATACAAACCTTGTTTATGGTTGGCTGGGATTTTCCCTTTCATTTCTTTGGGCAATACATTTCAATTGGCTTTCTGTCCCATTGAAATGTATTGCCTATTTAAATTAATTGTAAAAAGTGGCGATTTTGCTTAGAAAATTACTCCAAATAGCCTGAATGTAAAATAAATTGATTTGTAATTGATTGGAGAGTTTGGGAGAATTATTCATGGAGATTTTAACTTCTGCAAAAAAATGACCTTTGAGAGATCTCCCACTTTATGTCCCAAACTTGGTTTAAGAGAGTTAACATTGCAATATATCAAGCAACACATGAGGACAAGGCTTCATGTGACAGAGAAATGTGGCTGACAGGAAGTCGCAAGCTGAGAGTTATATAGTGAAAGGTACAGGGTTCTCCAACAAGACAATGATGCTGGAAGATTGTAGTGTCAAACTAACTCCTTTATTAAACTAAGTTCATACATCCAAAAGTTGTTATTAATAAACGGATATCTTGGTGTGACGGATAAGACCATCGCTGTCCAAGCATTTACCTGGTGATCCCTGGCCTTCTAATCTGCAATGGTATCTACACTCACCCAGGCAGCTCTTCAACACAACATTAATACACTACGCTCTAACAGAGCTGTTTTCAGGGTAATGACAGATCAGCTAACACAAAGCTCAGTGTAACATAAGTTTGTTTGTACTATTTTGTGTTCCTATATTTCGTACAATGTGAAGGAGTGTGTTAATGCCTAAGTAAACCAGGTCCAAAGATCTGACTGTTGATCCTGTACATCTTTAAACAAGTAGACTAGCAACGCCAAATTAAATACTTTTCAGGATGTGTGTTTAAAACCGTGTTTAAAGAACATAAACTTCTTAGGAATAACCTTATTATACCCTGCAAGCCTGTAGGAAGAACAGAACAGAAGCTGAAATGCTCAGACTGTTACAAAGGACCTGAAAATACAAACGTAGTAAAAGAAATTTTGGAAAAATATATACAGTATATATATATATCATCATCATCAGCTATTTATATAGCGCCACTAATTCCGCAGCGCTGTACAGAGAACTCACATCGGTCCCTGTCCCATCGGAGCTTACAATCTAAATTCCCTAACACACACACAGACAGAGAGAGAGACTAGGGTCAATTTGATAGCAACCAATTCACCTACCAGTATGTTTTTGGAGTGTGGGAGGAAACCGGAGCACCCGGAGGAAACCCACGTGCAAACAGGGAGGACATACAAACTCCACACAGATAAGGCCATGGTCGGGAATTGAACTCATGACCCCAGTGCTGTAAGGCAGAAGTGCTAGCCACTTAGCCACCGTGCTGCCCATATATATATTATGTATATTTTTATATGTTGTAGTTATAGTACATTGTGATCTGCAATTTTGCTCTTTCTCTAGTTGTTAGCTCAGTTTACACCAACATTTTTTGCTTCCATTTGTTTTACAGCAATGCTTTATGTCATATGTCTAAATAAGCAGCTTTCCCCCCAAGTCATTGACGTGGGCTCATTTCCCATACTGTGTTTTCCTCTTAGATTGTAAGCTCATGTGGGCAGGGCCATCTTTACCTTCTGTTTTATATCATTGCATGCAATTAGTAGGATTCATGATCCCCTTAATGTAGAGTGCTGCATAATATTGTAGGCCAGCTCTAAACAAATAAAATATAATAGTAATAATAATATTAATAATAATAAAATTAATAATAAGAAATCCTGTTTGGGGGTCTCACGCTCCAAACTGAACTCCTGGGTAATTTCTAATACTCTTATAGTGTATATTATGTTTTATATTATTCCTCGTAAATATTGTCAGTTGTAATATATAAGTGTTACTAATAAATACTAAAGTGATTACATCATTAATTACTGTGAATACAATATTATTGAAAAAAAAAGTATTTTTTTTTCTATTATTATTATTATTTTTTTTATAAAATTTTTATTGAATTTTCAAGTAAAGATGTGCGAGAAGGGGGTATATAAAGAGAAAAAGGTAAACAAAAGTAGTTAAACTAAAAGTTCCATTTTATATACAAACTCGGCGCTCTGTACTAGGGTAGACATGGAGGGAGGATCAGTTTTTTTTCCGTCTTGAAGTTATTTGACAACTGGTAACGTTCACGATATGCGATATTATCCTTGGCGTATGTTTTGGGTGTCGGGTACAGGCAGCGGAAGAGAAGATAGGAGAGGGATCGCACCATTACAACACCTGTAATATTAAAAATGAGGCAGTGAAATGCGTTCCACAACAGCGTTGTTCTTGGGCAAGTCCACCGTATCTTGGTCAGGGTAGACTCTTGTCCGCAGCTTCACCAACAACGTTTTGAGGAGTCTGGGAAGATTTTGTGTATCCTCGATGGGACAAGCCACCAAGGAAGATAAATGTTAGTGGTATTTTCCGTGATGCGTATTCAAGCGGAAGATGTAGTAATATTAGTCCTGATGTGTGGCCAGGCTTCCAGTTCGAGGGTCTCCCCCCATATCTCCCTCACATGCTAGCTCATGAGAATCTTTAGATGGGGGTTTAGATGACAGAAGAAGGTGATAAATCGTGGAGCTCCATTGCAAAATGTGCTCTTAGCATCATTTGTCATATATATAACATTGGGATTCCCCACGGCTTGAACTCAACCATGTTATATATATGACTACTGACGCTAACAGCTCATTTTGCACCAGGAGCACTTAGGAGCTAGTATTGCGTCGCGTATGAGGGGTTTTTTATATCGCCAAACCCAGGATCCCTGGATGTATTATAGATGAAGAGCCTGGATCTAGGTGAGAAATAAAGAAGATGAATGAGGGTAGTGTAGGAGTATTTTTATTTAAGTTAAATTATTTTTTTTACACTTGTGTCTGCCTTTCATTTACATTTTTTTTGGTGCACTATAAGTGCCAGCATGCCCAAACACTTAAAGGCAGCCTGGGCATGCTGAGATCTGTAGTGCACCAGGGACAAAATGGACTTATACATTTAATTTATCATTATTACCCCCACACCCACTGCCCCAGGGGTGTGGGAAGAGCCCTAGTGCATTTTCTTTTGCGGACCTGCTCTCCCTAGGGCAGTGCTGGCTAACATGTGACACTCCAGGTGTTTGTGAAACTACAAGTCCCAGCATGCTTTGCCAATATATAGCAGCTTATTGCTGGAAGGGTATGCTGGGACTTGTAGTTTCACAACACCTGGAGTGTCACAGGTTAGCCAACACTGGTCTGGGGCATCCAGTCCCATACTGCCCGTCCTGGGGCTGGTTTGGCATTATGGCAGGGGGACCCCACACTGTAGGTTTCCTTGCTGTAGTGCCACCAGCCCAGGCTGGCACAGTCTAATGCTGGTAATAGTAAAATCGGGGGCACCTGCTTTTCTTCTCCACGATTTTGCTAGTAAGAGCCTTGGCTGGTTGTTTAAGTAGGTGTCTAGTGCCATTTTGGGTTTTTTTCACATGTATTGCTGTTTTAAATCTGTTCATTTATGTCAACATTTTGAATGTCTACTTTACAACCCTGTCCACATTTTACATATCGACATTTTAACTTTGTCAACGTTATGAACATATACACATTATGCATGAAGACTTTATCATTGTGTCGACATTTTGACTGTCGACATTTCATATCCAATCCACTTCTATACCTCAACAGCCTTGAAATTACATAAAAAAGTGTATTTTGTTTTGTAGAGCAACATCAAAGCAGAAGTATGCAAAACAATTAAAATGAAAGCAAAATGTAGAAATACATTAAAAAAAACACAGAAATATGACGTCCCGCTGGGAGTTTGCTGATGTCCTTCCAGGTTTATTTAGCTGAAGTTCCTGATTGTGACTTGGTTTTCAGAAGCTGGTTACATACATTCCACCGCTAGCAGAGGTAACAGAGCCTCAAACAGCTGCCCCATTGTGTCATCTCCAACCAGAGAGAGTAAAACCAACAATACGGAGAAACTGTCAAGGCTGTGTGTCAGGCCTGAAGGAATGTGGCAAAATACTAGTGACCCTCACAGTGTTGTCTTTGGCTGGCACAGGGGAGGGGGGGTGTATTCAGAGATAACAAAATAAAGAGAGCTTTCGGGTGTCCTTCTCTGCTGCAGACTGTAAGGTGCAGCTGAATGGGACAACCGCAGCAGATATCTGGGGGGGGGTGAGAGACGACTGGCAGGGTGTTTGTTGACGTTTGGATGTAAAGGTATACTTTTGTGTTGAGTTGTATATCATTTGGACTTTTTGTCTCCTTGTATTTTGCTGTTATTTAACATATTCATCATAACAGGTTTGACCAGTCAGTGGCCGTCCAGCTATTGTAGTACTACACATCCCAGCATGCCCTGCTTGACAGGGGCATGTAAAAACCCTAGTACGTGTTTTTCAAATGTAGTTGCTGGATGTCAACTAGACCCACCAGCTCACAAGTAGATAGGTGAAAAACATATTTTTATTTTATATATATGAGCCTTTTTTCTTGTCTTTAACAAGTCTGGAGGTCCCAAAGACAGCTCAGTTCCGCACATGCGGATGAACTATTTGCTTCCACTGGAAGACAGAAGACAAAATAATAACAATATATTATAAATCACTATATTGTAGTCTGGGGAATATCACTTGTGCACCCACACTCCTGTGCTCTCCCTGACTTGTGCACCCACACTCCTGTGCCCTCCCCGACTTGTGCACCCACACTCCTGTGCTCTCCCTGACTTGTGCACCCACACTCCTGTGCCCTCCCCGACTTGTGCACCCACCCTCCTGTGCCCTCCCCGACTTGTGCACTCACACTCCTGTGCCCTCCCCCGACTTGTGCACCCACACTCCTGTGCCCTCCCCCGTCTTGTGCACCAACACTCCTGTGCCCTCCCCGACTTGTGCACCCACACTCCTGTGTCCTCCCCGACTTGTGCACCCACACTCCTGTGTCCTCCCCGACTTGTGCACCCACACTCCTGTGTCCTCCCCGACTTGTGCACCCACACTCCTGTGCCCTCCTCTGACTTGTGCACCCACACTCCTGTGCCCTCCCCGACTTGTGCACCCACACTCCTGTGCCCTCCCCGACTTGTGCACTCACACTCCTGTGCCCTCCCCCGACTTGTGCACCCCCACTCCTGTGCCCTCCCCCGTCTTGTGCACCAACACTCCTGTGCCCTCCCCGACTTGTGCACCCACACTCCTGTGTCCTCCCCAACTTGTGCACCCACACTCCTGTGTCCTCCCCGACTTGTGCACCCACACTCCTGTGCCCTCCTCTGACTTGTGCACCCACACTCCTGTGCCCTCCTCTGACTTGTGCACGCACACTCCTGTGCCCTCCTCTGACTTGTGCACGCACACTCCTGTGCCCTCCTCTGACTTGTGCACCCACACTCCTGTGCCCACCCCTGACTTCTAAGCAAAAACAAATAAGTTTAAATTAAAATGCACACACTTGGCACACACAGACTTTGGGGTATGGTCTGACAGAGAACAGGCATAGAGGTTGCAGATACAATCCCCTGAGTTTGCTCATAGTCTGCACAGAGCAGTGTTATGACCAGCAAATACCATACATATCCCTGTGCTGAGCACAAATAAGCAAAGACAACTTTTAGGTTCTACTGTAAGAGGCCTGAAGAAAACACGGAGGAATGAGATCAATGTTGTAATGTTTTTCATTATTTTCACATTAATAGATATATGAGCACTACGGCTCAGCTCACTCACTAGTAGGTGAAGGGATGAAGTAGATCACAAACTTTATTTAGAAGGAGGAAATTAACATTTTATTTGCCTTGCGCGGTCGTTATAAAAAGACAACCTTTACAGGCTGCCTAGATCGCTAGAACAACATTAAGTAACGATTGTCAACCCAGGAGAGTGGGAACGGAGGAGATGTCGTACACTGCGGGTTATATATTAATATCGGTGCAAAAATTTCAGTGTCTCGTTACCCATAGCAACCAAACAACCAATTAGCTTTGTTAGATCTAATGCAACTTACAAAAGAAGGGTCCTAAGTAGAAACCTGCTGCACAACTGCTCCTGTGCCGACTTTTGAACACTTGCTCCTGGTTATTCGGGGCAACGCATGGATTTGTGGGACGAGGTGTCTGCCTCTATGGGGCTACAAAATTTTACACAGCTCAATGTGAGTACTTTTGCTGAAGAGGGACATTCTGTCCTTAGTAAGGATTAGGCGTGGATTAGTGTCACCTACTGTTTGGGCCAGTGTTGGCTAACCTGTGACACTCCAGGTGCTGTGAAACTGCAAGCCCCAGCATGCTTTGCCAGCAAGTTGCTAGTTATCTACTGGCAAAGCATGCTGGGGCTTGTAGTTTCACAACACCTGGAGTGTCACAGGTTAGCCAACACTGGTTTAGGCCAACATGCAAAAATAAGATTGTTATGTAGTGTAGAATTAGTAACAAGGGCAAAAAAAGTGAAGAGGGCGCATTTATAGGGGTGTTTGGTGCTCTGCAGGAGGGCACGCACCCACATCAACACATGGGGTAGACTTACAAAACCTTCCTAAAAGGATAAAGGTGTTGCCCATAGCAACCAATCACATTCTATCTATCATTTATCTAGTACATTCTAGAAAATGATAGCTAGAATCTGATT
The DNA here is from genome assembly GCF_038048845.1 of Mixophyes fleayi. Taxonomy (NCBI): domain Eukaryota; kingdom Metazoa; phylum Chordata; class Amphibia; order Anura; family Limnodynastidae; genus Mixophyes; species Mixophyes fleayi. The sequence continues at coordinate 13,400,487 of NC_134409.1, forward strand.
GGTTGCTATGGGCAACACACCCACTTTTAGGAAGTTTTAGCAAATCTACCCCTTGATTTTTCCATCACCTCAGAGGAAAAGCAAATGGTGTCTCCTCTTATAGTTTAAATTGGCTGCTTTTTGCACTTTCATATTGCACATCTGTTGGAATGTAAATCTCTAGTGGCAGTTCCATCAATATAGATGTAATAAAGGACAGTCCAAGCCGCAAATGCATCAAGCTGAGAGTTTTCCGGCGGGTTTGAAAAGTGGAGATGTTGCCTATAGCAACCAATCAGATTCCAGCTGTCATTTTGTACAATGTACTAAATAAATGATAGCTAGAATCTGATTGGTTTTTCAAACCCGCCAGAAAACTCTCAGCTTGATCAATATACCACCTGGTGTCCCCTTGTTCTCATGATTAGATTAGGCCATAACGGAATCTGAACTCAGCAGTATTAGGAGCAAAACTGAAAAGTCTAAGAGGTATATTGCGGGTTTGAAAAAGTGGAGATGTTTCTATAGCAACCAATCAGATTCTAGCTATCATATTCACACATAGGTAAAATAGGTCAAAAAGCCTAAAAACTAAAAAGCGCTTTAGCTGCATTTTAGTGTATTTCCCCACGTGTTTGTCAGGTGTTGTGCTTTCACCAATACAATCACTGTACTGCTAGCTCTTGAGAAATAGGTTTTGCCAATTAGAAAATTTTAAACTCAGCGGCAACATGATAGAATGAAATAGTGGAGTCAATGGGATATATTTACAAACCTGCTGGGCTGAAAAAGTGGAGATGTTGCCTATAGCAACCAATCAGATTCTAGTTATCATTTATTTAGTACATTCTACAAAATGACAGTTGGAATCTGATTGGTTCCTATAGGCAACATCTCCACTTTTTCACAAACCCGCAGTTTAGTAAATATACCCAAATGACTGACAAATTTCTAATGAGTTTTTACACAAATATAAACGTGGGAATTGCCCAAAAATTGGAATGGAGCGAATGACCCAATGCGATTATTAAGTAGCTGGTCCTGAAGTGGGGGTACGCTGAATTTTGAAAGGACATTTAACTCATTTCACTGTGCACATTTCCAGGTGGATCGGCAAAGCCAGGCACAGATTGGTTTCATAGAGTAGTCTTAAGGCTGCAAATTGGGCATGTACGGAATATGTTGGCGCTATGTAAATAAATGGTCATTATGATGATGATGTTACACACATAAGAAAAAAGCATAAGGGGTCCACACTTCTTCCAGTTCATAAATTACCCGTATTAAAAAGAGATCTCTGATGAATGGCTATACTTCCCTGGGTCTATATATGCTTATGTATCAAAAGAAATTTTGTGTAGAAAACTTAAAAAAAGAAAAAAAAAACTATCACATGAAGAGATGCAAGTTGTGAAATGATAATAAAAATTGAGTTGTATTAATCATTTTACCTGAACAAAAAATAAAAAAAAAATAAAAAAACATTTGAAAATCTTCAAGAATAAATAAAATGTTTTGCTGAAAAAAAAAAATTGATAAAAAAAAAAAAACAGAATTTTATTTTCCATGTGTCACAAAGTATCATGTAACACACACACTGTTCAAAAATAAACACTGTAATTGTAGAAACCTGAACTGCTGCACGTGCAACACACATTTAAATCACTTTGTCCCCAAGTGCGACCAACTTAATCTTTCAACCCTGAGCGTAGATCTTCATACATAAGTTGCTCCAGAACTGCAAGTGGAAGTGAAGTTTGATCTTGTCACATAAAGGTCTCAATCATCTTGTAGGGCAGCTGCCCCGTTCCACAGGTCGCTTCACCGCAGCCGGATGGACCATTTCAGGGGCACTTCTGACTCTCTCCTGTTTTCCCTTCTTTGTTCTTTATGATTGATGGTTCCTCGGCTTGTAATTACATTTATCCATTACCAGGTGAAAACTCCCAGAGTGTCGTGGAGAAGTCAGATTTCTCGGTGACCCTTCAACAAGAAACTTCCAAGTTATTCATACGATAGACTCGAATCGTCACATCAAGCACCTCTGTAATTACTGGCTATCTGGTATATAATAAAACGCAAGACCGCTCATTGTACTAGATTAGTAGATCACAAATTAACAACGTCAACTCTCCCACAAATCTAGCAACTGTGTGCGATTCGGCGGGTTTCTTTAATGATATGTATTTTAAAAAGGGTCACGCCATTGTATAATTAAAGTATAGAAAGTATAGAAATAGAAATCAGTGCCTATTGATTGGCGAGACCGTAGTTGGATGGAGGGCAACGTTGGAGTATGGATATTTGACATCTATAAAGATTTATAATTTATAATAATATAGGGATAAGGTGCATGTGGGAATGTTGATACAAGTTTGATATATTTAGATTGTATTGTTGTTTTTTTCTTTCTTCTTTTCTCTTTTTTTTTTGTTTTATGACAATACCATGGAATGTGTATGTTTTTAATAGATGTTGTATATACTTTGAGTTCAATAAAAAAAATTAATAAGTAATAAAAAAGAATATAGCAATCAGGAACTTTACTTGCAGCTTTCTGGTACTAGTAGCTGATACAGTTGATTGGATCTTAATATCAGAGGCCGCTGCGGAGGAGATATACAGCAAGGTTTTGACCTTATCTATAGAATACTGTCCCATGATATTGAACTTGCCACTTGGATGCTCCAAGACAATTGACAACTGTGGCTTAATAAGATAACTTATTATTATTATTATTATTATTATTAGAATTAATATTATTATTAATATTCACCTTTATTTATAGGGGCCACATGAGATCCGGAGCGCCGTACAGAGGGCAAACAACAATACATGTTATAACAATACAATACAGCAAACAGATAACACTACAACTCTCCACGCAGCTACTGGGGTACAAGGGGTACATTCAGCGCAGACTGACACCTGGGCCCACTAGCGTAGGCACAAGCAACAGGTATAGAGCCACTGCTTTGTGGGCAGGCCATGCGATAACATGGGGCACATAAGCGGATGACAGTCATCTGATGAACTGATATATAGGTGTGCTCAAAGGTGATCACACGCAGTGTTGTCTGGCCAATTTGTTGATATCTGCAGAGATATTGTTGTATGTATTTAGCTGTAGTAGTCATGTTATTGCTCCTGTTATATAATGTGCAGATATCCCCAGGGGCGGATCTAGACTTTATGTTTAGGGGGGGCGATTTTGCATAATCACGCCCCTCCTTTGCTCTGATTGGCTGGCCTGCGTTAACCCCGCCTTCCGCCCGTGATTGGCCCCGCCCCCTCCCGTTGTGGTCGCCGGCTGGGACCACTCTGATTGGCTGGCCCACATTTAGCCCCTCCCATTTTAATCGGCGGCTGGGACCTAGCTTTTTGCGAATGCCCCGATCGCCCCCCTCTGGATCCGCCACTGGATATCCCATATACATTGATTTCACTATTGCTCAAGTGCTTTGGCAAATATGACCGGTGACTAGAGGTCTGGTGGGAGATCCCATCATTGCTGAAGTCCCCCCAGAAGGAACCCTTCTGTTCTGCTGGTTGGAAGGAGGACTCGAAGAATTTATTTCTCTATGATTCGCTCGAGTGCCCTTTAGCAGAGAAATAACATCCCCTATTGACTGAAGAGAACTAAGAATAGAGAACACATAAATGTTGTCACTCTGACTGCTCCGGTTTCCTCCCACACTCCAAAAACATACTGGTAGGTTAATTGGCTGCTAACAAAAATTGACGTGTGTGTGTGTGTGTGTGTGTGTGTGTGTGTGT